>NC_143399.1:51219054-51526862 GCF_052110815.1 Crocodylus siamensis
AAATTTGTTAGTCAGAAAAACTGGCAGGTTTGGGATATGGCACTGTTATATCTCATCTCCCATGGCCATCTTCACATGGGGCAGAAGTTTTTTTTAGAAAATCTTGAGCAAAAATGTATTGGAAGGTAAAGAAAAGATTAGGAAATCGTATCTAACTGCAATATGGTGGAAGTTAATTTGGATATAGCATCTTCTAGTTTCAAAATATAAAAAAGGAAGCGGGGAGGAAGGCTCCCATCGTTTCTTTTCAGTGCCTGTCTGTTGACTTTGCCTAGTATCACCTTTTCTGATATTAGTCACCCCAAAGTTTTGAATATCTCACTCCTATGTCCTGTGTGTGAGCCCCCAACCATTATCCTTCTTAAGGGAGTATGACGTTATAAGGTGTTCACTTGGGTTTCTGATCAACTGTGGATTTTTTAGGCTGTGTTTTTACATCAGGACAACTCTATCCAGCTATTCAATCTAAGGAATCCATTACATATCTTTTCTTCCTACAAAATAATCACTGAGACTGCTTTTACGCGCACGCCAAACCCAGCACGTACCCAGAAGAGGCAGCATGTTAGTTAAACCCAGTGTGCCCAGCATCTGTATAGATCAGGTGCTTTAGTGAGGCTTTTTTGGCTGATTAAATCAGCTATTAGATAAAAAAGCCAGAAAGCGCTGCTGCAGTGCCTGATCTATACAGATGCTGCAGGGCCAGATTGAAGTAATGTACTACTTCTTCCGGTAAAGTGTGATGGTTTTTTGTTTTTAACATTTGCAAGCAGCTTGTGTTCAGAATTGTCAGGACTTCTTTGCACTGAGCATATCAACCATACCTACAGGCTGGGGAGCTCCCTTCTCGTCAATGCAGAGGCAGAAAAGGATCTTGGAGTTATCATCAATGCCAAGATGAACATGGGCTGGCAGTGTGGGGATGCAGTCAGGAAGGCCAACCACACCTTGTCATGCATCCACAGATGCATCTCAAACAGATCCAAGGAGGTGATACTCCCCCTCTATGCGGCACAGCTCCACACAGCTGGAGTACTGCATCCAGTTCTGGGTGCCACACTTCAAGAGGGATGTGGACAACATGGAGAGGGTCCAGAGGAGGACCACTCGCATGATCAGGGGGCAGCAGGGGAGGTCCTATGAGGAGATGCTATGGGATCTGAACCTGTTCAGCCTCCACAAGAGAAGGCTGAGGGGGGATCTAGTGGCCTGTTACAGACTAGTCAGAGGGGACCAGCAGGCATTAGGGGAGTCCCTGTCCCCCCCAAGCACTCCCAGGAGTGACTAGGAATAACGGTCGCAAGCTGGCAGAGGGTGGATTTAGGCTAGATATCAGGAAGCGGTACTTCATGGTCAGGGTGGCTAGGATCTGGAACCAACTTCCAAGCAAAGTGGTGCTGGCTCCTACCCTGGGGGTCTTTAAGAGGAGGCTAGATGAACACCTTACTGGGATCGTTTGACCCCAGTACTCTTTCCTGCCATGGCAGGGGGTTGGACTCGATGATCTGCTCAGGTTCCTTCCAACCCTACAAACTATGAAACCGGTAGTCACTTCCTTTTTCCCTTTTCATGAGTAACTTTCCCCCTATATTTGCAAATAACCCTCTTGATCTGACCTACACATAGGTTTTTAAAAAAAAACCCAAAACATCAGATGCATAGTTTCACTGGCCCAACCTCAGTAATGTCCTTTCCAGGGTGTATACCATTTTTGGCTGAAATCCTTTTTAATGCTAATTTATTTTGCTGACTTGTGTCAATGTTACCTAATGCATTATACATTTAAAACAGTTCCTGAATAATTCCTCTTTATCCATAATTTTCTTGGTAATCCCAACTTATATAAAATATGAATGAAGGACAGGTGGATGAAAATGATTAAAAAACATGATTTCATGCGAAGGGAGGTTGAAAAGAGTGAAAAAATGATACAGAATTTAAATTGAGTGTTCTAGCTACCCTTAAAGAATGAAAGGCAGGAGGAAGATGCTGAGTGAAGCTGAAATTGATGAAAACAATGATTTTACTTTCCCTTCAATAACAAACCTTGCTTCAGGGAATCAGAATGATAAAATTTTACAAACCCATCTATGTTAGATAAAGAGTTTCTACTTTAAATTACTGATTGCCACTTCAGGTGGCAGCACTGAATACACAAAAACAAAGTGCAATATTTTATATGACACATAATTGTTGAATACAGTTGTAGTATTGTCACCTTGTATAGCCCAGGAGACAGCACTCAGTGTGGTGTATTGAATTTAGGGGCAAACAAGTCTTTTAGTTTAACTACATAGCCTGTGAAGAATGTTGAGTGAGCTTCTTTGAATCACGATTCTGCTGGGACTGCCTACAGCTTGACCTCACTCCTTGTTTTGTACTAGGCAAGTAGGGTGCTGTTAATAGCCAGAGTAAGAGATGAAATTAGCTAGTAATTCTCAAGAAATGTTCAGAAATAGTTGAAAGAGATTCAGTTACCAGGGAGCAGAAGATTTTGGGTAAAAAAGAACTTATAAAAGACAAAAAATTACTGATAGCCTGATTTTTCTCATAGGAGGCAAAGTTTGGGAAGACTAATGTAATCCTGAATATGCAGTAAAGCTTAACTGATCATTTGGCCATAAAAAACAGACATTCAAAAAGCCCAAGCCTGAATTGATTCAATCTTTGCAGGTTAGACTAACTTTCAGAGATTGAACCAATTTGCAAGGGGGTAGACATTCACTTTTGATTCAGGGAATGCAAGCATATGCCTTTAGTGGCTCAGGCTAGAAGCTGGGGGGCGCTAGAGCAATTCCTCCCTTCCCTTACACAGTGCTGAGGGGGTTGTGGCCAGGTTCCAGCAGGACACTATGATTAGGGAGGGTTTTAAACCCCCCACCCTGGCCTGAACAATCCACAGCCAGGGTGTGCCTGGTGGGGGAGGGGGAAGCAGCTTTCGCCAGACTGTCTCCCCACCCCCCAACCCCTGTTCGCCGCTCAAGGAGCAGGAGTGTTGCCAGACCCTGGGTAGAAAAGGGGCGGGGGGGAAGGACTGCTTGTGTGGCCTGCACGCATCTGTTGGTGATACTGAGCTTTTCAATCTCCCTCTCCCTGCTTCTTCATACTGTCTGCAGCAAACTGACAGGCCCTACATTCATTGCAAACCAGGTCATTTCTCACACCTTTCTCTGTCCTCCACACTGACAGCAAGCCAGCAGGGAGCTTATCAGAACCACAAAGTTTCAGCCCATCAGGAAAACAAAATCTCTCTCATTAGTTCAAGTTCTTCTTAAACAGCTTTTTGCAAAGCATTTTTAAGGAAGAATGGTGGATGTGTTACTAGCTGACCTGTTGATTAGCTCCAAAATCCCCTAAGCGGACACTGTTCCGTCTGTCTTTGTTCCAGTGAAACTGGAGAGACACACACATAGACACCTCTCAGCATTAGTTACCATGGGGTTGGTGTGACCATGACCACATGCTGGATGGGGTCTGTGCCTCTGGGGTTGATGCTGTGGGAGAGGGGGGTGGGGGATCCCTGCTTGAGGAGTGAGCAGACACTACTGTGTCTGCAGTCTCTACCTCCTTCTCAGCCAGCTGGAGCTCTGGCTAGGGAGGAGAGGGGAGGGGCCAGCCCTGCTCTCTGGAGCAGATAGTCCAGCCCAGCCCAGGGCCGAAAAGCATGCTGGGATCCTGGGGGACTCTAATTTAACTTAAACCAGGAAGGGTTCTGGGACAGAAGTTCCATAAACCAGTTTGACCCAAATCGCTTATGTCTAATACTACATTCAACCAGGTTTAATCAGTTTTGGCCATTTTGCAACTTGTATATGTGCACTGAACTTCTGTTCTGTTACGGGTTTAAACCCGTTTCTGATCACTTAAATAGGTTTATATGTAAGTTCAGTCTCTAGCCAAAGAAACACCTTGAATAGCCAAATGCTACTTCTGTTTCTTGACTGAGGTCAAGTGACAGATGTTCTCCTATCCACCTCAGTCATATGTCTGAACCTCTCTGCATTAAGGCAAAGTGCTGTCTCCCCATCTTGTTCTAATAACTAGAGTACTTAGGCTAGACTAGAGTACTATAAATAAGTATACCCTATTCTTGTCTAGTTGTAGGATCAGCACAAAGAAGCAGAGAATTGTTTTGGTCTGCAGCGTAGTTTGTATTAAGCACTTTATTTCTGTCCCCTTCAGGTGTGGTTTTTATAGAGGGACCAAATGTGTGGCCACTGGTGAGAATCTATCGAGGTGGCTTTCTCCTGATAGAATTCCTTTTTCTCCTGGGCATCAACACATATGGCTGGAGACAGGCTGGAGTGAACCATGTCCTCATCTTTGAACTCAATCCTCGTAGCAATTTGTCCCATCAGCATCTCTTTGAGGTAAACAAAACAAGTCACAAAAGCACTTGTGAGGTCTGAGTGTCTGCAAGATAAATCATGTCTTGTTTCCTGGCATAGAATTGTAAAACAATTACCAAGTCCAGAAGAGGAAGCTACTGGTGCCTGATTTGATTATACTGTTGAAAATTGCTCTCTGTTGTATAATGATAATAAAGCAATTCTGAATCCCACAATGAACTATCACGTGTATAACTATGTTTGTTTGTTTTGTTTTCCTCTTCCCCATTTTTACTAGATTGCTGGATTCCTTGGGGTATTGTGGTGCCTGAGCCTGCTGGCATGTATATTTGGTAAATTCACCTACATCCCTATGCAGGTGAACCCACTCATCTTGTATGGATTTATGTTGCTTTTTCTCATCAATCCCACCAAAACTTTGTACTACAAGTCCCGGTTTTGGCTGCTCAAACTGTTGGTAAGTCTGGGTCTGGGACTTTATAAAACTTGGGAGAAATTGCTGTGGGTGACTGAGTTCTAATAGTTGAAGTGCATGAAAATGTGTTAGCAGTTCTCAGGCTGAAGCGTATGCCACAGAGTTTGTATGTGTGCTTTGAGGGTGTATGCTTATGGGACAGGGTCATGCTTAAGAAATTACCTGTGTTTGTTGGGAATATTGTTACAGAAGTGTTTTTTGTTTTTTTGCCAGTCTGTTCTGTATCTGTAATAGTCTTCACACCAAGGATATAATATAAATGTTCACATGTTCAGAACTGTGCGTGCACATGGACCTTTGCTCATGTCCTGTGTGTGCTCACCTTAAGCAATTTGGATAGGATTACAAAAATGAAAGCAAAACTAATAAAATGCAGTTTTGCCCAAATGTAAAACACACCAGTTCTCAATTGGAAAGAATGGTGTGTTTCTGAGTGGCAAACTTTTGCTAAGGTTATTTTCTGTCGTGCTCATAACTTGAAACAGTACTTCCTAAGGGCTAAGATTTTCTATACCCTTTCTTGGTCAGAAAAAAACAGTTTCTGCTGCCATTAATCAGGGAACTTAAATGCAAAACTATATTAACATGCTCATTAATTCAATATTAGGTTTAGAAGTGTGAGTCTGAAACTTTCAGTGGTTTTCAAACATATTGACCCATTGATATCCCTGCTCCCACCTTACCTCATTCCATGTGTCCCTTTTATATTAATAAAGTGCTGGTTCCTGCACTGTCTCATTTGTTATTTTGAGCTGCTAGGTTCCACTGAGGCTTTTTATCCAGTCTGCCTTGGAAAACTGCTGAGTGATCTGCAGGAGGAAAGATGCAGCCTTTGATTTGGGGGTCTTGGCATATTCTCCAGGGAATATAGAGAATAAACAACTGACATTATCAGGAACATTTCAAAGGCAAAAAGTAATATGGCTTTACTTACATGCTGTAGGTGCACACAACTAACTAACCTTTAAGCTAGTGGTCTCCCACCTTTTTATGATAAAGATCACTGTTTGGCACCCCAGGATCTACTGTGTCCCCTTGCCCTGTCCGTCACCCCGCCTCCCAGGTAAGCAGCCTGGACTCTGACCCCACTCACCCAGCCCAGCCTGGATGGCAGTGCGAGTGGCTCAGCCCAGCCACATGTGTCCTGCGACTCCCAATCGTGGAGTTTCTGATAGACTGAGATCGACTGTCAGAGGCTCCATGATCTACCAGTCAATCGAGATCAACTGGTTGGTGACCATTTCTTTAAGCATTCAAGTTTCTGATGGTAGAAACACTGAGTTGGAGACTCTTTGGTTCCTTTCTGGCCCTTTTCCCTTTCACTAGTCAATGAATTACCATGTCATACTTAAAGCTTCTTTTACAGATGCAGTAATATTCCTTTCTCCTTTCTTTTTAGCCCCCAGTCTGGCCACCTGTAACGCATACGTCTTTTTCTGCAGAACTGCTGCCTAGCCAGTTGGCCCCAAGCCTGTAGCGGTGCATGGGATTGTTCTGTCCTACATGCAGGACTTTGCACTTGTCCATATTGAACCTCATGAGATTTCTTTTGGTCCAGTCCTCCAATTTGTTCAGTCTCTCTGAATCTCAGCCTTACCCTCCAGTGTATCTACTACTTCCCACAGCTTTGTCATCCACAGACTTGCTGAGGGTGCACTGTGTGCCATCTTTCAGATCACTGATGAAGATATTGAGCAAAACTAGCCCCAGGACCAACTGACCCCTGGGGCACCACTTGATACTGGCTGCCCAAATAGATATTGAACCTTTGACTACTACCCTCTAAGCCTGATGATCCAGCCAGTTTTCTGTCCACATTTCAGTCCATTCATCTAACCAACATATACTTCCTTAGCTTGCTTGTGAGAATTCTGTGGGAGACCATATCAAATCTTTGCTAAGGTCAAGGTATTTCACGTCCGCTATTTTCCGCTATTTTCCCTGCAGCTACAGAGCCAGTCATCTCTTCATAGAAGGCAGTCAGGTTGGTCAGGCATGACTTGCCCTTGGTGAATATGTGCGGATTGTTCCCTGCTCCATGATTTTTTCTGGGGACTGAGGTGAGACTGACTGGTCTGTAGTTCCCGGGATCCTCCTTCTTCCCTTTCTTCAAATAGGCACTATATTTGCCCTTTTCCAATCATCTGGGAAAGCATATGTTGTTCATTTGACTACTGAGACTGTGTTCTACATGCTTTTTAAAACTGCTTTCACAGGTACTCTGAGTGGTACCCCACAATGTGAACAGTTATCCAAGCACTACTCAGAGCAGGTCCCTTTTTTCTATTTAATTTATATAAATACACTAAACAGATGCAAGTCATAGATTATAAAGACAGCAAGGACTGCTTTGAGATCTAGTCTCATATGTCTGAATCATTCTGGGAAGTTTTCTGCTTTGATCCATTCATTTTTTTTAAGTAGAGCAGGTCCTTTTAGGGGGGAAAAATCTACTTTTGATTTAAAAACTTGTAATGGTGAGCTCACTACAAGCCTTTGAAAAATTGTTCTGATAGTTATTTTTCTTCCCTATTAACAGTTGGCCCCATATTTCTAGCTTAAATTTTGTCTACCTTATGTTTACAGTTTGTGGACATTACTTTTTTGTCCTCCAGATTGAAGGACTTAACCATTTGTTTGTTTGTTTTCCCATGCAGTTACTCAGATTGGTCAAGTCTCACTTTTTTTCTGTCTTTTTAATAATTTTATTGGCTACTCAGATTTTCGACTTCCTTTTTAAACTGTAGAACTAGATACACTATTTCAGTGTCAATAGAGGTACTATATCCTTTATTCTTCCTTGATACTTCTTTTTTTTTAGTGCGATCATTGGATACACAGCCCTTTTGGCCCCTGTGTGACAGTAGGAACTCATAATTAGTTGATTATTGAACAACAAACCCACCATACCTTAAGTCCCTTTCTGAATAGCTGCTTCCCAAGGTAGTTCCTCATCCTACGTGCTTTCCACATACCCCTTTTATAAAATTATCTCAATCATGTGGTATCAGTTAATCTTTGACCTTCATTATTTACCACTTCCCTCAATCCTTGTGTTATCTGTAAACTTTATCAGTCATGTTAATATGTCATCTTCCAGGTTATCAATAAATGTTACATAGCGTGGCACCAAAACACAATTCCTTTGGGACACTACTAGAAATATGCTCATTCAAAATGATTATCCATTTATAATTACACTTTGAAGTCTCTCACTTAATTTTTAATCTGCTTAATGTGTGCCATGTTGATTTTTTTTTAAATTGTGTTTTTTTTTAACATGCTAGTTTCATGTGGAAAATATCGTGGTACAAAGTCAAAAGCCATATGAGAGTCTTGGGATCAGTACTAACACCTTAATCAATGAACTTCTAATGCCATATATCCCAAGATAGGACCTAGCTTTTAGAAAGATATCTTGACTGTTTTTTATTTAAAAAAAAAAAAGTAGAAAAAGTTAAAAGAAAGAAACATTAAAAATGGGCAAGATAACTTATGCCAATCAAATTTCATAACAGCAAATCCATTATTGTGCCTAGGATCAATGTCTGGCTGACAGGTCTGTAATTACCTACGTTGTTCCATTTACCCTTCAAAAAAATATTGGCATAACAGTCACTTTCCTTCTGTCCCCTGGACATTTTACAGTATTTCCAGATTTATTAAAAATCAACATTAACTGCTCAAAGAGCTTTATGGCTGTTTCTTCTTAATCTCTAGTAGATTATTTGGACATGTTTACTAAATGCTTTTTATGTTTGAAGCAAGGAATTTTTTTGGATAATATCTTTAATATAGTTAGAATAAAATCAGATAAGCTTTCAAATGCAAAGCATTCTTATATTTGATATTTAAATGCCGTTTTAATTACTGCTAGAAGGGAAAACATCTCATAAATCATCATAAGCTGTGGAACATCCGTATTGCCTTGTCTCCCTGTGTTCCTCAGTCTTGTTTCTCCCTTTTGGGATTTTTTAGGTTCTGACTTTTGAGGGAGACATAACTATGGCTGGTACAAATCACTTCCTTACATGAGGATGAAGTAAAGTGTGACAGATAGATATAACAATGGAAAACATCTCATAATTCATCATATGATAAAACTAGAGGTGCACCAATATATTGGTCATATATCAGATTGGCACTGATAAAAGGAAAAATAACATTATTGGCTATCAGCTTTTTTTGGCCAGTGTAGCCAATAATATCACTGATAAATGCCATGTGCATGTGTGCAGCCGCCATGCATGTGGCCAGGAATGCAGTCCAGCAGCTTGGACAGCAGCGCCTTTCAGGTAAGTCTTGGGGGAGAGCCTGGAGGGGCAGATCAAGGCCCCCACGGTGAAGGATAAGTGGGGCAGGGACAAGGGCAGGAGCTGCCCACCAGGGTCGTGAATGGGATCCTGGGGCCAGGAGTGGGATGGAGTTGTGGACAGTTTGTCCAGGGGGAGTAGGGGGGCAGGGACAAACTGCGTGCACCCCTGGGGGAGCATATGAGCCCCCAAATTTTTGTGTGGAGTGGAGGCGGGCTGCCTACTGTGGGTTTGGGGCTAGGGGCAGCCCCAGGCTTTTAACATTGTGGGGGCTGGGCTCGGAGTGAGCGGGAATGGGACAGGCTCAGCTGTGTTGGGGCGGGCAGGTGGTGGTGCTGGGAGGGGTGGCTATAGCCCCCCAAGCTCCCCATAGTGCTGGCCCTGCTCAGGGCTCTCTGCTGCCTTTTCCTTAGGAGCCCTGGACTGGCCATGCACTCCCTGCTTGCCCCGCAATGGAGGGGCTCCCAAGGGAAAGGCAGCAGAGTGAAGTACCCTGAGCAGGGGCAGTGTTGGGGGGGGAGGGTGGGGGCTTGAGGGTCTATAGCCACCCCAGAATTCCCCATAGTCACCCTTCCCAGCACCACTGCCACTCCACACAGTTGTACCCAACCCGTTCCCTCCTTCTCCGAGCCCAGCCCCAGCCCAGTCCCCTGTAGGGAAGAGGCTGGCACAGCCCCTGGGCCTGAGTCCACAGTGGGCAGCCCGCCTCCGCTCCACAAAAATCCAGGGGGACTCATGCTTCCCCAGGGTGTGCACAGCAGTGGGGAACTGTCCCCCACCTCCACCCACCTGTGACCCCTGGATGTGCCACCTGTGGCTCTGTCCTACTCCCAGCCTCGGGGTCATATTCAGTGCCCTGGCTGGGCAGTGCCTGCCTCTGCCCCCCTGCCTCCCTAACCACGCAGGCCTCAATCTGCCCCCACCATATCCCTTCCCTCCCCCACACCTCTTCTTTTCCACAGACTTACCTGCAGGAAGCTGCTCTCCAAGCTGCCAGGCTGCATTTCTGTAAATCAGCTATCAGATCAGTACTGGTCAATATGGCTGGTTAATAATCAGCTATCAGTATTGTCCAAGAAAATCTTTATCAGTGCACCTCTAGATAAAACAACATTGTCTAGTTTTTTCCCCAAAATACAGAACAGAAATATTTTGTGCTAAAGCTTTGTCAGCATAATTGTTTCAATACATAATTGTACCAACTTAATATATGTATCTGACTAACTTACTTAGTAAAAATGGTGCAAAAATTGTGTAGGGTAGCAGTTTGGTTTGCTAAGGGTTTGTCTGCATACAGAGATATGTGACCTAGGGTATTTCTCTCAGCACTAAATTAGCTGGTGCAGAGTTGTGCACTACTGTGGCTAGCTTGCTTCCAGTAGCCAAACCAGCTTGTTAAAGCTAGCTTGTGCATCTCTACATTACATTTCAGTCTAGACATACCCTCAAGTGAGCTGGCCCCTGTGGAACTGAGTTGTAGGGCGGGATGCCTCAACAAAATACAAGGGCATTTTAATGGCGGAAAATGACACAGTACTTTTAAATACATCTCATGCAAAAAGCAGACAAACCACATAAAGAGTAGCTGTTAAGTTTTTCTAATTTTTATTATATGTAATTTGCTGACTGGGTGTACTCCAATGTATACCACAATCACCAAAAGTTATGTGGGATATGAAGAGGCTGCGAATACTGTGGTTTCTGGAGTGGTGTCCTTGCAAATTCTGTTCTTAGTGTGCATATGCCTCATACAGTAAATACGTTTCCATTACCAAGCTTCACTCTGCTGGAGATGAAGTGAAGTTCTGCATTCTTGATATAGTGCACAAATGGCATTTTATTTGGATAGCGGAGGTATATTTCTGAAAGATTCTTTTCTACCTGGTGGCATTTGCTGACAAAGTGAAGAGGCAATCTGCATCCATCTAGAGATTATCAAGTGTATGTGGCTGCATAAGAATTTAGGCTAAGTACAAACAGTCAAAAAGGCACTGTGATTCAGTCTTCACAGATTAATTTAAGCCGAGTAGGTTGAACGAATAAGCAAGTGGACAGACATTTGCTTTTGATTCCAGAAATGCACATGCTTGCCAAATGCAGGCCAAAAGCCAAGGGGTGCTGAGCACACCTCCTTGTTCAGCTGGAGCAAACAGCTTGAGCCAAGGCTAGCCCACCCACCCTGTGAGTGGGAGGTTTATGAGGGAGGTGCAAAGTAATCCTGTGAGTCGACTTGAATCGGGGGGGATCTGGGACAGAAGTTCAATAAACTGATTTAACCCAGACCAGTTTAGTCTGATGCTACATCCATCCAGGTTTATCTTAAATCAGTTTCAGCCATTTTGAAAGCCATTCATCTGCTCTGAACTTCTGTTTTGTTACAGATTTGAACTGGTTTCTGATCACTTATACCAGTTTATTTGTAATTTCTGTCCCTAGCCTTAAGAGTTAGTCAGAAAAAATTTCCTTGGCCAGTCCTTTTGACTAAGTATAGCCGGTCAAAAGCCCAGGGCTGAATCAATTCAGTCTTTGCAGGTTAGTCTAAAGTGCATAGATTAAACTGATAAGCAAGTGAACAGACATTTACTTTTGGTTCTGGAAATGCAGCCACGTGCCTGCAGTGGCTGAAACCAAAAGCTGGTGGGTGTTAGAGCACACCTCCAAGCCTGCTGGCCACTGCCGAAGGGAAGCTGGAAGGGAAGCCTTCCCTGGCTTGCAGCAACCCTAACCGTGGTCTGCCTGGCTGGGGCATGGAGTGGAGGGGAAGCCCTCAGAGAATTTCCTCCCTACTTCCCACCCAAACGTAGAGCGGGGAGCTTGGCTAGGCCCCAGTCCAGCCTGGCACAATGAGGCAGAGAGGAGGATGGGGGTTTAAACCCCTGCCCTTGCCTGCACCGGGCCCCAGTTAGGGTCTGCCTGGTGGGGGCAGAGGGTGGGAGGAAAACCCTCAGAGGTTTTCCCCCTGCGTTTCCTGCCCAAGTGAAGAGCAGGGGGCATAGCCAGGCCTCAGCCCGGCAGCCTGGGGGCTTTTCTCCCACCCTCCAGATCCCGACTGGGGTTGGTGCAGGGGAGGGGGTTTAAAACCCCCTCCTCCCTGCCTCAGCCTGCTGGGCTGGGCTGGGGCCTGGCCACAGGCATGCTCTCTGCTGAGCAGGGGAAAAGCCTGGGAGGGGTTGCGTCCCTCTGTCAGGCAGACCCTGGCTGGTTTCTGGTGCCAGGTTCCTCCCCCACCACCCTCTTCTCAGCCAGCTAGGGAGCAGAGAAGTAGAACAGACAGCACAATCCAGGGCTGCAAAGCATCCTAGGATGCTGGGGGACTGTGAGTTAACTTGAACTGGGAGGAGGTCCAGGACAGAAATTGCATAAACCAGTTTGACCTGAATCAGTTAAGTCTGCTACTGCATCCAACCAGGTTTATCTTAAACCAGTTTCAGCCATTTTGAAAGCAGTTTAAGTGCACTGAATTTCTGTTCTGTTACAGGATTAAACTGGTTTCTGATCACTTAAACCAGTTTATGTGTAACTTCTGTCTGTAGCCTTTTTTGGGTTCAATAGTTGCTGCTGCTTCTGTGCAATAATGCCATATTTAAGAGGTGTACTGCAACAATGTGAAGCTCAGCCCACATCCACTACTTACTATTTCCTCAGTGTAGGCCTTCATAATGAATTCCAGTTTTTGAGGAGCTGTCCTGTAGTCACCCATTAAGTAGAACTGCTCAGGCCCACTTCAAGTAAACAAACCAATTCTCAACTAGAATGCCATAGCACCCTGGGGTACTTTGAGATCCTTTCAAGGGTCTACAGGGTCTACACAATGGTAGCACTGTTTGGTGTGCTACACATGCTTCTTCACAAGATAAACCCAGAGATTTCAAATAGGAATCAACTTTGTTAAAAACCATTCTGACCTGCTGGGGTCTTTTAGGACATTTTTTGACGTACGTGTGATACAGCAACCAGCACTGCGTTGAGTGCATTTATATAAATGGCAAAATGCATGTGAGCACTGAGAAAATGGCGGTGGCATGCTTTTGAACTAAAACGCACCACCGCCATTTTCCCAGCACTGGTCTGCATTTTGCTGTTTATACAAATGTATGTGAGGCAGCGCCAGACATGCATCGGCTTGCATGCAGAGCAGACTCGATCAGTTGAGTCTGCTGCAACATGCTGGATCTTGGCTGCGTTGCGGCACAATAAAGTATGTATCTAAATGCCCTCTGCATTCTGTTTCAACAGAAAAAAAATGCTCTCTTTTTTTTTTTTTTTTCCCATAATCAAAAAATGAGCAAAAACAGAGCTGGCGTTCTCTGAAGTGTGCCTTAAGTCTAATGAGGGGTGGTTTGAGTTAACAGAGGAACTTGTGTACACACCTGATGCCTGTAGCTATTTTGTCTTCAGACTTCTACCCCTTCAGCATTCATCTTTAGAGGAGTATACTACTATTAAGATTGGCTTTCTTCAATATTTTCATTAATGCAAAGCTTCATAAATTTCTGAACTACAGGACAGTGCTGGGGCTATCATTTTGAGATATTGGATGTTGGTTACTGTAACTAACCATACAGGATAAGTTGTAATCAAAAGTAATGAAGCATGAAAACTGCCTGGCTTAAAAGGAGTCTAAGTGCTGTTGTGGCTTGGAGGAAAAATGGGCTGGCATTCAGAAGGGAGTCTGAGTTGTAGTGTTTCCCCATTCCTTAACCCTTACCATTGTTGGCCCACTATTGAAGACTAATGTGTGCTGAGGTGTTATATGGTGTGTTAAATTGAATAAAGATCAAATTAGTGAACAAGGTGTTGGTGCAGAATTTTTGATAGCAGGTTGGGAGGGGATGGAAGAAAAGCATGGGAGGAAGTTCAGGCAACTTCCTGAGAAGAAGCAAGAGGAGTGGGAAAGACTGGTTATGTAAAACACTCTCTAAATTTGCAGTGGGATTTGAGCATTTACTTGGAAGATTTTGGCTTAGTCTTAAGCAATTCAAAGATCCTCAGCCAGGGTGGAAAGGGTGGATAACTGAACTCAAGAGAAGAGATGGATTGCTGAAAAAGGACATTTGGCTCTTGTAAGGGATGAGACTTTTTTCCTCCACTGGCATGAGAAGTAATGGAACAACGATTGTTCTGGGAGAGAGAGCAGTATTCCACATTTATTCAGCCTGGTCTCATTCCTTGCAGTACCTTGTTGATTTGTTTTCCTGGTATTTTTACCAGGAAATGTAAACGTTTTTTCCCCCCCTTTCTTTCAGTTCCGGGTATTCACAGCTCCCTTCCATAAGGTAGGCTTTGCAGATTTCTGGCTGGCCGATCAGCTCAACAGCCTAGCTGTGATACTTATGGACCTCGAATACATGATCTGTTTCTACAGCTTTGAACTGCAGTGGAACAACAATGCTGGACTTGTGGCTGTCACAGGTATAGTAGTGATTAGGGAGAAGATGAGATGGTTATATGTATGATCACACTGTATAAATAGCTTGGAAAATCTTGAGGATGCAGACTGAGAATTCTCACAGACCTTGATCTCTTTCAGAAAAAAATTACCAATAACATAAATTATTTCAGTGTAACTGGTGTTTCTTCTAAACACAGTCCCAAAAATGTAATTTTTCTATCTCTTATAACCTTCCTGAAATACCCCAGTTTACCAATCTGACAGTTATAGCCTGATGCTAAGACAGGTGTGACCTTTGTGTATTTGCCAAAAGATTTTGAAGTGTGTTTTCTCAAATAGAAAGAAAAAGCAATTTTCAAGGCACTGGTAAGTTTTTGTTTCATTTCATTTTGTTTTTTTTCCACACAGGTTCCCAACTGTTCAATTATACTTAGCTTGTAGCTGTTGCTTAGTGCTAAAATGAGTCCTATAAAGTGGTCCACCAGGACTGCAGAATCTAGAGGGAGAATGTTCTGATGAGGAATTTTTTTCCCTGGCAGTTACCCTGAGGGTTTTCTTTATTCCTAATATACCCCTGTGAGTCCCCTCTTGGCTTATCACTATTTTTCGAGGGTTTGTCATACTTCCTGAAGGTCAGTTAGGGATCTTTTTTCAGCTAGAAGAGTTGGGGTGGGAGAGAGGGAGAAGGGCAGTGCACAGCCTGCATCCATATTATTTCCAGCCGGGTTACAAGAAGTGATGTCTGAATTCTAACTGGTCCTCCTGGTGGCAAAATGCTAACTTTGTGCCCCGGAGACAGTGTGCACTCTTTTATTTTTAACCAGCAACTACTGACACAGTTTTGTCAGTGAGTTCTTTAACATTTATTGAGAAATTTTGCAACATGATTTCTGTCTGCATTGGCATTAGCTTAATTTCTTCATTCTGGCGTATTTCAAAACTTTTCATTTAGCCATGTTGGGGTCCCAGTCTAAAACTCTTCCCTATAGGCTGGACTTTAAATAAATAACATCTATTAATAAAACAAGCAAATGGGTAGATTATATATTCCATCAAGCAGAAAACTAGAATAAGGGTGCAGTGCCTCTGGGAGAAATATTGACTAACAGATCTATTTCCATTGGGTTGAGAAAATAAAGTTTTTGCATATTGATGGCCTGAATTTTTTCAAGTGTGTTTATTGAAAAGCAGGTCCTTAGTGGCTAGTTAAAAACAGGTTCAAGAATGTAATAATATACCTAGGAATTTATATGTTACTCCTGAATTTTCTGCTAAATGATGGTATGTTTTCTTTTGGAGGCACAAACTCAGATTCTTTGGCTATATTTAAAGGGATACATTGAACTTGAAATCAGCCTTTTTTAAGTGATAAAAAGGAAGTTTCATATACTCTGTACCTTCCCTTGAGTACGCCTGCTCAGTTTCAGGGAAGTCTCCTATATGTTTATGGAATTCAGTGTAGACGAGGTTCTCTTGTCATTCCTTTCCCCCTCAGTTTCTGTATGGAAATAACCACATAAACAGGAGAAATGGTAACACAGATGATTGCGTGCTGGCAAATATACAATGTTAGAGAACAAATACTTAAATTTTTATCTTCTGCTTATGATAATTTTAGAAGTTTGTAAAATTGGAATTTTTTTTTTCTGACTGAAGGGTGATGCTTATCTCCTTAAAATCTTGCATTGAGCTGTCATGTCATTAGAGGGTGGAACATTTGGGGCCAGATCCTATACTACCTCCGTAGTCTTAGACACCTAAATGTGATCATGGTCCACCCCACTTAGGTGCTCAAATAAATATTAATGCAAAAGGTAGATGAGTCTTCATCCTCTTCCTTGCAGTTTTCTGAGACCTAGCTTTAAAGCTAAGACTATGGCATATATCAAAAAATAGGCCTGTTAACAGTATTCTGGGGGCTCAAGCAAGGTGAAATAAAATTGCATTTCAGCACCTAAGGCCACTTAATGAGGCAAAGAGGATTTTTTAAATTTTTTTTTCCACATGAATTGAAATCTGTTTCCTCTTGCAGAGCGCAAGATTTGTAACAGCTACTCCTACGGAGTGCGAGCAGTTGTCCAGTGTATCCCTGCTTGGTTGCGATTCATCCAGTGCCTGCGCCGTTATCGTGACACCAAACGGGCCTTTCCTCATCTGGTTAATGCTGGCAAATATTCTACCACATTCTTCATGGTGACATTTGCAGCCCTCTACAGCACTCACAAAGGTACTGGATTTGGTTATTTCTCAAAGCTGTGGAACATCCGTATTGCCTTGTCTGCCTGTGTTCCTCAGTCTTGTTTCTCCCTTTTGGGATTTTTTTAGGTTCTGACTTTTGAGGGAGACACAACTATGACTGGTGCAAATCACTTCCTTACATGAGGATGAAGTAAAGTGTGACAGATAGATATAAGAGATATAACAATGCAGTAGAACTGACTAGTGTGGGCTGAGCTACTGTAAGTCATTGTTAAAATCATTTAACTTTAAATTCCAATTCTGGCATTAAGTTAGTCTTGCACTGGCTTTGGAAACTTAGTGAAATGGGACTCTTTTAGCATTCATTCATGGTGAACTGCCATCTGTCATTTTTTCCATTAGTTTTCCTCTAATAAAATGTTAATAAAAGAAATTACCTAATGAGGGGCAGTAGGATTTGCCTTCCTCTCCCCAAAGTGGGAATTAAGAATTCTGGCTTTCTGTTAAAATAAATATGAAACCTGTATTTTGGGGAGGAGGAGCACATATGCAGTTTTTAATAGACAACCTTTTACTGCACTCTGCCGCCTGAGAGAATTATTTCAAGGTTTTCATTACAAATTGCTGGCATACTCATATGATTATAATCGGGTTTACAGTGCCAATGGAGAATTTTTAAGGTGAGAGCTCCTTTTAATGAGCCCTTCTTTTAAAAAAGATCCAAAACTCCTAATTGCCTGTACATTTTTGGCTGTGAATGGAGACTGATTTTTTTTTTGACTGACTGTCTAGGAAATGGACTGACTTCCTGGAGTACATAACAGATACTGGTCCCTTGAAACTGGAGGGGTACTATGCTGGAGAAAACTAAACAGAGTTGGCCTATGATTTGTGAAGTGGGAAAATATGTACAGTACTAAGAAAAAGCTCTCTCTGGGCTTCATGTGTATTTTTAGCTGTTTCTTTCTCAAGCTGAGAAAGCGTTTCCAACCCATTTAACTGCAGATTGAGCTCCCTCTAGTTCTGTATCTCCGTGGAAACGGCAATTACTTGATTGTGTGCTTATTGTGAAGGAAAAAGCTTTTAGTTTCTGCACTTCAGGCAGTCATCTTGCCTTTCATTGTTCTTTTTCCCCTAAGTCCTATGTCAGTCAAACGCATTATTCTTTCCACTGAAATACATACTTTTGTATCTGCAGAAATTAGCAACTGCACACATTTATTAGCCAGTCACTCATTGTTGTATAGGGTCAGAGGCGGGGGTAATGGTTGAAAAATAAGAATTATACAGAGATTACTTCAAACTATTAAGTTATTTTCTTTCAGGTAGATTCTAGGATTATTAGAAAACCTTGCTGATGACCTGAAAAAAGATTCTAGCCTGAAATAAGTAGAGGTTTGAAAGTCATATGAACAAAATGCAAGCCCTGAGAAATATAGCATAGTGTTAGTATAAACTATCTGAAGGCTTAAAGTCTAATAATATTCATAGGTGTGTTCTCTGTCTGAGTGTACATGCATAACTTTGCTTAGAAAGGTTCAGTAGCAAACTTTAATCGGTGTCCCATGTTTTGTCCCCTTGCTTTTCTCACTGTTGTATCCAAAATATTGCCTCCCATGTGAGGATTATTTTCTCACATATAGCCTGCACACTGATATAACCCGCACCAATGTATAGCCTATGGAAAATTGTATTTTTGGAAAATAGTCCATGTATAGAGCACACCCATGTATTCCCTGCACCTGATAGTGTCAGTGTCGGGGGGCGATTTTAAGCCTATTAAGCCTGAGAGTTGCTGGCCCCAGCTGCGGGTGCTCGCTGCCAGCGTGCGAGAACTGGGCTCTCACCACTTGCCTGCAGCTGCCCCCCAAGACATGGCCACAAGCACAGCTGCCCCGTTGGAGCTCAGGCACCAGGCAACCCCCACCGGGGCGTGCTGTGCAGCTGTGGAGGAGCACAGTTGGGTACGAGGCTCCCGCATGTGGCGGGAGGGAGGCAGCACGGGCTCTGCAGGGCACAGCCACTGGAGCCAGAGCTGGAGCTGGAGCCAGCTAAAAGTGGTGCTAATTGCTGCAGGGGAGGGGAGGGATGAGGAGCTGCGAGCAGGGAGGGGAGGCAGCCCCGCTCGCCGCCGCCAGCTGCGCTCAAGCCAATCCCGCTGGGGCTCGCTGCCGCCATGACATCAGCCCACAGCTGGGGATGGGTGGGCACAGTGCGGGCAGCAGCAGGGCCAGGGGCTCGCACTCACAGGCCGGGTCTGCTCCATGCCTTGGCCCCGGTCTTGGGGCTCCCCCCAACAAGTCCTTTGCCCGGGTCCTCCGCCCCTGGCCCGCAGCACCCCAAGGCCCGCAGGCACGGCCCCCACGCCTGCCTCAGCAAGGCGGGTTTTTCACACCTAAATCTAATTTTCATTAAAGACTGTTCTAAAGACTCTGCATAGCGTACACCCATCTGTTATGTTTGTAAAAATTTGCGTAGTGCGCGGACTATATGTGAGAAAATACAGTACCTGCTTAACTGCTTTTTTTCCCCTTTACAACTCTTCCCATGTTGGCATTAAAGCCCAGTTAAAATTCCAGCTCTTAAATCAAGCAACTTCAGGCATAACATCCTGGCTTTAATGCTTAAGTGAACTTGCCACATCTTCATTCAGGAATTTTTTTTGTCTCCGTAGGGGTGTTCTGAAAAAGGCAATTGGTCAGGTGCAAGAGAAAAATTTCCAGAATGCTCCTATTTAATATGAATTTGACCGTCTCCTGGTCTGTTTAAATTTTGCTCCTGTGCCAGTGTTGCTTACTGAGATTTTCATTGCTAACATGCGTAATTTGTGCTTTTCAAATCTCATGTTGAGTAGGTTGAGGAAGGTGTTCACAAGCTGTGGGGACAGGGCTTGTTCAAGTTGCTGAGAGTCTTGTGACTTCTTAATAATCACAGCTTGTCTCTGGATCCAGTGTGCAATGAGAAGTCAATACTGTTGCTACTAGTATTCTTTTTGCCAGAGCCCCCCAAAGGATTGACATGGTCTGATTTGGTATCAAGTGAACTTTAATAGTAATCCGTAAGCTTTATTACAGGCTTTCTCCCTATAATACTACCTGGTAAGCAGTTCCTTGGGCATTACAACAGCGACCTTCAGTGGTACCGGCATCAGATCTTCTGCTGGGTGTGTGGGATGCTAGTTTCTGGAACCCATGTTGTTCAAACAAGATTTCCAAGGTTGCTCTCCAGGGTGGCAACACAAAACTCACGTGTTCCTTTGTTTGTCCGTCACTTCTGTAATTTCTCTCATCCCAAATTGTCCAATCCCTTGACTCCTGTGCCAAGCATTCCTTATATGGTGCACAAATCCCCTGGCACTGTACCAGCCACATTCCTTATAGGGAAACTGTTATTCCTTGTTCAACTAGTGCCCAGTCACAGCACTCACATCTCCCAGTGCCACAGAAGGTGCTCTGTTCAATTTGGTTGTTTGGTTCTGGGAAGGCCTGGACTATGGCTAAAAGCCTTAGCATAACTAAGTTTGCCCGCTACAAATATCACATAGCTGTTGGGCTCATTCAGAATTGCTTGGAAGCCAAGTGGCCATCATAAAAATCTTTTAAAATCAATAAATGAAATCTTGCTACTCTAACATGTGAAATAATTTATTAAAAATGACAGAACGAAACCCTAACACACACCCTGGAAACCTTGCACCATCTCATTAGTTCTGTGGTACATGCTGTACCTGTCAAGACTGCAGACTTGTGGCTATGCTTAGATTTTCAGTTCCTATCGGTTGGAAGTTAGTTGGCTTATTTTTGTACTATCTGACTTGATATCACCTGAAAGCTAGTTGCACTTCATTCCCAGACTTGTTTTTTCTCTGGATGGGTATGGTGCATGGGAACACTCACCCAGAATAATCAAAAGCTGGGTGGATTGACTTGAATCAAATGACTGTACTTTCTTACATATGGTGTGCCCCCAAATAAAACATGTATCTTGTTTTTTGGAAGGCAGAATGTATTTCTTTTCCCAGCATCATGGCAAACTGTGAGACAGTCCTTTTGGGACCATAGTGTCCGGGAGGTATGACCCTAAGAAGTTCCTGGTACTAGCTGCCTCACCCAGGCTGTCTCCTGGGATGCCAGACTTCTTGGACATTCTGTTTCCGGGAGGACTTATTCTGTTGCACAAGGTTAGGCCCCAGACCCTTCCAAGTTCAGTAGCAAGATGGTTAGTTCTTTACTGTAAATGGTTCTTCATTTCCAGGAATTTATATAAAGTGTTGTTTCCACATCACAAACATCCTCAAGATACTACCAACAGTTCACTTGCTGCTTTGGGCACAAACTACACTGTTCAGCCAATAGCTGTGGCTGTGAGATGGTTAACACAAGATTCTGTTCTTTCAGTTTGCTGAGCAAATACAATCAGCATCTGTCTTGGCAGCTGCATGGGATGCACACTGTCTCCTAGGGGTGCCTATTTTGCAGCAAAGAAAACGGTTTTCCCACTTAACACACTCCAGTTTTGATTTTGGGGGGAAAGGTGCATATTATATGTGAGAAAATACAGTAATTTAAATCACCAATTGGAAAGCTGTGAGTCAAGTAATTGATTTTAAACAACATTTCCATTTGTGTATCTCACTTTCTAAAGAGAAGTATATGTAGATTTAAAGTTAAATAGACCTTTGATACTAGTTCTGGTACAAAATTTGGCTACCTAGGAGTGGTGAGACTATGTAGAGGGACAGGCTGGGAATTACAAGGTAAATCAGTATTTTTTTATGAGTTGAAGAGAGCAAGTTTTCATGGTAGATCATGTCACAAATATTCATCATTTGAGAAGTGAGCAACTTGGAGCTTAAGCAGAGAAAGGTTGTAAGCTATGAGTCTGTGGATGACCCTCAGGAGGCACAAGATATTTTCTGCAGTTGAAGGCTGTATTCCAGTGCCTGTGGTAACTCCTAGGCTGTGGAAGGAAATCGCATGCAAACTGGTATAAGTGATTGGAAAACAATTCAAATCTGTAACACAGCAGAAGCTCAGTGCATATAAACTGCTTTCAAAATAGCTAAAACTGGTTTAAGATAAGCCTGGATGAATGTAGTTTCAAACTTGATTCATTTAGGTTAAATTGGTTTATCAAACTTCTGTCCCAGATCCCCTCCAGATACAAGTTAACTCAGTCCCTCAGCATCCCAAGATGCTTTGCATCTCTGCTGCAAACCCCAGCCTTGCAGCATGGGTAAGCTAGTCTTGTCTCAAGATGTCTACTCCAGCTGAGCAGGGAGGCATGTTCTAGCACCCCTGGCTTCTGGTTTGGACCACTGCAGGCTTGTGGCTGCATTTCCAGAATCAAAAGTGAATGTCTGTTCACTTACTTATCAGTTCAATCTACACAGCTTAGACTAACCTGTAAAGACTGAATCGATTCAGCCTCGGGTTTTTTGACTGTCTGTACTTAACGCTAGACTCTTGCATCCAGCATCAAATCTTAAAATAGAGTGCATGACCTCTTGTGCCTTGTCTGAAAAGTTTGGCCTCCTGAGCTAGATGTATCTATATAAATTAAATTTCTTATTTCAGAGGCCAGATCTGGAGGCCAGATCATTACAGTCTACAAGAGAAGAAAACAGATGGAAACAATGGTCTGAAAGCTTTTGAAGTTGGAACAGGCAATGATGCATAAACCATAAAGTGAAGATGATGATGATGATGACAAAAAGTTATAAAAAATAAAAAAACAAAATTAATCTTCCACAGTGAAGCGCAGATTCAAATAGTTCTCCTTCATTGTTCGTACAGAAAATCATGCAGCCTGTAACTTAGTTCTTGATACACTCACAGATTCAGTATACATTATGACCATAAACTGCATCCAACTGGAGGGCTTGGTGGCAACATGGTGGAGCTACTCATGGTGGGGTAGCTCCTATGAAATACCATGGTGTGGCAAGCTCCAGAGTTAGGCAAGTATAGGGCACCTCAAAACCCTAGTCCCCACTGCCTTGTGGATACTCCTGGGTTGGAGAAAGACTAAGAGACATCACCGTGAAGAAACACATCCTCTCTGAGGCATTAGGCAGTTAGCATCAGCTGTAATATATTTGCTCATCCAGTGTAAGTACAATATGCAGGTTGTATTGTATGTTATTTGCACATGCCCCTGTTTTTTTTGTAGTCATGTTAGCTGTGATCACTAGTTTGTACTAATTCTAGCTGTAGCCTATAGATCGTCCAGATCAGGTTAAAAATTAAATTACTAGAGGTGCACCGAGACATCGGTCTGATATCAGATCGGTACCGATATAAAGAAAATTTGTTGTATTAGATATTGGCCCAATGGAGGCTGATAATTTGGCCAATAAATGCCCGTGCTGCACACAGCCACAGCACAGCATGGAGCAGAGCTGGCAGCATGGAGAACTGCCTCCAGCTGGTAAACCAGAAGGGGAGAGGGGAGGGAAGAGGCATGGTGGGACAGATCAATGCCCCTGTGGTGAGGGAGGGGGAAGGGGCAGGTGCTGCCTGGGTAGGGGTGTGGGACGGAGGTGCAGCTTGTGGGACAGAGGCAGTTCCCACCGTTGGTTGCACCCCTGGAGAGCAAAGAAGTGTGCGCCCCCTGGGTCTGGGCTGGGGATGGGCTGGAGCCGGGGCTGCATGGGGCTTATCTCTGCAGGGGCTGGGCTCAGAGCAGGCACCAGCAGCGCTGGGAGGGCCTGAAGCCACCCCAGATTTCACCGCTGCTCCTCTCCCAGCCCCGCACCGCCAGACACAACCTGGCTCCATGTCCCACCTCCACCCACGCACTGGGAAGAGCCGAGGTTGCTCCAGGTGCAAGATGGCAGCTGTGGCATTGGAAGTGGAGCTGCAGCCAAATTTGGGGTGGCTGCAGACCCCTTCCAGTGCCCACTCCAAGCCTATCCCCACTGAGAAGAGCCCCATGCAGCTCCAGAAGAGCTTCAGAGTGGGCAATGGTGGCACTGGGAGGGGGCTTCAGCCACACCAAATTTCACTGCAGCTCTGCTCCCAGTACTGCTGCTGCCGCCAGCCACCCGGCACAGTCTTGGCTCTTCCCAGTGCATGGATGGAGGCAGGACATGGAGCCTGGCTGTGCCTGGTGGCGTGGGGCTGAGAGCAGAGCGGCGGTGAAATTTGGGGTGGCTGCAACCCCTCCCAATGCTGCTGGTGCCTGCTTCAAGCCCAGCACCGGCTCCAGCCTTCCTGCCCGCTCCATGCAGATCTGAGGGTCACATACTCCCCCTTCCCCTCCCGCCCTCTTGGGGTGCCAGCAGTGGCGGGAACTACCCTGCCATGAGCTGTGCCTCTGTCCCATACCCCCACCCTGCCTGGGCAGCCCCTGTCCCCTGCCTCCCTCACCACAGGGGCATTGATCTGCCCCCCCCCTTCCCCCCCCCTCCCAAATCCCTTCCCTCCCCCCTTCCCCTTCCCCTGCACTGGACTTACTAGTTGGAGGCAGCTGTATATCAGATATTAGATTGGTATTGGCTGATATGCCTCCTTAAATATTGGGTATCAGCCCCCAAAATCTCTGTCAGTTCATCCCTAGAAATTACATCTGAGTTAAGGGTGCTGGAGAAGTCCTACGACTCAAATTAACTGCGGTGGACAAAAGGCTTTGAAGGAGAGCCTCCCAGGAGCAGTAAACACTAAGAATCTGTGGGAAGAATTCTCAGTACTTTTGTACTTCATGAAGGAATGAAGATGGCAAGGAAGCCTCATTGTGTAAATATGGTCTCACTGAGTATGTTTACACAGTCAAATATATGTGTGAGTGCAGCATGGTTGGGCATCCTCATATTAGCTTTAAGCTACCTAGCAACTGACATGTATGCGAGATGCCTGATGGGCTGTATTTGGGCTTGGTAGCCTCCACTGATGTTTGTGCCGTCATGCCTGCACTACTAATGATCAGGGCCAGGTAGCTTAAAGCTAGCATACATATGCCTACCCATGCTAGTCATACCTTCACATTGTTGTATTGATATTACCTTTACATAGCCAGGGATTGTTGTATTTAATCCTTACCAGAACTAAGGTATCTTCCAGGTTCTTGCAGTCTGTGGGAATGATTAAGGGCTGGTCTTCATCAGAAACTTTTGCTAGTATAATGAGGTTTATTAGGGAGGAATGTGATTGATTTTTGCAGCATTTTTATTCTGGTAAGTCCTAGTGTACATGTATAAGTTATACTAGCAAAAAAGTACTTTGGCTGGTATAACTGCTTCCATCTGGACAAGTGTTATAAGCTATGCCAACCAGGTTTTTTGCTGGTATAAACTGCACCTGTGCTGGCAAACCTTTTTCTTTTTTTTCCTTTCTCTCATTCAGTTATAGGTTAGTCTGACTTGTGAAATATGGTGCTGTATTTAACCTGATGTGATCATTTATTTTTGTAGCACAAAAAAAAATAAATTAGCAGCTGTACTGAAAAGTATATTCTGCTTTTTTGCTACACGTTAAAAGTGAGTAGTAGTTGCTGTTTAGTGTTGGCATGATTTTTTTAAATAAAGAAATACCACCTGCCTTGCTGTTTTGTTCCTGCATTGTCACATACTGAAAAACACCTACCTGCTGTTTTGTTCACAGTTCTGTTAAGTGGACCTAATTTGTAGTATCTTCTCAGAAAACACAGATCTAGTCTGAGTTTGAATAAATAAGTTCCTTGAGTTGCATTATTGTCATTTACCCGCTGCTCTGCCTGTTTTCATATTTTATACTATTTGCTGCTGTAATATGTATGTTTCTACATTAACCTTGATTTTTCATCAATGTCATAAGTAGTAACAATTGCCCCAGATTAAAATTAGCAGTATGAAGTTTTACCTTTTTACCGAAGTAAAAGATGTAGTGATTTAAACTGCATTTTTGTTGCTTTATTTGAATACCTGTGCCCAACAGAGTTATTGTGGCCTAGGTTTTATTCAGCTATTAATTAACCTCTGCTGAGCTCTTCCAGAATTAATCCACATGGTTTGGAAACTTGAGTCATCACTCCTTCTTTCATACCGCTCCCAATGCCTTTTCCAGTTGATCAAATAATAAGAATGCTGAAAGGGTTCCTGTCAGAAGCTTGGAAAATATGGTGGGGATTCCCTGGTCTGTTTTAAGCCATTATAACTTCCACCCACTTCTTTAATTAAGCAGTCTAAGTAACAGGCAGTAATTAAAATTTATAGAAGATAAGTAGACAGCTGCATCATAAGAGAGGTGCTACTTCTGTCCAAGATTTTACTGTTTCTTAAGTGATTTTATCCCTCTGAAGCTCTGCTTTGTTTCTGAAAATGTGAACTAGTTTAAAAACGTGGCTCACATGACCTCATCAAAAGCACAGCAAAAACGAATAAGTAATCTTTAGAGTGACTGGATTTTTCAAGTTACAGAATGTGGCCACTTGTTACCATGGAGAGGAGCTTATAGCAGGGTTTGGACAGAAGAGTCGAGGCACAATATATGGGCCTGCTAGTTTTTCAGTCTCTCCTCCATCATTCTGATTCAGACAGCGCTACTTTTCCATGTGTCACGGGGCGGGGCCCAGGAGCGGCCATGATCTCTCCTGCGCCCCTACCATGCCAAATTGCCCTTCTGGCACCCTCGTCTCGCCCGCCATGTCTTTGCTGTTTATATAATATTAGTGGGAGGCTGCCTTTCCTGGGCTTCTCGGACCCGGTGCTCTTGCCCTCTACAGGTATCTCTTGGTGCACCCACCCTAGGGCATCGCATGGCTTCTTCTGCCCCCAATACCACGCCCAAGCCTTGCCGGTGTTCCGGACGTTCTTATGTCTGTATGCTTGCCCTTACCTGGGGGGTCTCAGTACGCGCACCCCCTCTCTCTGGGGTCTCTCAGTATGCGCGCCCAATATACTCACCCCTCCCGGGCTTCTGTTCACCCTCTCGCCCTTTTCCGGGCTTCTCTCCTATAAACGCCCTCTCTGGGGTCTTTCCAATATAAGCACCCCTCACCCGGGGCCTCTCCGGTATACACACCCTCTCCGGGGCCTCTCAATGTGTCCGCGCCCTCTCTGGGCCATTACCCGTGCGCCCTGCCCTTCCAGGCTCTTTAGACTTGCCCTCGCCCCTTCCAGGGGCTTCCCACTCTATTCGCCCTTGTCTGGGGCCTCTGCCGTATCCTCGTCTTCACCAGACACTCTAATCTTATGCTTGCCCTTTCCAGGGCCTCTCCAGTATACGTGCCCTCTCCAGCTTCTAATCGCGTGCTCAGCCCTCTCCGGCTTTTAACCGTGTGCTTGTCTCCGTCAGGTTCAGGTCCCTATCTGCATGTCCGCCCCTCTCCAGGCTTGTTCTTGCGCGCCTGCCCCTCTCCGGGACTTTTACCGTGCGCTCGCCCTTCTCCGGGACTCTGTGCCGGTAGGAGGCCAGTTGCTCACCCTGGAGCCTCCTATTCTAATCTGCCCTCCCTGGGGCTTCCTCTTCCCGTGTGCCTGCCCTCTCTGGGGCCTACGCTGCGCTTCTCGCGCTCCTCGCCCTCTCTGGGGCCTACACCCCACTGGGCAGAATACCGCCCCTCCCACAGGGCCAGGGTCACAGAATACCGCCCCTCCCACGGGGCCGGGGTCATGACACCCCACAACGTCGTGCCTCTCTCCGGCGCTCACCCGCAGTGCCAGCTCCAGCATCAATTGCTGTGCCCTCCCAGGGCACCCAGGACCCCCCCTACTCCACTGGGGAGCTCCTAATGAGGCCTCCTCCGTCCCCTACAGCCTCTCCCGGTCCTCCGGTATTACACAATCACCACAACAATGAACATAAAGCCATGAGCCCACCGGTTGTAACACAAAATCAGCCTACTGGCTATAACGTAAATTCTTTGCCACCTTAGCTCTCCTTCAAAACCTCCCTGTCAGGGTCCTCTCCACCCTGTACCATGATGTCGACGGTCAGGCTGCTCTGCTCTGCTTTGTTCTGCTCTGCAGCAAGACTCCCACTCCTCATGCCGTCACGCAAGCGATCAGGCTGCTCTGCCCCGCTCTGCTCTACAGCGGATCTCCCGCTGCTCAGGCTGCCAAAGGGGAACTGCTGCTAGGCTTTGGCCTGGGCTGTTTATAGAGGCCTGGCCCTGCCCCCTTCTGGTCATGTGACCAGCCTGGCTGCTCCGGCAACCAACACCTGTGCTGTCTCAGGGAGCTTCAGCAGCCCTTATTCCTAACGCCAGTAGCAGGCACCCTAGTGCCCTGCTACACCTCTCCCCCTCCCGGGGTTGAGCCTCCTTAGGAGCAGGGCGTGGGAGTGCCCCGCGACACCATGCTAACCTCCTTTCACTTCTATATGAAAAGACCTGTAGCCCAGCTATCTTTGCTGAGTTATGATGAATTTAGGAGTATAGCTACTCCTTAGAGTTACGTGATATAGTTGTGCCTCAGATGGGTTTGGTCTGAGCTCTCCGTGGTTTGTTGCCAGTTTCTACATTGTTGAATACACCAGGCTGATAGGTTATGGAGTATCCCAGATTGCATCCTGCAGTTTGTAGCATATTGGCTAGCCCTGTTCAGTTAATAAACTGATACATGGGGCTAGTAATTGTACAGTACACCAGTGTCTGACCTCTTCCCCCATGGCATGGATGCTGAAAGTTGCATAGAAGACAACTGCTAGAGAAATTAAGACAATCCCACAGTAACTAGGGATAACTTGACTAGAAGATTATTCTTTCAGCAGAAAGAATGGAAAGAGTTGGTAGGACAAGGTGAACTAAGATCCAGTTGTCCAGAGGCTATTAGTAAGACCATAGTCAAAATTACAAGAAGTATGTTGTAATGGAACTCTTTGTATGGAAAAGAATTTTTAATAGAAAACTGAAGTCAGTACTTGTCAGATCCTGTTTTCAAACTGCTATCTTGATCCAGTTTCCCAATTTCTCATCTGAATCTTTCCTCCAGTTAGAATTTGATTAACTGGATTGTTAGGTATCACTGGTTGATCCACAAGTAAGAGTGACCTATTGGAGAAATTCAAACTTATTTTAAAATGTATTGGTTTCTTTCTTCATATTTTTCATCTGGTTCGCAGTTGCATAATGTGCTAGCAACTCTAGAAAAGGAGCAAGTGGGAGGTGATGATTTGGAGCCAAAATGTGCAGTGTCTGTCACAGTAATTGTGAGCAGGGATGAATTTTGTCTGAAACCCTGTCCTCCCATGCCCAGGAGGGCTTCAGTAATGAGTTGTGTTCATTAGCCAGTCTTTCTAATCCTTTCAGTCAGGGGAGTAGCAGTGTCATTAGTGAAGAATCTGAGGCATTGCCATGGGCAAACATTTTCATCGTGGCCTTTGACCTTGTTCCAGCTTTGGCAATTGTGCCATTGCAGGACTGTTAGCTAGCTAGCTTGGCTTCTGAAAATTAAATTTCTAGGTCATCTAATTGCATAGGTACCCTTTCTGATGCCATGCTAGAGGGACTTACGAGTAGAATGGGGTGGGGGTGGGGGAAAGAGCAGCAACACAATAGAGTTTTGTTCAGGTTGCTGTGGGACCAAACTGTCTGTCCAAAGAGTCTACAGCTTGCCTAGAGCATGTAGTCCATGTAGAGGAAATGCAAGATGACTGAGGTCATAGCATATACTTAGTGGAGAAGATCTCCAGGGTATTATTAAGTATTTGTGGAACACTGCTAAACCCTGAAGGTCTGCCCAGCTAAGACACAAAATTCTAGAAGAAAGTTTTTCCTTCGTATCAGGTCTATCAGCATCAAATAAAACCCTTCACAGCGTTAGTACCTTGACAATAGGGAAGAAATCTTATTGTCCTACCAACAGAGTGATTGAATTCGTCTCAAGACTTGAGACAGTTGAATTTTAACAGCCGTAATTTCAAAAGCTCTTTCTATACTGCTTAATATAGTTTTCAGTTAATGGTGACCAGAAAAGTGACAGGATTAATGAACAGAGTATGAGAAGGAAGGATGATGTGGTTGTCTTTCATTTCATGAGCATTTAAGAAGGGAAAGGTCTTTTTGTAATGGAACTTCCTAAGAAAAGCAATTTACTGTATCACAAGTCAGTAATTTTTCCATTCAGAGCTGCAAAACTGGAATTTTTCCAGCAGTATTTTTTTTATTTTGCTACTTGAATGCTGCTTTTGAATTAGAGGTTACCAAAGCACTTTACAAGCCTTGTGTAATAGAGTATTGCATCTGACCACAATGGGTACATATAGACATTCATGAAGGTTAGATCGTATTAAAAATGGCCACCCAATCTAACTTAGTTTGCACAGGTGCAGACCCTACACTTGGATCCCTAGCTACGTGGATCTAAGTGTGAACTGTACAGAAATTTAAGAAGTTTAGATCAGTCTAAAAATGGCCAACCCAATCTGAATTAGCCCTCCCTCCAAGGTAGTTTGATTTAGATTGAGTCTAGAGAGACCAGTCTAACTGAACTTTTGTATACAGCCCCAGGGCTTGGAAAGCCCAACTACTGGCTTTTCTTACTACTCCCAGCCCCAGACCAGCCAGCCAGCTCTTCCTGCGCCATGCATGCCATCCCTCCCCCAGCTCATTCTACCAGCTGCTTTTAGGGCCAGCTTTACCAGCTTTTGCTGGTGTCAAGAGCTGATCAAAGTGAGCTGATCAAAGTAAGTTGGGAGGGAGGTGTAGGTTTTCCAATGATGGTACATCTGGGTGTGGGGAGAGAAGGGGCTAAATATAGCCCCTGGTCTGGGAGGAGGAAGGAGAGGGTCTTCCTATCCCCTTCCAAGGTCCCCTGTGGACCCTACTAGCCTCCTCTCCTCCCCCTGCCCCCACCAAACTGTCTGGTCCCCATGAACCCCCACAGACCCTACTAACCCCCCCAATCCTTCTGATCCTTTTCATAGACCCCTCTTGTCCCGTCCCCCCCCATAGATTTCCCCTCCCCTCAAAGACTTACTTTGGATTAGGTGATCATTTTTAACTCAGTCTAACCTCCCCCTAACTTTCCCAAATGTCTGTATGTACCCAACTTGTAAATCACTTTTCTGAGAGGAGATAGGTCACAACAGTATTTGACCTGATGATGCTTTATCCAAAACTTTCTAAAAGAGAATGTACAGGAAAATGCATTTTCTGCAAGAGTTGAACACCAATAAATCACGCTTCATGAATGTGCTTGAGAGGTCACTAGGAAAGAGATCAGATCCAATCTGACAGAAATTACAGCACTTTTTTTGTTTCTTCTTTGTAATTAAAGCATATTTCTCCTGATTGTGCTACAAACATAAATGGTGAAATAGTTGTGTTGGTTTATATAAGCAAACTTCTGAAACCGGTGTTTATTCTACCCTGCAGATAATGGTCCAGACTTTCATAGATATTTTACTCCAAACAGAAGTGCTTTACAAAGGTCATAAGTGTGGTGGGGAGTGGTAACTCCCTTTTACAGGTATAGAAGGGTTGGAGTGTTGTAGCTGTGATGGCCCAGGAAATGTCCAACAGATACGACTTTTTGTTACATCTTGCATTGGACCAACTGTATAGCTGGGAGTGTTCTTAGACAAGCTTTTGGGTATTGGGTGCTCTTCCTCAAGTACTGAGGAAGGATATCTGATGCCAAAAAGTTGGCCCAGCATCTTTCCCAACTAAACAGTTGGCCCAGTAAAAATTATTCCAGAAAGCCTTGCTTTTCCGAGTCTTACAGTTATGAAATTCTATCCTGGGGGAGATCTTAGAAAAGTTTATTAAGGAGGCCATCCTTGAGGGACTGGCCCAGGCTAGCATTCTAAGGGACAGCCAGCACGGGTTTGTTGCGGGTAGGTCTTGTTTGACCAATCTCATTTCCTTCTATGACCAGGTGACCTATCACCTGGACAAGGGAGAAGAGATTGATGTCATATATTTTGACTTCAAAAAAGCTTTTGATCTGGTATCCCATGATCACCTCTTGGCCAAACTGCCCAGTTGTGGCCTTGGCTCCACCACGATCCGCTGGCTGGGAAATTGGCTTCGTGGTCGGACCCAGAGGGTTGTGATTGATGGCAGTCACTCATCATGGTGCCCTGTGACCAGTGGGGTCCCTCAAGGCTCTGTCCTGGGACCCATACTGTTCAACATCTTCATTAACGATGTGGACATTGGAGTCAGGAGTGGACTGGCCAAGTTTGCCGATGACACCAAACTTTGGGGCAAAGCATCCACGCCAGAAGATAGGCGGGTGATCCAGGCTGACCTGGACAAGCTCAGCAAATGGGCAGACGAGAACCTGATGGTGTTTAACACCGAAAAATGCAAGGTTCTCCACCTTGGGAGGAAAAACCTGCAGCACCCTTATAGGCTCGGCAGTGCTACGTTGGTTAGCACTACAGAAGAAAAAGACTTGGGGGTCATCATTGACCACAAGATGAACATGAGCCCCCAAGGTCTGGAACAGTCTGCCAGCGGAGGTGGTTCAAGCACCTACATTGAACACCTTCAAGAGTAAATTGGATGCTTATCTTGCTGGGATCCCATGACCCCAGCTGACTTCCTGCCCTTTGGGCAGGGGGCTGGACTCGATGATCTCCCGAGGTCCCTTCCAGCCCTAATGTCTATGAAATCTATGAAAATCTATGAAATCTGATGCACAAAGAGGCTGAATGACTTTTGCACAATCTCTTATAGAAGAAATACTGGAGTTGTCTCCTGCCAGTTTTCTTATTTCAGCACATCTTGCCATGTTGCAGTGCACAGTGCCTTGAGACCATAAAAAGATTAGGAAGATTTGCAATGAAGATATTTCTACGTGAAATCTTTGCATTTGACAGTACCTACCAAAGAGCAAAAAGGTGCGTCGTCTGCAGAAGTGGCAGAATCAATTCCAATGTGCAAGCATTGCTGTTAGAGACATTATTTCCCCTGTTAGGCTAGTACTGTCACTTCCTAGTTGATATGCTGACTTCCTATGGGATCCATAAAACTGCATCTCAGGTAGTTACTGGTTGACAGTAAATGTGCTTATGGGTTGCATTAACAATGTCATTCTGACAGTTGTTTTCATGTATATGAGTCATTTCTACCTGTTTATCACATTTACCTTGTTGTGTCATGGGATACAGATAGCTGTTATAAACCACACTATGGTCAGGAGGTTCGTGGGGTATCACGAATATTTTCTTGTGCTTATTTCACTGATATGGCATGTGTGGGCTCCTTGAAAAGCCCATGTTATGCCGTGTCCATTTATGTTGTTGTTATCACTGTATAGATTATTAGGGATGTGTGAAGCGGGCTGTATTCGATTTGGATTCAGCCCACTTCGGGGGACAGTGAGTGGATTCGTTGATTTGGATTACTGTCCCAATTTGATTCGATCAGATCCAAATTTGAAGATTCAATGCTGATTCAGAGAATCAGTGATTCAGCCATAGATACAGCTTTAATTGCTTTTTCTACATAACTCGAAGTACCAAGCATGGCTCATGAATGCTGAGATGACGGGGCAGATGGAGCGTCCCACATGGGCATGGGAGGGCCACCCGTGTGCTCGGCGGCAGACCCGGAAGTGAACTAGATGTATTTCTGGTCCACTTCTGGGTCCGCCACCGAGCGTGTGGGATCCCCCCCTCCACACCCTCCTGGCTCTGTGATCGGCCCTGGGGGGACCCCAGGTGCCCCTGAAGACCCAGGAGGCACCAGTTGCTGAGCCGGGGGCAGGGATCCGGATCTGTTGCAGGGTCCACTTCCGGGTCCGTCACTGAGTGCACTGGGGACCCCCCCCCCCCCACACACACACACCCAACACTTCCATGGGAGCTCCATCCGCCTCACCATCTCAGCATTCACAAGCCGCCTGGTACCTTGAGGTATGTAGAAAAAATATATAAAGCTGTGTCTATGTCTGAATCATCGAATTTCTCCTAATCTCTCTGAATTGATTCGGAGGGTTCTGATTTGATTCGGAGAGATTAAAGGGTCTCCTGATTCGATTCGGAGATTCGACCGCTGAATTGAGCCAATCTCCACCAGATCAAATCAATGACTGAAGCTTCACAGAGCCCTAATTGTTATGTTTTCAGTATATATCTTTCTGACTTTGGGTGTGGTGTAGCCAAGGAACTGAGGGGTGTATACTTGAGGAAAAAGAATTAGGTGTAACTGCTAACTCTCTCTTGCTATTGTGATACTAAGGCAAGGACGATTGTCACTCTTAATCACAGAGAAGAGAGGCCACTGGTAGGATGGGCACCCAAGTTATTGTCTGCTTGTAATGTAGAAATCAACCCTATAGCAAAGGCATCTGAGAGAAATTGTCTGTCAGCCAGACGAATGCAGGATGTCCCGGGGAGAGAGATGTCTGGAGGATTATGGAGACTCATGAGGAATTTGGACATTGCTGCTGGTGAAGCAGTGGTGGTTTGGGGGTATTATAAGGGCTGTTTGTAAGGTATCAAGAGTCTTCAGGTTTTTCCCTGGCTGGAGAAGGGTACGGGCCCCAGCAGCCACATCTAGTAGGATCAGCAAGAAAGTTGACTTCTGGAGACACTGACAGGACTCTTGGGGGTAGGAGGTAGCCAGAGGAGAAGGTAAAAAACTTGTCCTTTTTTTCGGTCTCCAAACTTGGGGTCAGTTTTCTTGTATAATTCTTGCCTTTCTACACTTGATCTTAGCCACAAGAGGCCTTTTGGCTCCTTAGCAATTGCCTGTGGAAAGAGCGTTCTCCATGCGAGTGGATCTTCCAGGCTAGTTCATTCTATGGAAAAGGGGACCTAACGTTCTTTCACAACCCAAGCAAAACTGGAACTGGTAGAGATTCCCCTGCTGCAGCTGTGAGGTCCGTTATAAAGGCAGTGGAGCTGAGGCTTATGGGAATAAGGCATTATCCCAAGCCAAACTTTGGTCTGTTCCTTGGCACAAGTGGTGGGACTCAAAGTTCTGGTGGTAATTTGCTGGTCACATCATACACTGCCTAACTGGATAGCAGTTAACTTGGTATCAATTTGTATGGTATTTAATTGCTGGTATGTAACAAATTAATTTTTATTTTGGGCTGGGACTACAGGTCTAACCTTAGACCAGGTTAGGTTTGGCACTTTTTTTTGGTGATCAAGGTGCTTTTGTTTCAAGCTGGTGACAACTATTATAGCTTAGTCAGGTTTATATTGCACAGCAGTGCTTATCTGAGAAGGCTGGATGATAAAACCACTAAGAAGTCTGGGATTATCTCGGTTCTTACAGCAAAAACCGCTACTAGATGCGGCAACTAATGCACCAGGAATGCTTATTGAAGGCTATTGTGCTCAAAGCAAATTCTTCAATAATACATGGCATTGATTTTTGCTGTATTGAATAGCATACAGTGTTTACGTTCTTCAGGATAATTCAACAGGGTAAACAGATAGCATTCTCTGGAAGCAAAGTCAATACTAACTGCATTCACTGTGGTATTAACTGTTAGTGTTTGCATAGAAAATGGTCCTCTCCCTGGCTGTTTGGAAAGGATTATAATTTGAAGAAATTATTAAATTAATATTTTATCTCAAGATGCAATTCAGGCTCTTTCTCCAGCTTTTACTAGACACAGAAAATGGCAGTTCCTGTTGCCAGCAAGGGGTGTATGAAGCGGGCCCTATTCAATTCGGATTCATCCTGAATCGGGGACAGTGATTGGATTCATTGATTTGGATCACTGTCCGTGATTTGATTCAGCCGAATCCAGATCTGAAGATTCAGTGCTGATTCGGAGAATCAGCGATTGGCCATAGACACAGCTTTAAATGTTTTCTCTACATACCTTGAGGTATCAGTGCAGCTTGTGAACGCTGTGATGCTGGGGCAGATGGAGCGTCCCACTTCCAGGTCTGCCGGAGAGTGCACTGGGGGGCTCCCCTGCCCCCTCCTAACTTGGCAATTGGCCATGGGGAAACCTCGGGTGCCCCTCCAGACCCAGGAGACACGAGTCGCCGTGCCAGGGGTGGTGCAGGGGCCTGCCGCATGCGCTTCCCAGTGGATCCAGAAGTGAACCAGAAGTGTTTCTGGTCCACTTCTGGGTCTACCGCTGAGTACGCTAGGGACCCCCTGTGGTCCTGTGGGACACTCCATGTGCCCCAGCATTGCAGCATTCACAAGCCACCTGTTAGCTAGAGGTATGTAGAAAAAACATTTAAAGCTGTGTCTGTCTGAATCGCTGAATCTTTCTGAATCTCTTTGAATTGATTCGGAGGGTTCCGATTCAATTTGGAGAGATTAAAGGGCCCTCTGATTCTGTTTGGATTTGGAGATTCAGCCACTGAATCAGGCCGAATCTCCACCAAGTCCAATCAGGGACCGAAGCGTCACACAGCCCTATTGCCAGCAGCACCTTGCCTTTCCCTGCTTTGTGACAGCTACAGGATAGCATCAATGGTCTTACTCTCTTCTTCAGAGTATAGAAACATTTTGTTGTTTATTTAACTTTTTGCTACTCTGGGACACTGTGTTGAACAATGTGTGGTGTCTGTACAAGGTCTCTACTGGAATCATTTTTATAGGTCAAATTATGAAGACATAAATATGGAAAATCTTTAGCAGAGCATGCAAACTGGCCTTCCACCATAGCACCTTTTGCTTTACATACCAAGGGAGAGGACAAGGGAACATGAACTACTTCAAGACACTAGGAAGTTGGGCAGCCTTTGTCCCTTCTGAATTGCTTAAGGCTGTAGCTTGCTCACTTGGAAATGCTTAGAAATTCACATTGTATGCTTGCAAATTTTCGTGCTGAAATACTAACCTGTTTCCTGTGACAGTTTACCTTTTTAAGAATGCAGTTTTGATCAGCTCTTTGTGGTCTGTGATGTCACCTCGCAATTCCTGAGCCAAAGGGTCCATTTTGGCTTGGACAGATTAAAGACTATGTCATCCCAGAAAATCATTGCAGTCCCTTAACTGTACGGGCAGTCCAAGCGGAGTAATGGAATCACTCTCTCTTGACTACAGAGAGGCTATGAGATAGCAGGTGTCCAGGGTACTTCCTCTTCCTCCCTGAATCACTTTTCGTGACTATGTTCTTAGCAGCTTCCAACACTTCATTATGAAGAAGGACCACTGGGTGAACTGTTCCTGCTTAAATAGACCCTGATAATTATCATAAACAGACCCAGCATGTATTGTTTCTGCAAAAGTGGCAGGCATGTAGTAGATGGAACCTCTGGGCAGAATATCAATGCCTTGATTTTCCAGCCTTCTGAGCAGCATTGAAGAGGGCCGTGAGGACCAGCCAGTGGAGATTGAGATATAATTGCTTGCCTAGAGCAGTAACATCTTTCTGCACACTACCTGAATACCAATGAGGGCACACAAGGAAGGAAGGTGTCAAACAGAATCATGGGCAAGAGAAAAATAGAGGTGGAAAAGAAGAAAAGTGATGGAGAGAGGGCACCCAAGGATGGAGTTTGAAGACAAGACCTGTTCAGTGTGTGTAATGAGGAAAGACTGGTATTTCAGTAGAATTTGCAGGGGGAAAAACCTGTATAAAATGAATGGCTTAGAAACAAAATGGATATGGGGAGGGTACCATTTTGATCCAAAGCACTGATGAGTGAATACTCCTAGAAATGGGGAGGGAAGGGGAACTGAAGCCAGGATGAGTAACTGAAAATTAGTACATCCCTTTGAGCTTGATTGCTAATGCAGCAAGAGCTCCTAATGGAGTGTTCTCTGTATAATAATTGCATTCAATAACCCTTCAGTTGATTTAGCTTTGAGCAGTGTTAAAACTTGACATCACCTTACCGTGAAACTGCCTGTGTAGGGAGCTGTATTGCCAGCTCCAGTATCACTGATTTGTTCTCGTTCTATAGTTTATGACGATAAAATATACAGCAGACCATCCCTTTTCATGAATAGAAGGCTCCAAAGAAACAGCTTGGGAACAAAGAGTAGCCTTCCAACAGTCATTTCCCCTTCGCTGCTCCCTGGAAGTGTACATGACTGAATTGTCATATGTAGAATAGGGCATTGTAAGGAATGCTCTTCTCTGTCCTCACACTTCTCTTTCAGCTCCTTTAAGCTGTGGGAAAGCAGTAGGTCAGTTAATGCTGACTTAGTTTCTGAGCCATCTCTCCCCACTGGATACTTTTTGAACACCCGGTCTTATTTTTGGGCTTGGCCTATACAGATCTTGAAGGGACTGTTGTTTCAGGCCACTGAATATTAGCCACTCTAATTTGTAGAATAATGCAATGGAAACTCCAAGGGAGAACTTGGACTCACTTCTTGTGTGAAGCCTTCACCAATAATGGTTGATCTGGGTCTTGGTTCATAACGTTTGTATGTTTTGTGGTGATTCAGACTTGGGAATGTGAGAGTGGGAAGGCCATATTAGTAGATCCAGTATGTTGGTGCCTTATGATTAGGGATTTTTCTATGTAAGCCTCTAAACAGCAGTCTGTTTTCTGAAGTTGCGATGCTGGTGATATTCCCAAACCTGATTCTTCATCTCCCCAGGGAAAACATGATTATTTGATGAAGATTAGTTGAATACTTGTTATCTTATGCAAAACCAAGAAAGCCCATCAAAGCAGAAGACTGAGGAAAGCAATTTGTTCTCTTGTTCTGTTATTTTGAGACTTGGGTTTTGCTGCATAAGTAACTTTAATACATTTGGTTAGGGAGTGTGTTATGAAAAGAGGGTGCATGTGTATTTGACCTATATCCTGCATATTGTGTCCAGAAAGCTTGAAAGACATAATGGGAAAAAATGTGCTATTATGCTATCTCTGTCATTTTTCAAGTCCATTAATTTTATTCTATTGCCCCACATACACACATTACATTCTTATCCTATTACAACTGAGAACAGGAACAAAGACAAATTGAAAAATTGCCATTTTTGACATCAGTAGATAGCTTTAAGGAATTCATCAATTTAAAGCCATGCTCTGAGTAAACACACTGCCATAGTTCATTAGTATAGACACACTTTTTTATATTAGAATTTTTTTATTGGCTTTGTTAGCAAATCAGTGAATGAGCAATTTCAGTTGCTGCAGAGAGAGACACCTGGTAACAAGTGAATGCAAAAAATCTCTCATCTTGAGAAATCAGTTTAACATGTTTTATTTTGATTCATTCTTTCGGGATCCAAATATGTGGCTAATTGAAAAACAAAATTTAACAGTGCAATCTATTTTTATCTAAGTATTTAAGAGGGGGTGACTAATATGAAAAAGAAGAAAATTTAACAGAGTTGAGGAAGCAGTGTGTCCTTATATTAGAGGTGTGAAATAACTCTTGTTTACAGAAATATACCCCCATACTAGCAATGTCTAGGCCCCAGTTCCTTTCCTAAATAAGTGTTCTCCAAGTGTTTTAAACTCAAATTTGAGTCTGCTTGGGGTTGCAAACAGCCATGCTACTACAAAGTCTCCTTTCTGATCATTTGCTTCCTCCCACACTGTTTCTGAAATGATCAGTAGAATTGTTCTTCACTTCATCCTGCTTTGCAAGTCGTGAATGTGCTAATTTACCGTTCCTTATTACTGGTGTAACCTAAAATGTCATTTAAATAAATCGTGATGACTGAGCTTGTTTCTCACCTTTTGTACTTCCCTATTTTGGTAAGATATGACTCTCAGCCTCCTCCTGCCGGACAGAATGAAAATGACAACTTTACCACAGTTCGAACAATAAGGCATACTTAACAATTTTTGTCCCAAACATTGCATGTCAAATAGAGTTTGAGGAGGAATCAAACTCTTAAAACTTCTTCTAGTACTTCTTTCAGAGAGATGACTTTGGTTTGACTGGAATTTGGGTAAAAGGGGAATTTTTGTCAGTCAGCTATATTTTTATTGGCCCCTTTGAAGTTGAAACAAAATTATTATTTGGTAAGGCAAATTTTATAGAATTGTACTGTTCTCTTTTTCCAGCGCAAAACCACAGTGACACCCAAGTGTTCTTCTACCTGTGGATTGTCTTCTATTTCATCAGCTCCTGCTACACCCTCATCTGGGACCTGAAGATGGACTGGGGACTCTTTGACAAGAACGCTGGCGAAAATACTTTCCTTCGGGAAGAGATTGTTTACCCACAGAAAGTATGTATACAACCTACCTTCATTTTGGGAAGGTTTTGCAAATGATTTATCAAAATTGTTTGGATTGAGGGCACATGCTGCTTGGTCACTAGAACTTCCTAGATGCAAAGTGTTAGGTATTTCTGATGGTAAGATTCCAAAGAGATGGTACCATTCTGTCGTACATTATTAGAAATGAAGAGGCAAACAACATATATCGATATAGCCAGCAAGAGAATACGCAGCCTGTGTACCTGGATATTTTACAACATTCTGTACCCTTTTTGACCATATCCGGATGAGTATGCCTGCGGCATCACATACTGCACATTCAGCTGTTCTCCACGCTGCAGGGTAGCAGCATGGGGGTGTTTTTTGACCCCAGGAGATCCCAGGGTCAACACCCCCTTCCCCCCCCCCCCCGGGCAAAAAAAAAAAAAAAAGGCAGAGCAGCTCGTGCCACCCAAAACCAGAGCCTGGCTGGCCAGAGCCATACTCCAGCTGCCATCCAGGCTCTGAGCAGCAGGATCGGTGCTGTTGCAGCATGAGGAGGCCCCCAGGAGCCTAGATAAGGCTGCTGGGGCCAACTCAGTGCTGGCCCAAATCTCCCCTACCCCACCTGGGGTAACCTGCTGCACACCAGCAGGTGCGTGGCATGGGCGTTCTCTGGGGACAGGTAGGTCTTCTTGTCGTTGCCGCTTCTTGTCCCTGGGGAAACGAACATCCCTGTTTGTGTGGACACACCTTTGTGTGCAATCTCTTAATGGGTTTTTAAATGGAAGCACAACTAGATAAATGTTAAATAAACATCTGACTTAAACACAGAGTGAAAAAAGTTAGCCTTCACTCTATCCATTCCTCATCCCTAGATTCTGTAACTCTTTTAGCTTACCAGGAGTGGGTCTCAAAGCATGGAATAATTATTATTTTTTATAAGTGTATTTGATAGCAGACCATGGTACTAAATACTAGGACAAGTGAAGGATGGAGTGGGAGTCTGTCCCCTGAGTTTACTGAATTGAACTAGTCTTTTTTTGAATAATACATAGAAAAAAACATTTTTATTAGCAATTAGCCTTTGAAAAACATTTTAATTTACGTTGCTTTGAGGGTTGCTTAGGTAAGTGCTGCATACATTAATTCCAAACATTAGCATGTCACTACTAAGTAAGATTGTTAAAAAAATATCTGGGTGTCTGAGTCTTAAAACTTCTCAGTCTTAAACCTTAAATCTTATTTCTCAGTTGTAAGTAATGTGTGCCTCAGGGCTTTGGAGGGGACTGGCATCATCCTTATTATCTCTAATGGAACGGTATTTTCTTATATCCTGCTGGGTCTAGTAGGAGAGTACTGTGCGACTCTTATTTCTCAGTAAGCAGTGAGAAATAAGACTCCATTACTTCTCCTATGAGTGAATGATACTACCTAAGTGACATATGGATATAACACTAATATATAAATGGTTGCAGGATGCAATGTTCCTCTTCCCCGTTATCATACTGCTTGTTTTATTCAATAGAAATCCTAAGGCTCTGTCTCAGCCCCCTTACAAACCAAGATGTAAGTGTGTTCTATACTTTCATGATCCCCTGGGTACCAAAAGGAGGATATACAAGCAATGCTGAATTTTTAAAATAAAGCAGTTATGACATCCTTGGATACATCGAGAATCATAGTATTTATATAGAAGTACAGTAAAACCAAATGCACAGAGAAAAACTTGTTAATTTTTTCAAGTAAATGAACAAGTGCTCAGTAAACAGCAACAGCAAGAAAACCAGTGTTAAAAGAATTAATGAAAAGAAGTAAGGCTGCTGACAGATGTGAAAAAACAAACAAACCGTGCTTCACTGGAAGAAGCAGTGTTAGTTCAACCCAGTTTTGCAACATCTGTACAGATGGGGCATTTCAGCAGGGCTGTTTTGGTGCTTTTATCTAATAGATGATTGAATCAACCAGTAGATAAAAGCACCAAAAAGGCCCTGCTGAAGTGCCCGATCTGTACAGATGTTGGTGAGCCAGGTCAAACTAACACAATACCTCTTCTGGGCATGTGCTGGGCTTGGCGCAGGGGTGCACTGAGTTTAAGGTAAAGTGCTGTGTTTTTTGTTTGTAAGCAGAATAAATGTTGGTCTCTTCTTCATATGGACAAGTGTGGCCTTGCCTAATTCTTAGAAATGGATTTAGACAGACTGTTGCAAGCTCCTTAGGTGGACACTTATTTTAGCATAAGAACACTGTATATCAGTTTAGCTTGTGCCAGTTAAGATTTGATGACTTTGTGTACACACATCCACACACCCCTACTGTAAATCCTTTTTGAATAGGTTTAACTAGTTTTGTGTAGACAAGGCCTTGCATAACTCAGGTGTTTAAGTACTGACAGAACCATATACCTCCCTTTCATTATATCTATATCTCTGATGATCATCTCTGCCTTACTAGATAAATTTAAGAGTCTTCTGTCAGGGAATGGGAGATGAAGGAAAGGTGTTAAACTTGATACTATTGTAATGTCTCTGTGTGACATCTGTCACAGATTGCTTCAGAAGCCTTTAAAATGTAATCACAATAATATAAAAGTTAGCAAGTAAATTTGAACACTTGTTAGGGCATGGGTCTTCCTCTTTATACTAGTTTGGCAGATGTAGAATTTTGAAGATGACTTGTCCTGTCTCTTTGCTTGCTCCTCAGGCATATTATTATTGTGCCATTATAGAAGATGTGATCTTACGTTTTGCCTGGACCATCCAGATCTCTCTTACCTCCATGCAAATCTTTCCATCTGCGGGGGACATAATCTCTACTGTCTTTGCACCACTTGAGGTTTTCCGGTAAGGCATCTCACCTTAAACCCTTTATTTCAAACTGTTTTTTACTCTTTGTTTCATAAAGAATAACAGCAAGAGAAGGGTGTATCTCACTTTTCACAAGTCTAGAGGTCACAAACCTGTGAAATGAAAAAGGGTTAGAGCTTGGAAAAAGCACTTAGCTTGATTGGAACATTGCATAGCATCCTTTTAGGCCCCTGACAAACATTAAAATAAAGGCATGATGGGATCTGATGCAAATTCCAACAACTGCACTTCCTGCCATGCCTCTCGTGTAATAATTTTCTGGCGTATTGCTTGTTTTATTATGCCATTAATCATGTGGCCAGGTCACTACGTAAGATGTGATTATCCAGTTAATCACTCCTTAAGTGTAATGTCTGGCAGGGGCCTTAGTAATCCAGCTAGAGTTCTGAAACCTCCAAAAGGCTAGGTTGTCACAACAAGGATGTCACATGTGGTAAGGCAAGGTAGGCAAGCATGGAACCTGGATTCTTCCTGACTGTGTCCTATTTGCTGTGGACCTACTCCTAATTTCATTTTGGAGGGATTTGTTAAATTCATAGTTTCTACCATTTCACTGGCACAACTTTTTACTTTTTTTACCCAGGGCTAAATTTGTAAATTTGCCCAAAATCATGTTGCTTTCCCAAGTGTTAAATGAAATTTTGTATGACTAGCATCAAGCACCCCCAGGACATTAATGTTTTCTGCATCTTTAAGCTGTCTCAGGAGACCCACCTTGGCTGCTTGAGATGAGCAAAAGAACTTGCAGCTGGATATTACTGCATTGGTTTTTAATTTAGTATTCTTCCTTTCAGTTGTAATATTTGGATTACCCCTGTACCAGCAATGTTGGGTTAATGTTTGCTGTTGGAACAGTGAATCAGAGAGCCCAATCTGCTTTTCTCCAGAGAAAAGCTTCTTTTCTTCTTCAGCTGAGGTGTGGTGGTAGATGCTTCTTATTAATTGTTCACATACTTATCACTGTTCTCTCCAAATGGTCAGTTGGTGCTCTCCCAGGGGCAGTTTGTGATCCCAGGGCATAGTGTGCAGTAATATGTATGTATGTGATTGCACTGCTGCTTTGCAAAAAACTGCTCATCTCTATGAAAGTGGGACTGATTTATTTTCATTGCAGTTACTTTTCTCCTTCCAGCCGGTTTGTGTGGAATTTCTTCCGTCTGGAAAATGAGCATCTGAACAACTGTGGTGAGTTCCGTGCTGTCCGAGACATCTCAGTGGCACCACTGAATGCTGATGATCAGACATTACTAGAGCAGATGATGGACCAGGAAGAGGGTGTCCGAAACCGGCAGAAGAACAAGCAGTGGAAGCGTAGCCAGAGTGTTTCCCTACGCCGACCTCGCCTTGCTTCACAGTATGTAGCACAACAAGGCTTGCATGGGTTGATTTATTATTCATGCTGGTGTCTTAGAGATTATATACAAACTAGCTAATTACCTGTCAAGAATGGTGGGGGGGGGAATGCGTCCAGGTCCACTCCCCCTTCACCCCTGCTGCTTGAGGTCCGGGCCTGCTCCCTGCTACCCACCACAGCAGCAGGGGAAGGGAGGAGCACACCCAGGCCCAATGCTTAGGAGGACGGGCCCTGAGGGTGGAAAGAAGCCAGGCCACTGCCGGTTGGGGGGGAGCAGTGGGCCCAGGCCAACCTGGTGGTGGCGGGGGGCAGGAAGAGTGGGCTTGGGGCTGACGCAGGGGAGCGGGGGTAGGGGAGGAATGGGTCTGGGCCTGATGGGGGGAGGAGGCTTGCTCCTCCCCTCCCCCTTCAGCTGCCGTGTTGGACTGGGCCAGACCCACTGTTTCCCTTCCCCCTCTCACCCCTTGGCCGCGGCAGGCCGGCTTTTACCCTTGGCTTGGGCTCGCTTTCCCCCCTCCCTGGCGTCAGGCCCGGGTCCAGTCCTCCCCTGGTCCCACCATCACCGCTGATACCACGGCACAACTGCTCCTCCCCCCACACTTTGTGCCCGCTTGGGGACAGCAGGAGCAGGCTCAGGGCCGACGCAGGGGAGGGGGATGGGGGAGAAGTGAGCCTGGGCCTGAGTGAGGGAGGAAGCCTGTTCTTTCCCTGCCCTGGCTACTGCTGTGGCTGCGTTGGGCTGGGCCCACTCTGGGAAGAGGCAGTTCCTCATATAGCCAGGGACCAAACCATGTAGGGATTGATGCATACATATCAGTTCCTTGGACTGTGCCCAATGCTAATCTGTCAGGCATAGATGCAATATGCTCTGTTCAGTCAGCTTCACTAAGCAAGTGTACTTTTGTAAGATACAGAGCTTGGTTTAGATCAACATTTAAGACTCAGTTTGTCACACAGACATGCAGTGAAGTCATGCATCTCCTAAAATAAGCTGCTGTCCCTTTGTGAAGCCCAGGGACAGATTGAATAAGAGTAATCTGCAGTACTGCATGTCTGGCAAGCTTGATTTCTGGTGTAGGTAACTACGTGCATCATCTGCTGTGCATTTATCTATATGCAATGAATAAAGAATTAATTCTATTCTAACAGATAAAATTTATTCTGGTTTAATAGGCTCCAAACTAATTTTTTATACTTTGTCCCTTGTTTACTGTACTGTAGTAGCTAACCAGCAGAGGGCATTGTTTGCATGCAAAACAGCCTATATTGGAAAGACAAGTACAGAGGGGAAAAAAGGAGCTACCCAGCCTTTTTTGTATCTTTGTGAGGTTCAGGTGTTCCCAAGAGTGGGAGAGAATTACTGCCCATCTGCTGGGCAGGACTTTACCTGACTAGGAAATATATTTAAAAACTAGTGTCCCCACATCAAATGTGTATGTTTTGTTTGTTTTCCAGGTCCAAGGCTCGTGACACTAAAGTATTGATAGAGGACACAGATGATGAAGCAAACACATGAAACATCCACAGTCATGTTCCACATCCCTTGTTTTCCTTCTCTATTACCCATTTCTCCAACCAACCCAATCTCTGGTACGGTTCCAGCTGAAAACAGGAGAAAACACTAAACACACTTTCCGAGCTCTTCCGGACCGGATCCTATGGACTCCAACAAGCTCACTGTGTTTCGTTTAGTTTCTTCTGGTTTAATTTTGATTTTCTATTTTAAAAATAAATATTTTACTTCATTTTGCCAATCAGAGGACAGTTCAGAAAAGAAGTATCTAAGGATTGTTTACAATCACAACAAGGACACACACAAAAAACCTATCTGGTTGAAGAACAAGCATCATAGGGACTCCCTGATGGGACACTACCGAGAACACACTTGGCTTCTGCTTGGCCCGGTTTTTACTGGTTGAAACCGGACTTGGGTTTTTAACTCTGATTTTTTTGTTTTATTTTTCCTTCATATCCAGCGCCAAGGCACTGGCTGCACTTGCAGGGAAAGTGCATTTAGAGCAGTACCTTCATTCACGAAGCTACTTTTTAATTTGATGTAACTTTTCATATTTTTTTTGAAATATGATGTATTTGTTGCATATAGTTTTCACATTATTTATGATACTTAACAACCATATGAGAACAATTTTGAGTCCTGTGCAATGAAGGTTGTAAAAGTAAAACAAGGCAGAGGGGTGTAGATCTGGATTTTTCATGTGGGTTATTCCCTGCAAATCCCTCTTCCATGAGATAATTTGCACCAGTTTGACCTTCTATTCTATTCTTTTCTCCTTTTAAGAAATATTCTTCTCAGTTTAGTTTTATTTTAAACCAAAGTTTCTCTTTTGAATTTTAGTTGCTGCTTCTGTGTCAGAAGCCTGGACATGTTTCACATGCCAGTTCATCCTTGTCTTTCCTTGTGGCTGTAGGAAAACAGTGCAGATGATTCTGAGAACTTCTTGAAAGGAAAGTTAGAATAAATCCTGCCAGGAGTCCATATACCCAGGCAAAAAAATGGGTTAGTTCAGGTTAGGAGCTATTTTATCAACGCCTTAATCTTAATGAGATGAGGCTAGGGCACTGTTTACCCCTATATTAAACAGGGAGCTTTTCCATCATTCTGCTGCAGCTAGATACAGAAAAACTGACATTGAATGAGAAGAGAATCTGATCTGTTATGTGTGGGAGGAGGGTTTGTTACAGGGTTAGTTCAGAGGTAGGTCACTTAGAGAACTGGCACCCTGGAGCTTACCATGGGACAAAGAGGGATCTATATGTTGCCCAAAGGATACAAATCTTGGTCTTTTAAATGACATGTTAAATTGCACAGCTCACCTGGCATCAACCAAAAGCGTGCTGCCCAGTTGCGTTTTCAGCATGGTCAACAATGACGTTAGCTGCGGGCCAGACTTTCACTGGAAGTAGACTAGGGTAAAGGGCATCTTTACAGCTTAGCGAATTAAGTAGAAATGATGATTCCAGCTTGATAAAAATATAGCATATATTGATCTTCCCCATTTAGAAGAAAACAATGAGAATGTTTGTGAGGACTGTGCACAGCATCACTGGGGCTTTTGTGTTTGCATAAAGCTTTGACATGTATTACTATTAAGCGTAATATTACTTGTGCCCTACTCTGCTGCACTGAAGGCTGATATAATACCAAGGCCCTGGGGAAGCTACTTCAGTTTCCACTGACCCTTTTTCTGTCCCAAGGCTGAAGTTTCTCCGCAATTGAAGTCTCTGAATTCTTTTGGGATAGGGCATGGTCACCATGACTGATATGCTACTTCCTTGTTAATCACTCTTACGTGTATCCTAAGTACTTTTAGACTAATGGCACTGCCAGGGAGCTAACTGCATGCATTTATTCTAAGGGTTGAGTTGGAGGTGAAGCCCTTAACTAAGTCAGATTAATTTTTTACTTGTTTATTTACAATTAGATGATAGAAATCTTCGCTCAGTTTCTGTTAAATTATTTTTCTTTTATTAGCCAATCATACAGCTTATTGCATCTGGCTAGTGCGTTGCATTTTCTTAGTTTGCCTGCTGTGCCTCTTGCCCAGAGGAACTAAAGAAGGAAAACTTAATTGTATTCATCTATTTTAAATAGAGTAAAATAACTTCTATTTCAGTAGTAGTGAGCCAGTGCCCCTTGGCAGAGTAAGAGCTGCATTACAAGTATCTAAAGTATTGCCAGCTTCACTGTGCAACCTGAACTTACCAAGGAGCTTTGTTTGATGTGCCAGGAAATGCCTGAGCATTATCATTTGATTTGCTGAATATGATAATATCATTATGGTGGGTTGGATGGTGTGTATATTGTGTTAATCCTCCTGTGCAGCAGCTGGGGTTGGCTGGTATTACAGGCCCAGTCCACTCCAATGAAAGGGAATCTGAACAATGCAGACTAGCATAGAATTCTGTAGTTCACACTTTTGGTGCCCAGGAGTCTAGTTCCCCTCCCCAGTATTGACTGACTCATGACCATTGTTCTGACAGACAGATGCATCTGTTCATCTGGAAGTGGAGTCTATGATGACGAAGCCCTGCATTTCAGTGATTTTTTTGTCCTTTATTCAAAACCTTCTATTCAGGTTATAGCACACAGGGAGCAGAACTCTCTTATGTGGAAGGTAATGATGCACAGTGCTCTGGCAGTGAATGGCTAGAATGTCTTCAACAACTAAAATTCTCAGAGAATAGTGAGGCCCTATGTATCAATAGGCAGTTTAAAAGAAGTAGCATCCCACCCAAAAGGCACAATCAAAACTAATGATGCATCATTACTTAGCAAGTATTGCTTTAAAAATAAATTGTGCTTACTGCTATCTCTCCTTTGCGAAGCAAATGAAAAGTAACTGCTACAATTACAGCACCTGAAAATATTTTGTAATGTGGTACAGAGGAAATTTTAAAGCATCATGGAACAGTTAAAGGAAACAAAATATTCATTAATTTTGAACTCAGCTAGCAGAACTGAATGTTTGGGGAAGCTTACCTCTGATATCAGTAAGTGGCACTGTGTGAAATGATTAGATTTACAGCTGGCATTGAAGGAAGAAGCTAAGAACAGAGGTCTTGCTGGGTTTCCTTCAGCGGTGTATCAAAATCCACAAGGAGAGAACTCCCAATGCTGTCTAGATGTCTGTTTGTCTGCTTCTTCACCTGCTTTCTTTCCACTGCTCTGTTACAGAGCTCTCTACTATTTCCCTGGTAAAAACAAAAAACAACAAAAACCAAAAACATTTTGGCAATGAAGATACTCTCTGCAGGGAAGGTACCTAGAACCCAAGTCGGCATCCCTGAGTTCCCAGCAGCATGGTTTTCAAGGTTGTTCAGTTTTCAAGATTGCTGTTGCATGGGCTTGTATTCTGTGACTGCAGAGATTTTGGAAGTTAGCTTCGAAGGCTGGGATGGTTCCATGTCTAAATGAATAATATTTGGCCCATTGAATGAGATCTTGTCAGGTAGATCTAGCCAGGCAGCTGGTAACAGAAATATAGCTCTTCTAGTGAATGTTCTGCAAAGTAAGAGTGAGGAAATGACTTCTGTAATGGTCATTTGTATGGCTACTGCAGAAGGAAACAAGTATTATTAACAGATCCAGAATGTGGGGTGAGAGCAGAGCAGGAACCGGGTTTTTAATCTGATGTTTTGGACTACACCAAGGAGGGATGTTGGGACAGCTAGGAAACTGTTCCCAACTTCCATAAGCAAAAGCGGGGAAAGGCCCATGACCTGGTTATTCTATAACCATCCTCCCTTGTCTCTGGTCATGTTATACTCTAATAGCAGCTGGAATTGAGGTCTGACCAGGGTTCTCCTTTGTACTCAACTGAGTTATAAGAGCAGGAAAGGGGTCTCTGTTTTGGCTTTTGGATGATCCCATCCACAGAACTACACAACAGTGTCACCTCTAATTCTTGCTTGGAGTTCAGAGTCCAGATTGCCCAAACTTATTTCTTCCCTCCAAAATTTTGTAGGGCTATGCTGGTCAAGCAGATCCATTCTCAAAATGCAAAAGATTCATTACTGACAGTCTACATATGTCTGATTACCTGGATGCTTCCTTCAGCATCTGGCTGTACTGCATGAAAATGAAATTTTGATCCCTGGCAAAATGTTCATCCTAAATCCCAGGTTTTTCCTACTTTGCTTTAAGGAAGGGCGGGATCCCTATCCGGGGTTCCATAGACAGACATGATCTGAGAGGCAGGATGAAGCTGGTGGTGGAAGTAAGGAAATGGATTTTATTCATGGGGCAGGCTATGGATTTTCAGAGCCTGACTTGGCAAATAAAAGCCAGAATGCCCAGAGGCTCTGTATTAACTGTAATTGGTTTGAAATGAGAATGACCGTCACTCTAATTTCCATGGTTGCAGCCTGAATGCCCCTGCATTTAAAAATACAGGTATATCTGAGGCAAACTTTGCCTGCCCTATACCTTCATCCACACCAGCTCTTCTGTTCACTGTTTTTGTCTCCGATGCTCGTAGGAGGGTACTGACAATAAAGGTCTTGAAGAGGCAAGACATGGCCATTTGGAACTAGGGACAAATCTTTATTGTAGATCAGGAAGATTGATCCTCATCCTTTGGGGGAAAAAAGAAGAAAAGAAAACAAAGCTCTTCTTGCTACCATTCTGTTTACCTTTTTACATGTTGGTTCGTCTAACTTTCAGTAGTCTTTCGCTGCTATTCACACTACAGGCCCAAACAAACAAATTCTTTTCTCCCTCCCTCACTCATGTTTAACCAGCTTCTTGGGTCCAGCATGTCTTCTCTGACATGTCTCAGTGTAAACCTCAATTTACCCGTCAGTCATTGTTTCTGGCCTGACACATGCACATTAAGGGGAGAGGAAGAGTGCATTGGGCTTTGTAGCATTTGGCTTTGCCAATCTTGAGGCCTTTGCATCCAAGATCACAAAACATCGCAACAATGTTTCTATAGAGGGAGATGGAGGTTGTAGTTGCCCCTGAGCCAGGTTGACAGGGAGCTAAAGATCCCTGGAGTATTTTTACTGCAAAGCAAAACTCCAAAAAGTGATGGAGACCAGGGCCAACTTTTTCAAATGTGATTCAGCTACCCATCTTGAGGCATTTCACAGAATATAATGGCCTGACTTTTTTCAGAGGCTGAGTTGCTTGTGGCTCCCTTTGACCTCAGCAGAAGTTGTGTATGCTGAGTGCCTCTGAAAAAAACGGTAACTTACTTTAAAGTGCCCAATATTAGGACACCCAAGTTGGGAAATATCCTATCCCAGGCATTTTGGTGATTCTATAGGTCCTGCTTGATAGGATGACTAGGGTGCTGAGGACCAAACCGACTTGGTTGGAATTGAGCGATTCAACCCAAGTGCTGCCTTAAGGGCTCCATAGTCTCCTTTATTCTTTCTGCAGCAGTATTAATTAGCGCTAAAAAGCTGTTCTGTCTCAAACTCTTTTTTTCTGGAAGGCTGTGAGTTGGTTTGGCTTATTGGGAAAGTGGAGAATTGAGACTCCTTGGGGAAGGGTGAAAAATCACTATACCAACTTTAGACATTGTCAGACTCTCTTAGCCATTGACCCCCAGCTCAATATTGTGACACTAAAAACCTGACTTGAGTCCCAGAAAGGAAGTCATTGCATATATTGGGGCAAATCTAATTATCTACCATTGGCAGTGATTTCATAGATTCCTAGAACGTAGGCTGGAAGGGACCTCGAAAGATCATCGGGTCCAGCCCCAAGTAAGTAATGAAGCTTCTCACCTGTTGGATTAAAGTCATTACTACAAATCTTAAGGTGCTAGTCACTAAAGCTGTCAGAGAAACGCAGAGTTTCCAAGGTCAAAGGGACCAGAAACACTGAGATAAAGTCTGGTCTTAATTCCCCTGCTGCCCAGGCAGGGCTGAGCTAGCTCTGTTCTGTGCCACTGCAGCGCTGTAATGGAGGTGAGAGGACAGTTGCTGCGAGTCCTGGGGCTAGAATTAGGCCAGAAAAATGCGTAATTCCTTTCGGTTCTTAAAGCCAAATTGTGAGCCCTTTTCAGCACACAGGAAATCTCTTTAGCCTGTTACCTTGCGACTTACCAGTTTTCTAACTATCCTGTAGATCCTTCTATTAAATGAACAGTATTAGGAAGGGGGCTGGGGCGGGAATGTATTTGCCCCTTCAGCAACCCCCTTGTCCCACTGTCATCTTTCTCTACCCCTTCTCCCCTGCTGTGTTGGTCTAAATGATTATTCTATGAATCTCTGAGCTGTAGATGTCAAAAGTAACTATGGAATGTGATTAGTCCTCTGTGGGTGCTTTCTTTCTTTTCCTCTCTCTTTTTCTGTCCCCTTCTCCACTCTTTCTTTTCTGGCTAAGTGGAAAAGGTGAGGACAAAGACTTGCCGCTTGCTTGGACTCATGATGTATCTGTGACTGCGCTATTAGCTGTCCCCTTTTTCCCCCCACCCCCTATGGATCTGAATTTGAAGTGTGGCATACCCTTCCTGATAAGTAGGTTTTAAAAAAAACAAAAACATAAAAAAAAAAAATTACTGCACACTGTGGTACTGTTTCCTAGTTCTAGGTGGTTGTGTCCCAGAGTTCCTGTGGTTCTGTGTTTTTAAAAGGAAAAAGTGATTGGTTACTAAAATCTGTCCTTTTTTCATTATTACAAGCTCTTTGTTTTCCAACGCTCTGCTGCTGCTGGCTCCTTTGTCACCGCCTCCTGCGCCTCCCCCCCACCGCGCTGCCCCGCGGGTGAGTGCAGCGCAGCGCGGGAAACGCCCCCCGCCGCTGTGTGCTCCTGCCGCGGGGAGCATGCGCAGTCGCGCCCGCTCGCGTGGCGGGGGCAGGGGTGCCGGGGGAGCGGCTGCCGCTCGAGGGCGGTGCGTGAGGGGTCCGGGTGGAGCCGGTCCCTGCCCATCCCGTGCCCTACGTGGCTGCAGCGGGTGAAAGCCGTTCCCGGTCCCCTCTTAGCCGCTCCGCGAGGTTCGTGAGCCCGGCTCGGCCGTGCGTGAGGAGGGAGGGGACGGGGGCCCTCGGCCCTGGGGGCGGGTGGGCTGCGTCCCCTCCGCCTCATCCCCAGGGCCGGCGACTCCTACATCGGCGGGGGGGAGGGGTGTCGGGGATTGCGGATTTTGGACCATAAATCATCACCGCTGCGGTCTTGTGTTGCTCGGAGTCTTTTCCCCGCTTATGACATGCCCTTGTCGGGCTCCGCCCCGGGACAGATCCAGAGTCCAGGGTCGCATGGGTTGCTTCTGCGAGCCCACTGCCCTGTGCTGGGAGCTGGGTGCATCTCATCTGCCGCCTTTACTCCTCATCCTCTAAAAATGGCAAGGAGGAAAATCTTTGCCTCCTGGTTGCAAGGGCGCTTTCATCATTGACGGACAAGGTTCTTTGGCTGAATCTGATATCCTTTATTAGACTTACTCAGATAGTTGGAAAGATTTTTCTAAGCAAGCTTTCATTGACTGACATTTGGGGGATGCAGGGTTTTGAAGGCTCCTTTTGAACTTTTCCCAAGCTTGAAAGAGTTTCTTAATCCTTTGCAACTTCAACATCACCTCTTCTCTAGGCCAGCAAGAAGAATTTCCCATTCCCATTATGTTCTCTCACCTGGTTTGGTCATTGCGACAGAAGCTGACCCTACTCCCAACTTGTAATGTAATTATGGGTGCTACTGTGGACAGAACAATTTTGAGGAGGGTGTGCACATAGTGAGGTGCATCATCAGGTATAAAACAACAGTATGCATCATCAGTATAAAGCAACACTGTTTTCTCTGATGAAAAATATAAACTAGAAGCTTAACTAATATGGGCCTAGGGCTGTATTGAAGGAAAACCAAATATAACTTAGTTGGAATAAATTGAAAACAGTCTGCAGTAGGCTCTTCATTACCAGGGACAGCCAACAGACTGCATGCAACATTGCAGAACAAAGGGTAGCTTTATTGGCGGAACATCAGGGCCATTAAAAAAGAGAGTCGTTAACACCTGTGGAATGAAGAGTTGGGAAGGGAGCAGGGAGATGATAATGAGCCATGGAGTCAATTGACTAGAAATGCTGCTGCCAGGCAATTGGTTTTGAACTGTGGATGGAGCAGGAATCAGAGGGGTGCAAGTACACCAGCACATCCCCAGATCCACCTTTGTGTGCGTGCAGTAAATCTCTGGTGCTAGAATGTTAGCATTTTTCTTACCTTCTCACTTTCCCTTCATGCAGCCAAATGTCCTGCCATTTACTGCAACAGTTCCCTGGCTTGCAGAGTTCAATATTTTTCTGTATCTCATCTCATCTGGATAAAGATGTTGGAGGATTTCACTGTTTAGCTTATACTCTCTAATCTACTCCTAAACCCAACTGTTTTCCAGTGTACTCTGAATGATTCCCAGCAGTTGCCATCTAGTGTGCCAATCACCTTGCTTGTCTAAATCCCATTGCATCAGGCTGTGAAGTTCCCGATTTGCTTATATTAAAGCTGGAACATAATGAGGCAGTCTTATAGTGAATACCTTTATGGATAAAACACGTGACCCATTTGACATCTCATACCTAGGCTCTTTTGGCACTTGGAAGGAGCTGTTATTAAAGGCAGTTTTCCACCCACACCCTCCTTATTCTTTATCTGTTTAAGATGTGGAATTTTATCAGAGGTTTATAGTTCATAGAATCATAGAAAGTGAGGGTTGAAGGCAACCTCAGGAAATCATCCAGTCCAACCCCCTGCTCAGAGCAAGACCATCCCCAAATATATCATCCCAGCCAAGGCTTTGTCAAGCCAGGCCTTAAAAACCTCCAAGGATGGAGATTCCACCACATCTCTAGGTAACCCAACCCAGTACTTCACCAGCCGCCTGTGTAGCTTCCCTTTGTAACCACCCTTCAGGTACTTAAAGGCTGCTATCAAATCCGCCCTCAGTCTTCTCTTCTGCAGACTAAACAAGCCCAGTTCCCTCAGCCTCTCCTCAGAAGTCATGTGCCCTTGCCCCCTCACCATTTCTGTTGCCCTCTGTTGGTCTCTTCTCAGCTTTTCCACATCCTTTCTATAGAGACCAAAAATGGCATGGTACTCCAGGTGTGGCCTCACCAGTGCAGAATACAGGGGAATAATTACTTCCCTTGTTTTGCTGGCAACACTTCTACTAATGCAGCCCGGTATGCTGTTAGCCTTTATGGCAACAAGGGCACACTGTTGATTTGTATCCATCTTATTGTCCACTGTAACTCCCAAGTCCTTTTCTGCAAAGCTGCAGCTTAAGCCAGTTGGTCCCAAACCTATTGTGCATGGGATGCTTCCATCCTAAGTGCAGGACTTTGCATTTGTCCATGTTGAACGGTATACAATATCTTTTGGCTCAACCCTTTAATTTGTCCCCTTCACTGAATCCTAACCTTACCCTCCAGCGCATCTACTACACCCCCAGCTTGGTGTCATGCACGAACTTGCTTAGGGTGCAATCTATCTCATTTTCCAGATTTGTTGATGAAGATATTGAACAAAACCAGCCTCAGAACCAACCCCTGGGTCACTCCATTTGATACCGGCTGCCACCTAGACCTCAAGCCATTGATCACTGCTCATTGAGCCAGACAATCCAACCAGCTTTCTTTCAGTGTCACCCCACTTAACCTCTTACAGTAGTCCCATTTTCAAGGGCTTCCAGATATCTTATTAAACATAGCCTTCCTCATGATAGTAGATTGAAACCTGTCTGAGACAGTTACGCAGGACTATCAATAAGTTCCAGTTTAAGCAGTTTTCCCTTTTATTAGGGAGAACAAAGATGAAACTGGGTTTTTTGAAGCTCCATCATAACATCCCTTTGTTTTAAGATGCATATAAACATGTGCATTGACATAGTTGTGCACAACAATATAATACAATTGACATTAAAATGTATAGAAAAAAACTTACAGTACAAAAGTGTTACAGGACATACTGCATATAAGATACTTTGCTTACAGTTCACGTAGTCATCCTGGCCACATTTTGTTGGAGTAGTAGCTTTTTTTCTGCAGCTGTGCACAATTCAGTTAACATGTTCATCTTACTAGGCTATTAATGTGAATAGCAAAGTCTTCCATGCCACAGTGTTTTGTAGAGCTCCACGGAAGTTCTTTTCTTATCTTTTTCAACCAACTTAATCGTCTTCTGTTGATTTATCGTTGATTTCCCCCATGCAATCAGTACTTCTGTGGTTTGGTAACCAGACTCTGTGCTGAGTTTCATACCTATGTCATTGTACTTCATAGAGTCAACATTTCGCATGTTCATTGACCTATCAGTTCTTTAAGGTCACCAGTTGGCCCATCTAAGGAACCCTTTTCCACATCAGTACCCATTCCTTCAAAAGCAAACCCAGTTTTATGGAAACATTTTTTTTGAAGCTATCGGGTCCAACTTGGTTTGTAGCAACAGAAATCCAGTAGATGGCATCCAGCACAGAAGTCTTCTTTGCAAGTTTGGTGATATTTTTTCAATAATGATTGTAGCAGTAGCCTTCTGCAGTGAGCTTTTAGGCACTTAATAACACTGTGATGCCTTGGCTGTGTGACACTGATCATGTTGCAAAGATAATAAAAAAAAAACTTTACAATTGACAGTTTTAGGGTAGAGTGTCATGCAGTATTAATCAAGGAATACACAAGACTTCACATTCTTCTTTTTTATTTTATTGTTGAAATCTTAAAGCCAATTTTCCAGCAGACATCATCCATGCCTTCTTGTTTGCACACCAAGTTCCAAGCAAATCATCCTTAATGTTTTTGAAACATCGCGGATTTAGTGATTTCCCTGTTACCAAAGGTTTCTCGACTGTTTTTGTCCACAAAACCACACACCAATAGAATAAGTCTCTCTTGCTTTTCCCAATACACTCTTCAGTTTCCAAAGTTACTGTCATGTTTTCATAGGAAATGCTCTAAAAGCAATCCTGTCTCATCGCAGTTTAATAAATTTCTAGGCTTGTAATCTTTGCTTAGCAGTTTTACACCATCTAACCATTTACTCATGGATTCTTTCTTCTTGATGTTAGCCTTGCTTCATTGCTCAGTGTTAAGTTGTGTCAAGCTTTGGAAGCTGTAGCCATCTATTTGATGCTTTAAACTTATGTATTGCAAGTTTCTCCGTGACCAGTTCTGCCTGACTGCAGAAACGTTTTTGATGCAGGCAGATTTCGTGCATGGACATCTACAAACCATGTGTAAACAAATCCTTGCTGCCTGTAGTCTGAAATTTTTACTTTAATTTTTTTTGCATGCCACTCACTAGGCAACCACTCCTTTATCTTGTCTTTTATTTTTTTAAATGTTGTAGATCTATGTTTTACTACATTGAAACTTAACTGTCAACTGTTTAGCATCTAACTTTTCTTGTTCATTACCTTCTGATGACTTCTATCTTTTGTTGCAGTGTTAGTGTTTTTCCTGTCTGCCATCACACCACAAGTGTGATCCACTCTGGCCTTGTCAATGTTACTGGACTGTGGAACTTGTTATAGGGAAGACAGAGCAGAAGTATGCAAAATACAAGCACAGCTCTAGTGGTCCAAGGTTCAAATCCCAGCCTTCCCAGGCACACCACTGTGTTTATTTTTGTTAAACATGTTTTGTGTTCCTTTTTTAATTTCAATATTTTTATATGTTCTCCAATTCTGTGAGTGCAAAATACATACAGTAATTACTTTTCATGCTGTCCACAGGCTCATTGCACACACTCTCCCCTGCTCAGCATGTAACAACAGAGGGCTAATAAAGAACGTAGCATGCACTCTCACTCTCTCTCCTTCCACACTCCTGGGGTTTCCATGTTTTCCCATGATATACAGTAGGGGTGGGCAAAATACGGCCCATGGGCCAGATCTGCCCCACGAGGCCGTTCTGCAGGGCCCCTAAAAAATTTAGAAAATTAATATTTCTCTGCCCTTGGTTCCCGTAAAAAAATGACAGGAGCCAAGGTCAGTAGGACCCAAGGTCAGTAGGACCCAGGGGAAGCCCCAACGGGCTCCCACAACAGCAGGGCCCGCCCAGCTCTGCCCCCCAGCCAGAAGCCCCAGTAGGGGCTTCTGGCCTGGGACCATGTCGCTGCCCCATGCTGGACCCACAGGTAAGGGGGAAGTGGGGGGGAAAGAAGCCCGGGGAAAAGCTGAGTGGGGGGGAGGGGAAAGGGGGGAGTGGCCCCTCGCCCACCCCGTGGCTGGTGTCCTGCACTGCAGCTGCTCACTGCCCGCCTGGGGCTGCCTGTACCTGCTCCAGACAGCCCTGCACAGACTGCGAGTGGCTGCAGCAGGGAGCACCAGCCATGGGACAGACGAGGGGCCACTTCCCCCCCCCCCCCCCCACGCTCAGCTTTTCCCTGGGCTGCTTCCCTACTCCTTCCCAGCATGGAGGAAAGTGGCCCTTCCCTGCCCTGTGGCTGGTGCTCTCTGCTGCAGCCACTCACAGCCTGTGCAGGGCTGTCCGGAGCAGGCACAGGCAGCTCCAGGTGGCCTGCAAGTGGCTGCAGTGTGGGGCACTGGCCACGGGGTAGGCGAGGGGACACTTCCCTCCCAAGCTCAGCACCACCTTGTAACCCAGTCCCATGACCAGCCTGGGCCCCAGATGGCTCCGGGCTCACCCATTGGGGCTGTGCATGGTGACAGCAGCTGCGGCCTGCCTGCTTGCCACACTGGGCAGTGTTTGTCACTACCGCCTGCAGGCTGCCCAGGGCGCAAGCTCCGGGTGGGCAGCAGCTGGTGCTGAGCGTGGCGACAAGTGGCCCCTCACTTGCCCTGTGACTGGTGCCCCACACTGTAGCCACTTGCAGCCCACGTGGGGCTGTCTGTGCCCGTTCAGGACAGCCCCATGTGGGCTGCGAGCAACTGCAGCAGGGAGCACCGGCCATGGGACAGGTGAGGGGCTGCTTTTCCCTGTGCTCAGCACCAGCTTCTTCCCTGCCAGGGAGCAGCAGGTCGGGGCTATGTGCTGCCCCCTGCCTGTACCGCAGGGCTGGGGGTCACTGGGATTGAGTGGGCGGGGAGCCAGCGGGAACACAGGGCCTGCTCCGGTGTCCCAGGGCCAGTGCCAGTGGGGCCCAGAGCAGGGTGGCAGGGGCTCTGTGGAGCTGGGCCAGCTCCCCCCTCTCCCAACCCAGCCCAAGAAAATGTAATATCTATGCCTTTTTCCATGTCATGTGCAGTGGGGTCTAGATTTGTGTCTGTCTTTCAAAATATAGTGCTTCACAGCTGCCAAAACTAAATTATTTGTGCTAGTACAAGGGAGATACTTCAAGGAGAACCTTGAAGCCTCCAGCTACCAGGGAGATTGTGTGCCCTCCCTGGGGAATTCAGCTCCCTTTTCTGAGGGTCACTAAAATAAATCCTGACCTTGCTGTGACGGGTATAGAAGCTTTCAGCATTGCTTGCCTGCCAGCTATTAGAAAAATTATCTTGTTACTAACACTGCTTCCCCAATACCCTTTTTGCAGTCTAGTGCCTTCTCCTTTCATTTCTGACTTTCTCCCTTATCCCTGTAGCTGTTTCTCTTGCCACCCTCCTTTTCCCATGGTTCCCCTAGATCATTGTGCCTTTCTTTTCTCCTCCTTCTCAGCAGAGTAGTGAAGGAGTATGCCCAGCTGCTCAAGGGAGACTGTATTGTTGTTTTCTAACACAGGGGCATAGATAAAGGGCTGGACTCCCATCACATACCAGTGCTGCTGTTCACCTGCCTGCACACTTCATGGAAAAAGCAGGAGTGAAGGAGCTCCTGCCACACAAGTGACTTCCAGGCTATAATAACATCAGAGGTAAGAAAAGCTGCCATTAGTCCTTCCCTCAACCCCTTCGGCAGATAGCAGCTCACGGGTACCAAGATTGCTTTACTCGGTAATACTTGCTGCTTGTTTGAACCTGATGCTGTCCAAGAAAATCAATCGCTACTTCCAAATGGGGTGATCTGATAAGGCTTGGCATCTGCCTCCATCTTCACACAGCCCTAGACTGACAAGGAAAAACAAATGGTGAAATTTTCCTTCTGTGTTGGGGGAAAAATGCCCGCACACCAATAACTGCTCAAGCAGACCCGGCCTCCAGCCACATACCCCCTTGGCTTTGGTGCCAACCAGGGTGGAAAGCAAGTGTATACACTGTTTCTAGTGGCAGGGAAAGGATAGGAGCAATGGACTGTGAAGTTATCTGAGGCTCTAAGGCCTTGTGGTGGGGTCTGGGGCACAGGTAAGTTGTACATAGGTGTGTTTGGCCCTCAGCTCCCCCACAAGTGGACAAGCCCTCTGTATGGCCTATACTTTCCCATCTGGAGTATGGGGCTGAGGGGCCATGTGAAGAGCTGCACAGTGCACTATGAGGCTGTTCGTGGAGGCATGGGAGGAGGAAGAAATCAGGGGTGGGCTGTGGGCCGCCTCAGGAATTGGTGTGCAGCCCTTCATGGGGCTGGGAGAAGAGGTGGTGGTATGAGGGCAGTGAATGAGAATGGGAGACCTAGGGGTTGTGGAGATTATTTTGTTTAGTGTGGTGGCCCTGGGGGCAGTAGTTGTAGGGTGATGGGCATCGGTGTATGCCTCTTGCCTGGGGAAGGGAGAATGCCTGTTTTCCAGGAACACACATACTGCATAAAGCGAGGGAAACCTGTATTCTAAGAATGTCTTGGTTTGTGTTAGCAGGAAAGGATTCTTGCTCTCACAGTGCAGTATGGTATTCTGGGTTCAGTAATTATTTCCGTATATAATGTGCCTATCACAGGGGTCGGCAATCATTTCAGGTGAGGGGTTACTTACTGAGTTATGGCAAGCTGTCGAGGGCCACATTGGTAGCCCCATCCCTTGATAGGTGCCCCGCCTCCTGGTTGCCATCTTGTGACCAGAAGTCCTGCCCCCTAGCCCACAACCTTTGCTGCCAGAAGTTCCTTCCCTTGCCCCCAGAAATACTCCTTTCAGCAAAGGGTTTTGCCATCTCAGAACCTGAAAAATATCAAATTATATTCTAAAAATCGAACATCTACAACATTCATTAATTTAATTTCAAAATTTATTTTTGCCCTGATTTACATGTTTATGCAGTGTACACAGAGGTGTTTGCACAATACCTTACAATGAAGTCTTAAGCTTGTATATTGTGGGGGGGGCATGGAGATAGGTTCATGGGGAACTGGTAGTATGTGGGGTATGGCGGAGGGTGAGGGTGTGAATGTGGGTTGAGGGAGCATGTGGGTGAGTGTGAACATGGGGTGTGGGTGGCTATGGGGCTTGGGGGAAGGGTAGCTGGGGCGTGTGAGGAGGTGTGGGGATCTACGTGTATATCAGTGTGAGGAGGTGTAGGTATATGGTGGGCTGTGTATGTGGGATTCGTCCTATGAATGCTCACTCTCTCCTCCGCCTTCACTGCACACACCCACATACATGCACAGAGCGTCTCTCTCACGCACACAGTCTCCCCCTCTCTCATTGCTCTGTCTCTCTCTCTCCCCCTCCCACCTTCTCCTGGCCCAAGGGTACTGGCATGGGCCCCATGCTCCCAGGATCCCGTGATCCGGCAATGCAGCCACAAGGTGCTGGAACAGCCTAAAAGCTGTGGCAGGAAAAGAATTCTGGCTGGGGGAGTGGGGCCGGGCTGGCCTTGTTGCTGGTTCCTGCCAGCTCCCCCTGGGTCCTACTGCTCCTGGCTCCTTTCATCTTTGACAGGAAGCCAGGAGCAGATCAATATACATTTTCTAGATGTTTTAGGGGTGGATAGAATGGCTTGTTGGGCTGGATCTGGCCCGCAGACCGTATTTTGCCCACCCCTGGCCTATTGCTTTGGGGATGAAGCTACATATTATAGTTTCATAGTTGATAGGATCGGAAGGGACCTGAGCAGATCATCAAGTCTGACCCCCTGCCTTGGCAGGAAAAAGTACTGGGGTCAAACGATCCCAGCAAGGTGTTCATCTAGCATCCTCTTAAAAACCCCCAGGATAGGAGCCAGTACCACTTCGCTTGGAAGTTGGTTTCAGATCCAAGCTGCCCTGACAGTGAAGTAGCGCCTCCTGATGTCTAGTCTGAATCTACCCTCTGCCAGCTTGTGACCATTATTTCTAGTCACTCCTGGGAGTGCTCGGGGGAATAGGGACTCCCCCAGTGCCTGCTGGTCCCCTCTGACTAGTTTGTAACAGGCCGTTAGATCCCCTCTCAGCCTTCTCTTGTGGAAGCTGAACAGGTTCAGGTCCCATAGCCTCTCCACGTAGGCCCTGCCCTGCTGCCCCCTGTCATGCAAGTGGCCCTCCTCTGGACCCTCTCCATGTTGTCCACATCCCTCTTGAAGTGCGGCGCCCAGAACTAGGCGTAGTACCCCAACTGCGGCCTGACCAGTGTCACATAGAGGGGGAGGATCACCTCCTTGGACTTGCTCAAGTTGCATCTGTGGATGCATGACAAGGTGTGGCTGGCCTTCCTGACTGTATCCCCACACTGCTGGTCCATGTTCATCTTGGCATCAATGATGACTCCAAGATCCTTTTCTGCCTCTGCACTGACGAGAATGGACTTTCCCAACCAATAGGTATGGTGCTGGTTCTTCCTCCCCAGGTGCATCACCTTGCACTTGTCAGTGTTGAATCCCATCCTATTTTCATCCGCTCACCCCTGTAACCTGTCTAGGTCTGATTGCTGCCTGTTCCATCTGTCTAGCATGCCCACATCCCCCTACATCTTAGTGTCGTCAGCAAATTTGAACCGGATGTTTTTTACCCCCTTGTCCAAGTCATTGATGAAGATGTTGAACAGTGCAGGCCCGAGGACTGAGCCCTGCGGAACCCATTGCCCACATCCCTCAAGGTCAAAAATGACCCATCCACCACCACTCTCTGGATGCAGCCCTCTAGCCAGTTAGCGACCCATTTGACTGTGTAGGTATCGACACCACAGTCCCCTAGTTTTTTAATGAGAATGGCGTGAGACAGTGTCGAAGGTCTTCCTAAAGTCCAGAAAGACTACATCCACTGCTACCCCTGCATCTAAGGATTTTGTGACCTGGTCATAGAAGGCCACCAGGTTAGTCTGACAGGACCTGTCTTTAATGAATCCTTGTTGGTTGCCTCTAAGCATAACCTCCCCCGCTGGCCCCTTGTGGACATGCACCAGGATAATTCTCTCAAAAAAGCTTACCCAGGATTGAGGTAAGACTAAACTGGCCTATAGTTTCCTGGGTCCTCCTTCCTCCTTTTTTTGAAGATGGGAACCATGTTGACCCTCTTCCAGTCCCCTGAGCACCACACCAGAGCACCACGAGTGCTCGTAAAGCCGTGCCAGGGGTCCCACATTAAATTGTGGATAGTCTCAGTCACAAACAGATAGTGAGGTGCACGAAGCCAGTGGTTCTCAACCTTATTTGTACCAGGACCCATTTGTAAACATAGATGGCCAGTCCTGATCTGCAGCTCCCTGGCCCTGCTGATGCCCCTCACTTCCCACCCATAGCCCCCTGGCCTTGCCAGTGCGCCTCACTTCCCCTCATCCACAGCCCCCTGGCTCTGCTGCTGCCCTCACTCCAAAACCCCAGTCCCTTTCCCCCTCTCCCACCCAGGCCATGCTGGTGCCCCTCACTCCCAACCCGCAGCCCTGCCCCTCCCACCCCTGCTATAGGGGGATCCCTGCTGCCCTCATCCCACTCAGGCTGGAGTGTGGTGGCTGCAGCAGCTCTGGCTCATGCGGGCAGCAGTGGGGCGAGTCTGTCCTGGCATGGGCTGGAGGGAGAAGGAGGGGAGGCATGTGGCATTCCCCATGCCTGGGCTGGGTCTCCCCTTCCATGTCAAGCAGCTTGGTCACAGCTCCACCTGCTCCCCGAGCAGCATCTCTTGGCCGCCCCGTCCCTGTGAGTACAGGCACCAGCCCCAGTGCCACCAGCCCAGCCATACAGCTCCCATCTGCCACTGAAGGCCCCCCCTTCCCTCCTGAAGGGGCAGGTGCTGTGTCCCCTGCCTCCCCTACCCCCTGCCCTGACACAGGCACCTGCCTCCCCCTCACACACGCATCCCCTCCACATCCACACCAACACCCACCCCACACATACCCGGACAGTCCCCAAGCCCTGGACCTCCAACCCTCACTCCCCATACATTTACCTGCATCCAGCTTCTGGGGCTCCTCCCATGATCCTGCCTGGCTGCATGCCAGTCACGTGCATGTGTGCATGCAGGTGCATGTGTGCGTGCAGGCGCATGCGCACCTGCTGATTCCAATTGCCCAAATCAGCTCCTTGCAGGCTGGAGTACTGCCAGCCTGCAGGGGGAAACCAACCCATGCTTTCCCATGATTTTCTAGGACATACAACCCTTTCAAAATATTCTTGTGACCCACAGGTTAAAAAATGCTACAGTAAGCTGTTGTCTGATTATTGCTTTAGGTAAATGGTTGGCCTGCATGACCCTACACGGCCAGTGTGGGAGGCCTGGGTCAGAGGATCCCTTAGTTCAATGCAGAGGTCAGGATCTGGGAGAGGCCAGAGGATTTTACTGGCAGGTGCAGAATTGGAAATGTAAAAATGTACTGACAACATGCTGAACCATTTCTCCTGACTGGGACACTGTCCTAGTGAGATGGCACACTGCCCTGTCATAGAAAGTGGGCTTTCTGAATGGCATTTAAGCAGAGATGATTGAATAGTCAATTTTGTGCAACAGACCCATGTGCCAGATAGAACATCAACCAGAAAGGCAACAAACAAGCATGCAGGGAAATGGGCCATGTTTAAATATGCTGAGAGGCCAGCACTGCACATGCAAGTTCTGCTCTTTTGTCTCACAACAATCAACATCGCATTTCATCCCTAACTGCCTCATCCCTAACTGGATAGGGACCTCTTGAAACCCAGGTGTCTTTCTCCAGTCTTGTTAAAGAATCAAGAGTGTAGACTCAATATTTTAACTAAGGTTGCCAGTGCTGCTTTTGCCAGGTCTAGATGATGCATTGAAAAAAGTCCCAGCAACCTCACTAGCACCAGAAGTAGCAACAGTATTGAAAACTGCTGTAGAGAAGCAGCTTATAGAAATAATGCAGAAAGTTCCCGTCAGTGCTGACTGAGACTTGAGCACAACAGTAGTCTTCATTGGCACTAAGGGGTATTCTAATTCTGGACTGAGAGTGTTTGCTAATCCCAGGGAAAAATCGGACCTCTGTCTTTTTTCCAGCCTGATGAGATTGAGATTTATAAACCAGGGCCAGCTTTGGAAATTGAAATGTCCTGTATCTCTTGCCACAAGACCTGGAGCGGGTCTCTTGCTGGCACACATAGGCTGCTCAGAAGGAGCTGCCAGTTTAGGGATGTTTTAAGGAGATAAAACTGATTTCTGCAACTAGTGCTGATGATGGCAGCCATGTATAGGGCAGGGGGATTAAAGGACTTTCATAATCCTGGTGATTTCCTTTTGATGAGGATTATGAAACCAATCACAAATATCAAAAGCTTCAGTTTAAACCAGCAGCCTGAGAGCAGATGCTGTGCTACTCTGGGGTTGGCAGAGCCTGCAGCAGGACGGAGTTGAGGCAGACCCAGGACTGGCTTGCATGTCATTTGGAGAGAATCTCCCCTCCCCCTCATTCATTCCCTATCCACAGTCAATCAGTGGATAGCTGGTTTGGACAAGGACTGCCTGGTAGCCATCAGGTAAGAACCACTACTTCCTTAAACCACAATCTACACTTTGTGGTATGACTGATTCTGGACCTATTTAAACTATTTTTTGTTCTCTTGGAGATCTGTGCTTAGGGGGCCAAGTGAAGGATGCTATAGTGAAGAGACTAAGCCAGAGTGCCCTACTGGTATAATACAGAGGAGGGTATGATATGGCAATAGGACTGACTGGAAAGCAAACTGCAGATTATCCTGTGGGTGAATCTGTGTTCTGGATGCCTACACAATGTATATGCGTAAACTTTACCACTCTGGCCTGTTTTCTTCCTCTTTCCTCTATGAGTGTTCTCCTTACTCAGTCTGATAGTCTCCAGAAAAATAGTCATCCATTTTGAATCAGCTTCTGGCATTCAGGGATGTGCAGCCTCATGTGAGCTGGCCAAGCATTTCCTGACCCTGTTGGAGAGGAGAGGAGCTTCATTTAATCTTATTTTGAGTCAGCAGGACACTTCCTGATTTGAGGGTTTCTCAGTGAAAAGAGGATGAATTTCAGACCCTGTTTCTGGGTCTTCAGGTTATTGTTGCAAATTGGTGTTAGTACTGCATAACGTGACTGCAGTCTAGCCCATGTGTGTATATAGCCTGCTAAATATGCATCGTGTCCTGCTTTCCCTGAGAAATGAGCTCTAGTTCCTACTGGGTGTGTCTACATGTGCCCCTACAGCACTGCTGTCACTGCTCCATGCTGGCAGCATAGAGTTATTTTTAGTCGCTACGTCCATGTACCAGTGCACTATAGCGAAGAAGCATATTGCTATGGCGATGTACTTGTTCCACCGTGATTTGTGACCATCGACACTATGTCACCGTAATGCGTTGCTACAGTGACATAGTGTCTCGTGTGGATGCATCCACTGTGTATCATGTTCTGTTTGGAGGAGCAAATGTACCTGAAGGAGTAAATGCAAACCTGCTTTACCACTGAAGAAATTGAGGCAGGATTCAGGCCTGCCAACCCAGAAGTGATTTTTTTCCACACAGGTAAGTACATATCCCAAACCCAAACACCAGAAGCAAAAGCATGTGGAGGAGAGCTGCTGCCACTGGCTGCGTGCATATCATGTGTGCCAGTCTAGTTTGGACCTCCTGTTGCCCAAGGTACCTGGAAGTTGCCTTTGAATATACAAAAATGTGGAAAGGGACCAGATTATTGTAGAAAAGACTTTTTACCGTATCAGCATCATAAATTCCAGCTCTCTTTCTCAGAAAATTCATTAAACAGAGGAGTGGAACAAAGCTGGTTCTTCCTTGGTGTCTCTCCAGTTAGAGCAGTAGCTATTGCTGCTTCTGCTGTGAGACTAGACTGTTGGCATGCAGGCAGGCCTTAGGCAGGGCCAGCTGGGGCATTTGAAGAGGGGCCTAGTGACTTTGTCCTCTCACACAATGATGTGACATTGGCTCAGGAAACATTGTATAAAACAAAATGCTATTCTCTGCAGATGGGTAGTGAGGAGGAGGAAGATGGAAGGATGATTTTTCCTCCCTTCTCTCTCTCCACCCCTCCCATCAACTGTCATATCCATGCTTAACAGAAAACTGAGTCCAAAATCAGAGGCCCAGTTTTTTAACATAAGCTGTCCCCAGTCTCTTCCTGGGTTGGCTTGAATTAGCTCAGTGGAACCAATTTTCCTTAAAGCTCCAAGTTCTGTGGTCCGGTGATCAGATGAGACTCTCCGCCACATTTATTTAAAAGAAAAAGACCTTAGTCCTTGTGATTGTAAAGGAAAAAATTGAAAAAGTAAGCCCCAAAAGGTCAGTGATCCACAGATTTATTATTTCTTAAAATCTCTAGATTTTGGGGGTCTCACTTGTGATTTCTGAGCCTTTGGGACTGGCAGTATTATTAGTATGCCATATGCATTTCAGTCTGGTATGACATGCCAGACCTCTTGGGGATATTCATATTCTATATATCCAGGCTGTGAAATGAGCCAAGTTTCCTGTGAGGCATCACTACCAATATAATAGAACTCTATAAGAGGGAGGCTGCTGCTATTACCTAGATATTGGCAGGTTTCTTGTCATTTTACCCACTGTAGAGGAACACATTGTGTTGCTGCTATATGCACTGAAAGTCTCAGGATTATTTTCATACTGTTTTCCAGTCCCAAGCTTGCTCTGGCTGTAGGAAACATGCTATATGTTTAACTGCATTCAGATCATGTTGGTTCAGCTAGTAGGCTGTCCTTTTGAGATCAAGTGCATTAACATTATGGGCTTAAAAACAAATCATAGCTCTAATTCAGGTATCAAACTCATCTGGTCCATAGGGCTGGATGATTGACATAGGATCAGTCAATGATTCAAATCAGATCTGTGGACGGCCCCATATGTTGGATCTGGCGTGCATCCTGAAGGAGTGGATGTTGCATGCAGTATGATCCTGTTTCACAGCCACACTGCACACAGCAGCCATTCTGCTGCTGTGGGGCCATGCTGCATATGGCAGCAGCTCTAGTGCCACACCGTTGGATCTAGGATATGCTTTGGAGTGGGCATCACATATAGTATGGTCTCGGAGTGGCTGGAGTGGGCATTGCTTGCATCACAGTCCCAGAGAGGCCTGAGCGGACACCATATGGGCCCCCATATACTGCCTGTGGGTCCACTTGGAGACCCTCAGGCAACACCAGGGACTGGATAATAGGGCTCCATGGACTGGATTTAGTCTGTGGGTTGTATTATTGACACCTCCCCTGCCCCCCCCGCTCTAACTTGTATTTAGCTTAGGTTTTATCTGCTGCTTTCCAGAGCAAAAGAAGGGCATTTTCTTTCTGAAAGCTTAACAGACATTTCTTCCAATCAGTAAGATATTATGGGACAAATTTTACTTTTATGGATGCAGCTGTTTCAGTGGTAGGATAAAATAAGTTAGAGAAAGTGAAATGTCACCTGGAGAGCTAGCATGACAATATGACATGAACATTGCACTTTGCCTACTTAAGCGTTTGGTATTCAGGGCGCACAGGAGTTGTGTGCTACCTCCTCATATTTAATGGGCATAAGTGACTACTGAATTAAATAAGGTTGAGTGAATGTTGAAGAGGGAACTATTGTCAGAAATATATGCATACTCCAGCTACCATGGTCTGATGCCTTGAGAAGTGATTTCTTAGAAATGGAAGGGAGAAAAACAAAAGCCCTGGAAATAAAGGAAAGCAGCAGTTCGACTAAAAATTAGCTACTCTTGTGTTTGTGAGGGGGGGTTTGGTACAGGTGGGGAAAGGGTTACAAATGACAAATGTGCTATATAGCTGTATGTCACGGAGTCACGGAAATGCCCCGTGACTGTGAGGGTGATTGGCAGAGCTGCCAATCACCTGGGCAGCTCAGGTGCTGGTTATCAGGGCGACCAGGCGGGTCACATGGCCAGAAGGGGGCAGGGCCAGGCCTTTATAAGCAGCTTAGGCCGGAGCCTGCCTCACAGTTCCCTTCTGGCTGCCGCAGGAGGAGGAGCTCTGCGGTTGAGCTGAGTGGCCCAAGTTAAGTGGTCGCAGCCTTACCACACTAACCGGCTGCGATGATGCAGGGAACAAGATCACCCTGAAGGGAGGTAGGACTGAGAGCCCTGGCGGGGCTTGGAGTTATGGTTAGGCATACGGAGCCTCTGTGTTTATGTTGCAGCCAGATGGCTTGAGTTTAAGTTACAGTTTGCACCGGAGGACCGGGTGAGGCTGTAGGGGAGCGAGGAGGCCTCACGGGGGCTCCCCAACAGCTTGGGGGTTCCTGGTGCCCAGTAGGGGCACAGTGCCAGTGGAGCACTCTTGTCTGTGTCGGAGAGGCACCGGATTGCGCCAGGGAGGCGCGGTGTGGGGGGTTGCAGACCCCAGCCCATAAAGGCGGTGTTTGGCCCAGCGGGGCAACCGGACCCAGAGAAGGGTCAAGGGGACAGGCACGGCGGCGAGCGCCTGGGCCCCTAGCGCGAGGCGCGCGGTGTCAGCCCTAGAGAGGGCAAGGCCCCAGAGCGGGGCAGAGACAGAGCGCGAGGCGCGCGGTGTCGGCCCTAGAGAGGGCAAGGCCCCAGAGCGGGGCAGAGACAGAGCGCGAGGCGCGCGGTGTCGGCCCTAGAGAGGGCAAGGCCCCAGAGCGGGGCAGAGACAGAGCGCGAGGCGCGCGGTGTCGGCCCTAGAGAGGGCAAGGCCCCAGAGCGGGGCAGAGACAGAGCGCGAGGCGCGCGGTGTCGGCCCTAGAGAGGGCAAGGCCCCAGAGAGGGGCAGGGACAGAGTGCGCGGCACTAGGCGTTGGCCCTAGAGAGGGCCAGGCCCCAGAGCGGGGTAGAACAAGCAGCGAGAGCGAGCCCCGGCCCGAGGGCGCCGGCAGAGAGGGCGGCGAGAGCGAGCCCCGGCCCGAGGGCGCCGGCAGAGAGGGCGGCGAGAGCGAGCCCCGGCCCGAGGGCGCCGGCAGAGAGGGCGGCGAGAGCGAGCCCCGGCCCGAGGGCGCCGGCAGAGAGGGCGGCGAGAGCGAGCCCCGGCCCAGAGGGCGCCGGCAGAGAGGGCGGCGAGAGCGAGCCCCGGCCCAGAGGGCGCCGGCAGAGAGGGCGGCGAGAGCGAGCCCCGGCCCAGAGGGCGCCGGCAGAGAGGGCGGCGAGAGCGAGCCCCGGCCCAGAGGGCGCCGGCAGAGAGGGCGGCGAGAGCGAGCCCCGGCCCAGAGGGCGCCGGCAGAGAGGGCGGCGAGAGCGAGCCCCGGCCCAGAGGGCGCCGGCAGAGAGGGCGGCGAGAGCGAGCCCCGGCCCAGAGGGCGCCGGCAGAGAGGGCGGCGAGAGCGAGCCCCGGCCCAGAGGGCGCCGGCAGAGAGGGCGGCGAGAGCGAGCCCCGGCCCAGAGGGCGCCGGCAGAGAGGGCGGCGAGAGCGAGCCCCGGCCCAGAGGGCGCCGGCAGAGAGGGCGGCGAGAGCGAGCCCCGGCCCAGAGGGCGCCGGCAGAGAGGGCGGCGAGAGCGAGCCCCGGCCCAGAGGGCGCCGGCAGAGAGGGCGGCGAGAGCGAGCCCCGGCCCGGGGGCGCCGGCAGAGAGGGCGGCGAGAGCGAGCCCCGGCCCGGGGGGGCGCCGGCAGAGAGGGCGGCGAGAGCGAGCCCCGGCCCGGGGGCGCCGGCAGAGAGGGCGGCGAGAGCGAGCCCCGGCCCAGGGGGCGCCGGCAGAGAGGGCGGCGAGAGCGAGCCCCGGCCCGGGGGCGCCGGCAGAGAGGGCGGCGAGAGCGAGCCCCGGCCCAGGGGGCGCCGGCAGAGAGGGCGGCGAGAGCGAGCCCCGGCCCGGGGGCGCCGGCAGAGAGGGCGGCGAGAGCGAGCCCCGGCCCGGGGGCGCCGGCAGAGAGGGCGGCGAGAGCGAGCCCCGGCCCGGGGGCGCCGGCAGAGAGGGCGGCGAGAGCGAGCCCCGGCCCGGGGGCGCCGGCAGAGAGGGCGGCGAGAGCGAGCCCCGGCCCGGGGGCGCCGGCAGAGAGGGCGGCGAGAGCGAGCCCCGGCCCGGGGGCGCCGGCGATTGGCGGAACGCCAGCGAGATGGGCCCACGGCGCAGGGAGCGGGCTGGAGATAGGAGCCCGGCCCAAGGGGGCGCCAGGTGGGCGAGGAGCCCAGGGGCCCGAGAGAGAGAACGAGGGCACCCGAGGGGCGAGGGATCATACAAACGTCCCCCAGAACAGCTGCGAGGCTTGGGGCGTGCTGAGGGGGAGGTTTGGAGGCACGCATAGCCCTTGAGGCGGGATGCATATAGATACCCGATTCTGGAGTAGGGACAGGAACACCAGTACCGTCCACTAGGGAAACAGGCAGCCTCCATACTATATATATTAGTCATCAAAGTCGTGGCGGGCGAGATTCTGAGGGTGCTACGTTCACCCTAATGTGATGGTAGGGGGCGCTAGGGAGTTCACGGCCGCCCCTAGGCCCCGCTCCCTCACACTGTAGAACTATGAGGCTTTTTTTCCTGTGTCCTTCCCATTTAAATCAGCTATGTCTGCTCTCTGCAGGTAGGCTAGCCCTTTGGGAGCATTCTTGTTATAGAGACAAAGAATACATCATGCTGTCTCATGGAGACTGGTTTTTCTGGTGCTTGTTCTTGTCAGTCTGAAGTAAGACATTCAGATTGACAGATGATTGCCGAGGTACCTTGCTTGTGGTGAGAGCTGTGCTGTGGTGTTGTCCACATTTCTGTGGGCATTTATCAACAGATTCTTTACAGCCTTGGCATCTCCCATGGCAATAAGTGACAGAAACCAAACCACAGCTCTTGATATCTGAGCTGATTCCCACATGTACAGCCATCTCCAGTAGGTCCTGTGAGGATTGTCCACAGAGTGCAGCTGGCGATGGCAAAAGAGTAAAATTGACCCCCTGAATTTAGATGTGTCAAGATCTATAGTGCTGGTCTTGATAATATGTGATCCAAAGACAAAACAGCTGGAGGGAGACTAATTCTGTGGGAATCTTTTCCTTATGAAGGATGAAGTCCCTTTTCCCCCTTGTTTTCCTCTCTGTTGTAGGCAATGTGGGTAATATTTTGCAGCAGTTAACAGTAAAAGCAACATCAAGTTTGTGTTGGGCAGAGAAGCTGGCTCTGGTATATAAGTTACTTCCCTAATGGTCCTGTGTAGGGCATGCTGTGTCCTGTGCTTTGCTCCTGAATCTTGAAGCACAAAATAATACTTTCTTATCACAGTAGCCCCTACAGGCTTAAACTGAGAACAAAATCCCTTTTCCTAGGCATTATGATAGTTCATGGACAGGGCATGACTGTGCTGCACATTCAGCAGGGTAAATTAGCCCGTGCAGAGTGCTGTGGTACCATGACTAGGCTGCTCTTTTAGAGCTAGCTTAGGATGTCTCAGTGTTATGCTGTAGTATGCAGCATAGATGTACCCCCAGGCACACTCCTTACCCCAAAAAGGTTTCTGTCTCTTCAGGCAAAATAAATACCAATAGGGAACTGGGGTGCAGGGGTAATAAGACCTAGAATTTACAAGTGCGTAATGATTTTTGGGTACCTCAGTATCTGGGTACCCAACTTCAGGAGGTTTTAGGGGAATGCATGGGCAGCACTTTCTGCAAGCAAGTCTACTTTAAGATGTCTTAAATTGGAGGCACCTAAAAATTATTAGTCGGTTGTGAAACTTTTGATTTGTGATACTTGTCTGAGATCACACAAAGAGTCTATGGCAGAGCTGAGACAAAGAACAAAATTCACCTGAGTCCCAGTTCAGTGCCTTAACCACAAGATTGTGCTTTTAAGCCCTGCCCTGGCTTTCTGGGCAAGTTGGACAAAAGTGGCATGACATGAATAAGCAGATAACTGCCGTGCCCAGCTATGGTACTGGGCCAGGCAAAGGCCTACAAGCCTAGAACGTAATGAATGTGGCTGCTAAATCTGTTTCGCACTCAGAACAGTTCTGAGTCTATTGTTTGGAGAGAGTCTGGCACTGACCAGATGCAGAGCCTGAATCCTCTGGAGAGAGGGTCTCTCCAAGGTTACTGATAAGGCAATGAGAAGTCTAAGGCTCCTTCACCTTTTGAAAAATCCCAAATCCAAGTGCAACACCCTCTGTTCACTTGCTACGATGCTTTCTGGGGTCTGAGTTATGCTCCTGCAGGCCAGGGCAGTTAAAAATTTTCACTGGTCTCCAAAAAATGGAGACTAAACAAAGGACATTCCTGAGCACCAGCCAAAGGCCGTCAAGCTTCCCTCCCATCCCCCTTCCTTGAAACTTCCTTCCACATTCCCTTGCTCTGGGCAGCTCTGGGTGTAGAATTACACTCATCCTCCTGCAGGAAGTCAGGCTGTCCTTGGCCAATGCCTAGGATTTGCAGACCTTCCTTCCCTCCCCTATGGCTATGCAAGTGTGTAGCCATGGTGACTCAGTGGGCCCCTCCAAACATGGCTTACCTTCTATAGCTGCCTCTTCCTGTCTGTGGTTGGTGTGTTTTTTTGGTTGAATGCCCTGGAATGTGGCTTCCAGTGAGTGCAGGGCTGATTCCCAGCTCCCAAGGCGCACTTGGCTCACGCGCAGCTGGGTCACTGGAGAAAGCAGAGGCAAGCTGGAGAGGGGAGGAGAGAAGGGGGGAAAAGAGGGCATCCCAGCTGCTGAGGAGACTCAGCAAGCAGCTGCGCTCAGGCTCTGGCAAAGGGTTTGGATTTATTTATTTATTTTCCTCTTCTTTCGGCTTCCAGCCCCTTTTGCTGTTTTGCTCCAGCTCTTTCTGAGGGGTGTGGTGGTAGGAAAAATCTGCATTTAACATGAGCGATTTCAGACAGGGAGGGGCTTAGCTGGGGTCTTGCTGCCATCTCCCTGCACTAATGCCTGACCCCCAAAGCTGGGGCCCTGCTGCCATTCCCCGCAGGCTGCCTGCTTATATTTGCTCTGTGTCTCTGGAGTGTAATTCGGCACCCTCTGCTTTCTTTTAACAGCGCAAATGTGAACAGTTAGAAATCTACAGGTAGAAGGGATAATATTTTTCCTGCCTCATGCATGTTGCCTGAACAGCATTGCATAGAAATGGCACCAACTAAAGTGGGTCTGAGGGAGTGGGGTAACTTCTCTCCTGCTCTGTCTTGAGGAGCGGGGCTTGGTATTAGCAGCTTTTCTAGTCTTACAGGCAGGGGCCTCCAGGATCCAGGCTTAGGGAAATGGAACCCTCAGGGGTGCAGCCTGTGTGTGGCCCACTGTTTCACAGAAAGACTTTTGTTTTGTGACACAACTTGAACTTGGAAGGAGGCTGGGGAAGAGCTTCTCCCCAGCACGGACTTTGGCAGGGGGAAAGTTCCCACACTTCCTCATCAGAAGCAGCAGTCTCCTCCCAGTCGAATCAAGAAGGGCTTGGTGAGTATGAAAATAGGGAGAACTGAATAGAATGGTGGGGCTCTTCTGTAGCCATCACCTCCTCCCCATGGTTAGGGAGGATGGTTCTTAGGCCTAAAAGGGAGTTATATGGAGGGACTGGAGATCTTGCCTGTTGCGGCGGTGGGGGGAGGAGGAACTATGATGAAGAATCTCTTGTGGAGTCAAGTATCAGCTGGTGTCAGAAGTCAGACCCAGATGCTAGCTGAGTACCTTGCTGTTACTCCTGTACCAGGACAGGAAGGAGGGTTTTGTAACTACGGCACTTCACTGAGCCTGCCTGAGGACATTTGAGTTCAGTTCCTAGCTCTGCCATACTGTGTGACATTTGGCAAGTCACTATGCTAAGAAATTCAAAAGTATCCAGTGATCTTTTTGGAAGCCCCATCATAAGCCACTTTTAAATGAGTCTTAAATAGATGCTTTCTTTAACTTTTTTTGGAGCAAAGCATACCAGCCCTTTGCAAGTCAGATCTCTTCAAGTTTGGGGACTGAGAAACTGAGGTACTTAGAATCAATGGGCATTTATAGATGTGCTCCGGGAAGTGAGGATGGGACACTTTAATTAGAGCGGCTTCAAGAGCTGCTCTAATTAAAGCACCCGAAGCGTCATGTGTATCAGCATTCTTGCACTGAAAAATGGCAGCAGGGACACTAACTAAAGCTTGTTGAATGAGCTTTTATTAAAGCGCCCCATCACCATTTTTCAGAGTGGGGATGCTGATGCATGTGATGCTGGAGTCTGCTGAAGCAAGGTAATTACCACGCTATAGCAGACGCAATTAATCGAGTCGGCTCCAATGTGCTATAATTACAGCATGTCGCAGCAGCCTCACTGCATGTGTATGGGCACCTAGTGAACCCTTTACAGATTTTAGCAAATGAGGGTAATAATGTTTCCTTTACCCTCATGCTATGCCTGTCTGGTCTATTTAGGTTTCACTTCTTGGCCTCTTGTGAGCTAAGATAGTGTAGGGAGTATCTGAAGTCCTGGACTAAAGAGTCTGGGATGGAGGATGCTTGTATGTAGTATCTGGGGTCATCAGAACCCCAAGACATCTGGGCTTGGGTCTGCATGTAGAATGCCTGCCAATGGATTTGGGAGTATCTGAAGTCCCAGGGTGATAAGTTTCAGATGGAGGATGCTCTCCAGTTCATAGATTCATAGATGTAGGGTCGGAAGGGACCTTGTAGATCTCCTAGTCCAACCCCCTGTCCTGGGCAGGAGAGAAAACTGAGCTCAAATGACCCCAGCCAGGTAAACGAGCCTCCTCTTAAAGACCCCCGGGGTAGGAGCCATCACCACTTCCCTTGGAAGTTGGTTCCAGATCCTAGCCGCCTTGACTCTGAAATAGTGCCTTCTAATGTCTAGTCTAAACCTACTCTCTAGCAACTTACGGCTGTTATTCCTTGTTCTCCAGGAGGTGCTTGGGGGAACAAGGTCTCTCCCAAACCCCGCTGGTCCCCCCCCCAGTAAGTTTATAGACAGCCACTGGGTCCCCCCTGAGCCTTCTCTTGTGAGGACTGAACAGGTTAAGGTCCCATAGCCTCTCCTCATAGGGTCTGCCCTGCTGTCCCTGGATCGTGTGAGTGACCCTCCTTTGGACCTTCTCCATGCTGTTCACATCCCTCCTGTGCCCAGCACTGGATGCAGTACTCCAGCTGTGGCCTGACCAGCGTCACATAGAGAGGGAAAATCACCTTCTTGGCCCTGCTCGTGATGCATCTGTGGATGCATGACAAGGTACGGTTAGCCCTACTGACCGTGTTCGCGCATTGTTGGCCCATGTTCATCTTGGAGTCAATAATGACTCCAAGATCTCTTTCTGCCACCGTGCTTTTGAGAAGGGAGTTACCCAGCCTGTAGGTATGCTGCTAGTTCCTACTGCCCAAGTGCAGCACCCTGCACTTGTCAATATTGAATCCCATCCTATTTTCATTTGCCCACCCCTGTAAACTGTCCAGGTCCTGCTGTAATCTGTCCTTCCTTTCTAGCATGCCCACCTCACCCCAAATCTTGGTGTCGTCTGCTAGTTTAAACAGGCTGCTCTTCACCTCGTCGTCCAAGTCACTAATAAAGAAATTGAACAGTAGGCCCAAGGACTGAGCACTGGGAGACTACACTGCCCACTTCCCTCCAGGTCAAAAATGACCCGTCTACCATCACTCTGAGTATGACCCCTCAGCCAATTAGCAATCTATCTGACAGATGTGCTTCTTGATAATCTTCTCAAAGAGCTTCCCCAGGATTGAAGTAAGACTAAGACTGTGGTTGTAGCACCACATGTGGTGTTTAGAATGATTGAGTTCTGCCTGCTCAATTGATACGGTTTTTGGAATGATTGAGTTCTGCTCGATCAATATGATTCAGAACTGATTTGGCTCATTTGACCTGGAACACAAAATAAACAAACAAATAACTAAATATAAAATTAGGGGGTGTGTGTCTGTGTGTGTATGTATGTATATAATAGAGGTGTGTGTGTGTGTGTGTGTGTGTGTGTGTGTGTGTATACACATATACACACATACAAAATTAGGTTTGCAAGCCCCTTGGGGCAGGGACTGTCTTTGTCCAGTGCATAGCCTCTAAGGCACAATGGAAAAGAGAATAAAAGTTCTGGGTGTCTCAGCTGTCTGCCATAGAATCCCTTTGGCACCCCCTTGTCATGGGACCCTTTTCAAGGTCAGCATGCAAGTAAATGTTCTGAGTTGTACTAACTGAAGCCAGCTGTCCTTTTAGCCTGGTGTCTGCTATGACTTCTGTAATTAGATTCCTCCACTGTGATATTTTTTTGAACAGATGCATAATTCTGAAGTCTGTTTGAAAAACAACAAAAAAATTCCTGTGAAAAAGTTTATGGGCAGAGAGAGCCCCATTGGTGATGCTGCCTTCTTCCTTCAGTGGCGGAGCAGCTTAGGTGACCAAGGGTTCTTTTGCCCACGCTGCTTAAATCTGTTTAAACTGAATGAGGCATCCTGGAAAAGGATTATCTTGCTGGTATGAACAGCATTTCCACTAGGGTTCTGTTAGCAACACTTTCTTAGTGATGTTCAGATAATACTGTTATAGAAAGGCAAAGTGTTAATCATTTTAAAAGTAGCAACGTTGAATGGGAAGAAAAGCCCTATGTCAGAGGCTGGAGGGAAGCATTCAGAGTAGTTTGGGTGAAAGGAAGGGACTAGTATCACACATTCACATGACTCTAAGTGGCAGAGAGGATTGGACTACCGTTGCAACTTGGCAATGTCTAATTGCCACACACACTGGCAGCCAGGGCTTTGTGGGGAGCCAAATTATAAACAGAGAGCATAGGAAGTTAGGGCTGGAAGGGAATTCATGAGATTGTCTAGTCCAGCTCCCTGCTCCAGGCAGAATTATCCCTGAATAAACCATCCCAGTGAAGTGTTTGTCTAACGTGCTCTTGAAAATTTCCTGGGATGGGAGTTCCACAACCTCTCTAGGTAGCCTTTTCCAATGCCTTACCACCCACATTGTCAAAAAGTTCTTCCTAATCTCCAACCCGTATTTCCTCTGTTGCAGGTTTAGACCATTGCTCTTAATCCTGTCCTCTGTGGCCACTGAGAAAACCCATTCCCATCTTCTCTATAATTACCCTTCAGATATTTGAAGACTGTTATGAAATACCCCCTCAGTCTAGACTAAATAATCCTAGTTCTTTTAACCTTTGCACCTAAATTATATTTTTCAGGCCTCTGCTGGTCTCTTTCCAATCTGTACACGCCTTTCTTGAAGTGTGAGTTCCAAAATGGGACACAGTGCCTATTTTACTGTGCGTTAAAGCACCACATAAAAAAAAATGCAGTTATGTTAATTCACAGTAAAATAGGCTACTGCACATTCCACATCACTTAAAAACTATGTGCATTTGTTACTACGCATTAAAGCAGTCTAATGTGCATTTTTTTTTAGTACCTCATATTGGAGATACTGCATTTAATGTTCATTAGAAAAAGCACCTTAATGCACATGTAGACAGATCCACAGTCTTCTTAATGCAACCTGGAATGCTCTTGGGGTTGTTTTTGTTTGTTTGTTTTTGTAATGAGCACATATGGCTCATATTCAGCTTATGGTCTGCTGTAACCCCCAGATCCTTCTCTACAGTACTGTATCCTAGCCAATCATTCCCCAGTCTGTATTTGTGCATACAGTTATTCCATTCTAAGTACAGGGCTTCGCAATCAAGCATGAAAAGCTTTAGGGAGTAAATTCTTCTCCTAGCACAAACTGACTTCAGTAGAACTACACTGTATAGGACTCTTAACAGAGTTTTGTGGAATTCCCTTGCTACAGCTGCTGTTCTTCCAGGAGGGCTGGCAGGCACAGGCCTCAGTGATGCAAGCTCTTTCCAGACTCGAAACCTGAGCCACATCCGCTAATTGAAGAGGAAATATATGCCATCCCAGAGCAAGGCATTGTACAAGAGATGGTGCTGGGCATCTTACTGTCTTTTGATTGGTTATTTGGAGTTTAAGTGTAAAACGGCTCAAGTGTTTGTAGTCCTAAGTGGTTTGTAGTTCTTTGTAACCAGCTTTTCTTGCCTAATTACCATCCCCATCCTTACTTTGTATTTTAATTCCTCTTTTCCTCAAACCTTCTGCAAAGTCATGAGATTATTTTGTGTTGCTTGCTGACTTTTTTTTTTCCAGAACCGTTTAGTCTCCTAGATGGGAAAGAATTACATTCTGACTTTCACTTTCATGCCTTCTCTCCCCATAACATCTTTCTCATTTTCAGACAAATACCTGAGCCTGGATATACTTTCTCCAAGAGCTGTGGGCTTGTGCACACTTTGGAGGCTAGAATTAGGATTCATAGTTATTTGATAAATTGTAAGAGTGGCCAGAGATAAACTATATGAAATTCAGTAAGGAAAAGTGCAAAGTATTGTATTTATGATGAAATGGTCAAATGTACAAATGCAAATCAGGAAATGATTGGTTAGGTTGCACTACTGCAGAAAAGGATCTGGAGGGTTATAGTGGACTGTAATCTCAATGTGAGTCAACAAGGTAATGTTGTCACAAAAAAAGAGCCAGTAGCATAGTGGGTTGTATTAATATGCTGCATGTTTTTATCACTTTCACTGATGAAGCCTCACCTGATGTACTGTTTTCAGTTTTGGGCACTGCACTTCAAGAAAGACTTGGATAGATTGGAGATTTAGTTTGGTTGTTAGGAAGAAGTTTTTATGAGTGTAGTTGAGCACTAGTACAAAGTACATTGAGACGCTGTGAAATCTCTATTGTGGTAAATTTTTAAGTGCAGGTTATACAAACACTTGGCTGAGATGGTTTAGACAGGGATGTTTCTGACTTGGACAGGGGCTTGGATTAGGTGATTTCCTGAGGTCCCTTCCAGACCTGTTTTCCTATGATTCTGTGACTTTAAACCTTGGCCCTTGGCAAGAGCAAGGGCCAGATAAGCAAAGAGCCACCTACTGTATCACCCTTACAGTAGAAACAAAAAATCAAAGTCTGTTACAGTTGACCTGTGGTATCTGTCCATCTGCAATTACCATGGAAAGTGAAAGCTAAACCACAACAGTTTACCTGGAGTGAGATGGAGTTAAGTTTCACTCCAGGTGAACTTTCACTTAGAGTGAGGTAATTGTAGGGACACACAATTACTGTGTATCAGCTCTGAGGACAGTAAGTCCACAATGCTATTAATTTGCTTTTGAATGTTTATCTATACCTTTTCTGTCACAGGGAAGAACATTTAGCATCCAGATGTATCAAGCTGGAATGCATCTATGTATTTCTAATATACCAATCACCTAGTACACAGCAGCAGTAAATCAAAGAGTCACTCCTGGATTTGTTTTAAAAGCATTAAGCATTTGAGTGTTTGTTGTAGTGGAGGGATTCAGATATCCAAGCTGGAGTTCATCTGATCTCAGAGAGGGCCCTGATCTCCACAGCCAGGAACTCTGCACGCATGTTATCTTGTGAGACCTAGAACAAAGCCTTTGTCCTAAGAGAATGACCAGGCTGGTTTTCTTGGAATTGATATGCATCCTACACTCCTGCTCCAAAGCCATGCAGAACTGATTTTTGCTCACCTGGGAGCATCTTTCTTCACACACTCTTTACTCTGCACCTCTGTCTTCCATGATTCTATCCAAGACTGGGAGTACATATACTAGAATACTTCAAGGAAGTTTGTTCTAATGGGGGCTGCATCCCTACTGACGGTGGGATGTAACTGAAATCTACTGAGACATGATATTTTTCTGAGATTACCAGCACACACTCAACATTAGATTCTAGACTGGAGGCTGATCCAAGTTGCCCCACCAGTGGTTTTGAAAGTTGCTAGTATTCTCTTTGGTGTAATATACAGATTTGGGAGCAGCAGAGTTGCCCCTTCATTTGTGAGAAAATTTGTCTGGAAGAGGAGCAGAGAGAGGGATGGAGGGAGTCATAGTCACCCCTCCCAAAATGTCATTGAAGTTGGCCATTTTTTAGCTAGCTGGATCATGGTCCGAGGGCAAAAGCAGCATGACCTAGGCCCTAGGGGTAGACCAGAGGTGTATGAGTTTTATCCTTAGAGTTTTCAGTTGCTTGTTGATTTGCCCAAGGTTGCGGACTTAATTTTTTCTATATTTCAGTTTCCTCCTGTAAAATGAAGACTACCTGTCTTTGTAATATGCTTTAAATTCCTATGATAAAATGTGCTAGATAAGTAAAAATATTTATTTTTCATTCATTAATCTGATTGGTCACTGTCAGGAACATCCTGCCTGGAGGCCATTACTGCTATTGTAAATCATTTATACAGGGAGACAGAGCAAATGCAAAGAGAACACAACCTTTCTAATGTGTCTGCAGAAATGGAAAGTTGAAGTGTCTGTTGCCATAGACACACTGTTCTGTTCACAGGACTTGTTCCTTGTCCTCGCATCTGAAATTTGGCACAGTAACGAATCAGAAAGTGTCGCTTCATTCTCACTATAGCAGATTACGAAAGAAGGTATAAAATAGCAGAACAGTGATGCCAGGTGGGTTTCCTGAAATGATGGGCATACCTGACAAATACACCCAACTGGGAGGAGGGTATGCTGGCAGTTAGTGGGAACAGGGGCCTCAGAGTTCAGGGTTCCTACTTCTGGGCCCAGTGCTATAGTGGACACCGTGCAAACTGGGTCTCCATTTGTCCTTACATAAGACAGGGATAATAAGAGACATTTAAGCTCTCTGAGGCAGGGGCTGTCTTTTTTCCATGTGTTTGTAAAGTGCCTAGCACAATGGGATCCTGGTGCATGACTGAGGTGTAGGGGTCATACAAATACTAGTAACAAGTAGTGATGTGCAACTGTTAGTGCTCTAGCAAGAAGCTCTATAAGGCTAAATAATGTTAAAAGGGACAATGGAGATCCTCTTTCCATGAGACAAGGGAGTATAGGACAATCTAGCCAGACCACTCCTGAGAGTTCTCTTTTCAGCAGAGCTAAACTTTTGCACTTAATGCTGTTTTCTTTGTCTGAAGGGTCCCACAGGAGGTGAAAGGTATGGAGGGGAACTCGCCAGTGGAGAAGAGAAGAACTATGAAGAATGTGAAGCAGTACAGCAGGAGCACTAGTAGAAACAAGCTCTCTCTTGAGAACACATTGCCTGGCAGTGATCTGCCCAAGGGAGTGGCACTGGAGCCGGTAGGGCTGCGAGGGGAGCTAAGCAGAAGCCCTCACTCTGTTCTGGAGGGCAAAGTGAAGGCTCTGAAGGAGAAGAGAGTCACCATGAAACAGGGAGGAGTACTATTCCAGGAGCATCTCTCTCCAAAGAAGACCAAAGTCAAGAAGGGGAAGCTCTTATTGGGCCCAGCTGTTGTGGAGGGGGTCACTCCAGATGCAGTGGTGGAGCCGCGGGCTCAGATTCGCACCTACTTGACGGATGTGGTGCTAGACAGTAGAGATGATGCAGACTGTGGACAGCGTGCCAGGAAGGCCATGCTCACAGGCCCTTGGGACAGCAATGTAGAATCTGTGAAAGGTCACAGGACAGTGGGAGAGCATGCAGCCTTGAGCCAGAGCTCAGCTGATGTGCTTTGGAGATTTCCTACTCCAGGAACCAACATAATGGAAAATGCTGAGTACCCAGAAAGTGGAGGCAGTCGAGGTTCCCCAGATGGGTTCTGGGATGCAGGCTCATACAAGAATGCTGTGTCCAGCAGCCATAAATCTTCCTTAAGAGAAAATGGCAGACCTGCCCTGCCAGCCTCCTGTGGAGAAGAGATGACCCAGGCAACAGACTTTGAAAGCATCCCATTTGTGCCCAGATATGATTCATGTGGAGCAGCCTCCTCTGGATGGCTTTGGAGGGCAGACAGCTGGGAAAGTATTGGCAGCACTGGGAGTACTGCCAGTGTGCTATCTCTGGCTGAACGTGTGGAAAGGAACCGGATGATGTTGCAGGAGATGCTGAGCCTGTCAGGACAGAGCCGTGGTCTGCAGGAGTCACGTACACTTCATCAGCATGAGGGGGAAGGTTCCTTACTAGCAAAGAATGGACCTGGTCATGGTAGGTATATGATGGAGGGCATCCAAAGTGTGGGAGATGTGAAGGTGGGATAGTTGTAGTCATCTCCATAGAGCTTGGCCATTGCATCTTAGTTCTACCCTGCAGAACCTAAAGTTGCTATTCTAGTCCCTGGTCCCAGCAAGAAGAGCACATCATTCCTGAACTCTGACAGCTCTGCCATTGTTCTGGTGGCCTTGCAATGTAAAACAAACTCCCCCTCTGACTTAGATTATCATATTTAATTATTTGTTGAAAGGTTTCCTATGAAGAAAGCAAAAGAAACTGGTTCTGGATGTCTTTCCCATTTTCTGCCACTTTATGATAGAAAGAAAAAAAGAAATATCGCGGAAGCTGTTGAAGGATTTTTGTCTGTTTTCTTTCATCTTAGGCCCTTTCTCCATAAAATTTTATACCAATTCAATTAAATCAACACAATTTCCATGTGTAAAAACTTGAATTCAGTGCCTTTTGTTGATTAAACTTCTGACATATCAGGAAAGTCAAATCTGATTTTATTGGATGCTTGAGAGATGACTTTCAATGGCTTCCAGTTCAAAATTGAATCTTTAATGAAGAAAGTCTTTCATCCAAGTAAATGTTGTATTTTTACCTAAAATCTTGAGTTTTATACCTGTTCAAAGTGCTTTAATACTAAATATTTCTCCCAGTTAATGAAGTTTAACTTTCTGATATAAAAATACTGTCAGTTATCTGAAATATCTTCCAGGTTAAATAGTGTAGACTTGAATTTTTAATAGTAAAATCATGAGCAGAAAGAAAAAAAGGCCTTTCAAACTATTTTTTTTTTTTTTTTTTACAAGAAATGATATGGGTCCATTTTTTCTCTTTGCAGGCCACTGTTAAGTTATTACGGACTCTAGAGCTGCTTGCAGACATTAAACCCCGCCCCCCAAAAAAAACCCCAAAACAAAACAAGCTTTACCATAAGACGCAGCACATTACTTCAGTCCAGCTCTGCAGCATCTGTATAGATTGGGTGCTTTAGCAGGGCTTTTTGATGCCTTTATCTAAAGCTGAGTGTAACAGCATGGGGTCTTAGGGGTGGCCGTGACCTCCCCTAACGCCCCTTACCGTGCCAATGTGGTACTAAAGCACCCTCACATCTCGCCCGCCATGTCTTTGATGTTAACAATGTATAGGGGAGGCTGCCTTTTGTCCTCTCTGACACGGTGCTCTGATGTATCTCAGTCTCAATTCTATTTTGGGTGACTCGGTGCACCCCAGCCTTATGGGCTATGTGTGGCTCCAACCACCCCTGTACCACGCCCCAAGCCTCACAGATGTACCAGATGTTGTTTGGTCGATTTCCCTCTCTGCGCCCCCTGCTGGCACTCTCTGGCTTGTCTCGCAGCCTGCGGCCCCCCCGTCCCCTTTTTGGGGCTTCTCGCCACTGCCCATTCTGGGGCTTCTTGCCTTAGGGCTCAGGTGGCCTCGGCCTTACTTGGCCCCCTCCCAGTCTTCTGCGCCCCTTCTCAGGGCTGGGGTCAGTGCACCCCTCTCTGGCACCAGGGTCCCCACGCTACCGTGGAACCCCTATGAGGCCTCCTCCAACCCCTGATAGCCTCACACGGTCCTCCGGTATAACAACAACAACAAAAAACAATAATGCAAGCCCCTGGGCTATAACACAAAGCTAAACCTCCTGACTAAACGTTCTTCAAACCACACTACATCTCTCACCCATGTAACTAGGGGCTGGTCCCTTCAGGCCTTATTCTCTTTCCCACATTCAGGGCCGATCTCTTTCCCTTAGTCAGGCGGTACTCCTCCTTCCTGGCTGCCAGCAGAGAGAGAGAGCGCACTCACAGCCTCCAGTCTAGGTCTTATAGTAGTCAGCCCTTCCCCTTCCAGTCAGCTGACTCACCAGGTATAGGTCCTTAGCCCCTCCTGGTTGCCCCTAGCAACCAACATCTGAGCCCATACTACTACTTTTCAAGTAGCAGGCACCTTAGTGCCCTGCTACACTGAGTCAATCAGCTAGTAGATAAAAGCACCAAAAGCAACCCCACTAAAGTGCCCAATCTATATAATCATTGGGTGAGCTGTGTTAAATTAACGCAGTGCCTCTTTTGGGCATGTGCTGAGCTCAGTGTGGGAGTATGCCAAGTTTAAAATAAAGTGCCATGGGGGTGGGAGGGGGTTGTTTAATGTCTGCAAGCAGCGTAGATGAACAAGCTCCCTTTTACTTGTTCTACTTGACTTAATGTCTCTAGGGCTCTCTACCCTAATGAGTGCATGTCTTCCCTTCCCAACAGGATCAAATACTGTATTTAAATATTTCCTTGCAGTGTTTTTGAGGGAAATGCTTGAAAGGGGAGGAATTAAACTACCTTATTAAAAATGGTTGTGTACGTACATGGTGATTCTGGAATGCCTTCCATCTATGGGAATGACTGCTGTGCTATCTCTGAGAATCAATGAATAGACTCCCTTCTTTGTAAAATCATGACTAGCAAGAAAATGTGACATTCTCTGGTGTTGCATCATGAGAGCTGAAACTGCCTAATTCTGTGAAGTGAGATGAATTCAAGCAGGTCTGTTTTACAGCAAACACTAGCTGAGGCCTCCTGTCATGGTTGAGGTTCTGAGAACTGGCTCTGGCATTTCTGTATAACCATGTCTCAATGTCTAACCTGAGCATATCTCAAACAGTAACATTCTACAAATTGGAATCCTTTAAAATACACTGCATTACAGTAAGCACATTAGTGTGGAAGGAAAGGATTTGAGGGGAAGAGCCCTCCAAGGCTGGAGGGGTGGAGAGGGCTGATTTGCTTAGGTGAATGGGGTCTATGATGAATAATGGGCTGGGGTTTCTCATTCCTCCTTTGCTTACTGTGGAAGTGTGCAAATCTTGACATATCTCTGTTCTTGAGTGCAGAGCTGCTTTTGAGTGATGTGGACTGGGACTCTGGTGTCTCCCTACAGGATTCAGAAGGGTACAGGTAAGAAGACCATGTGAGGAAAGTAAAGATTCCCCCATTTTTTTTTAAAACTGAGAGAGTCTCATAATGTGCTGGTGGGTGTCAATCTTGTTCCTGTTAGACACATGGCAACTTTCCAAAGAACCATTGCTATCAGTGGTAGTCTCAGCAGAAAGGCCAGAGGTGCAGAACCCCCCACTCAAACCCTGCGATAATTATCTCATCCCCTTTCATTCCAAATAATAATCACCAAATGTAGACTATCTCCTTCCTGTGTTCCCCAGGTGCTTCCCCAGGTAAGTATAGTCAGGAGCCCAATGCTATTGTTTTTGAACATGGGAGAGTTTCTTTAACTGTATTTAACAATGGAAAAATGGTATAGACTTAAGCAGGAGTTTAACAGAGGCAGTTTCAGAGAGCAATTATGTAATCCAAGACTGCTCAGGCTGAGTCATGTTTTAGTTAATTACATGCCCCTTGGGTTGCCACATTATAGGACTTGTTCATCCCCGTAGGATCTGGAATTAGCCCCAGACACTGGTTCATTTTTTATGAGGGTCAAGTCTAGCCATTTGCAAAGGCTTTGTGTGTGTCATGGGTGAAGGGAGGTCCCAGAAGTGCTTGATCCTTGGGCTGCTGTTAGAACAACTTGTGTGCAAATAGCTGTAGCTCAGAAAGAAATCGCATTTCTGAAATGGACACAGGATTACTGAATTCAGATCTGTAACTGTTTAAACATATGCATATCTGGGCTGGCAGCTCACACCTTGCCTTTGGGGAACAGTCATTATAAATAGGGTAATGTCTGATGCTAGGATGCGTGTATTGAAGGGAAGAAGGGGGAAGGCAAGGATACATCCTTCCTTATCAGACTGGGCCTCATCGATTCCTACAAGGATAGTGCCTTCTGTCTTGTCTGGCTACCTTCACATTATTTATTCATGAAGTTCTGGGTCAGATAACTTGGAATACTAGCGGATTTTGTTCTATGCCTCATCCATTCCCAATGGAGGAATCGCCCCCTGATGATGGTGCTTGCTTGGAAATCATTCCAGCTACATATCCAGCAACTCAGTGCTCTAGAGTTGCTATGACTGCTGTAATGTCTCTTCTTTGTCCATCTCTCTACACAGGGACATCAGTATGGTCTGATTTTACTGTGGAGAGGACTGTCAGGTCTCCAGGGCAGTCCCTTCCTCTGCATGTGGTAGAGCAGTGTTTTGGAGAAAGGGGAGCTCATTGAATTCCAGGACTCATGGCTCATGGATGGAGGAGGAGCAGGGCTGGTTGATAACAATTGTGAACAACAGCTGGCCACCCCTACTTCACCCACACAAAACAGGGGTGTGCGAATGAACACAAGGGCTACGGGGAGGGGTTGCAGAATAGTTCTGTTGTTCAGGTATGTGTGATCTGCTTCACTGACGTCTATCCGTAGCCTAGATATTACACACAAACCGGTTTCATACTTTCATAGTTGGTAGGGTTGGAAGGGACCTGAGCAGATCATCAAATCCAGCCCCCTGCCATGGGCAGGAAAGAATGCTGGGGTCAAATGATGCCGGCTATGTGATTATCTTATCTTTTGAAGACCCCCAGGGTAGGAGCGAGCACCACTTCCCTTGGAAAATGGTTCCAGATTCTAGCAGCCCTGACTGTGAAGTAGTGCTTCCTGATGTCTAGCCTGAACCTACTCTCAGTCAACTTATGGCCATTATTCCTAGTTACTCCTGGTAGTGCTCGGGGAAACAGGGTCTCTCCCATTCCCCACTGGTCCCCCTTGATAAGTTTATAGACAGCCACCAGATCCCCTCTCAGCCTTCTCTTGTGGAGGCTGAACAGGTTCAGCCTCCTGAAGTGTGGCGCCCAGAACTGGACACAGTACTCTAACTGTGGCCTGATCAGTGTCACATAGAGGGGGAGGATCACCTCCTCAGACCTGCTCGTGATGCATCTATGGATGCATGACAAGGTGTGGTTAGCCTTCCTGTCTGCATCCCCACACTGCTGGCCCATGTTCATCTTGGCATCAGTGATGACTCCAAGATCCTTTTCTGCCTCTGTGTTGACGAGAAGGGAGTTCCCCAGCCTGTAGGTCTGTTGCTGGTTCTTCCTTGTACTTGTTGGTATTGAAACCCATCCTGTTCTCATCTGCCCACCCCTGTAACCTGTCCAGATCTAGTTGTAGCCTGTCCCTGTCCTCCAGCGTGCCCACTTCTCCCCACATCTTAGTGTCATCTGCGAATTTGAACAGGGTGCTTTTCACCCCCTCATCCAAGTCACTGATGAAGATGTTGAATAGTGTAGGCCCGAAGACCAAGCCCTGGGGGACCCTACTGCCCACATCCCTCCAGGTCGAAAATGACCCATCCACCACCACTCTCTGGGTGCAGCCCTCTAGCCAATTTGCAATCCATCTGACTGTGTAGGCATCGATGCCCCAGTCACCTAATTTTTTTAATGAGAATGGGGTGAGAGACAGTGTTGAAGGTCTTCCTGAAGTCCAGAAAGACTACGTCCACCACGACACCTCTATCTAAAGATTTTATGACCTGGTCGTAGAAGGCAACCAGGTTGGTCTGACAGGACCTGCCTCTAATGAACCCATGTTGGTTGCCCTTAAGCATGATCTCCCCTGCTGGTCCCTCACAGATGTGCTCATGGATAATATTCTCAAAGAGCTTCCCCAGGACCAAGATAAGACTAACTGGCCTATAGTTTCCTGGGTCCTCCTTCCTCCCTTTTTTAAAAATGAGGACCACATTGGCCCTTTTCCAGTCCTCTGGCACCTCACCAGAGCACCACGAGTGCTCATAAAGCTGTGCCAGGGGTTCTACAATGATCTCTGCCAATTTCCTCAGCACCCTGGGATGGAGATCATCTGGACCTGCTGATTTGAACATGTCCAGTCCCACCAGAAATTCCCTGACTAGGTCCTCACTAACCCTGGGCCTGGCTGTGCTTCCCCAAGTCCGTCTGGAATCCCCATGGGGGGATGTCCCGGTCCCTTCTCAGAAAAATGAAGGCAAAGAATTCGTTAAAGAGGTCAGCTTTACCATCTGATGCTACCACCAGATTGCCAAGCATGTCCTGCAGAGGCCCCACATTACCCAGTGCCTTCTTTTCACTCCATGTATATTTAAAAAGGACTTTTTGTTATCTTTCATCCAGGTTGGTAGTCCCAGTTCTGTCTCCACATTAGCCTTCCTAACAGCCCCCCTGCAGTCTCAAGCAATGGAGGTATAATTCTCCTTGGTAATGGCCCCTCCCATCCACTGGGTGTACACTTCCATTTTAGCTTTCAGACATTCCTGAATGCCTTTAGTGAGCCATGGGGGCTCTTGAGCACTCTTGCACCCTTTGACTCGCGTTGCGACTGTCACCTTTTGGGCTTAGAGGATCATCTCCTTAAGGAACAACCACTCATTTTGAACTCCCCTCCCCTCCAAGACCTCAGTGCCTCCCCGACTGATCTCCTTAACTTATTGAAACTGGCCCTCCTGAAGTCAAGGGTGACCTTACACCCTGCACTGGATGGTGAATTCCAGCAGGTGATGATTACTATTGCCCAGGTGGTCGAGAACCCACAGTCACCTCACCAGGTCATTGCCTATGGCCAGGACCAGGTCCAGCAAAGCATTTTCCCTGGTGGGACTGTGCACCTCCTGGGTTAGGTGGATGTCCTGTGTCTTGGCAAGGAACCTGCGTGAGCGGTCAGACCTGGCTGACTGCTCCTCCCAGCAGATGTTTGGGTAGTTTAAATGTTTGGGACAACCACATCCCGTGACTTAACTGCCTCCGCAAGCTGACCGGAGAATTCCCGGTCCAGCTCTTCTCCCTGGTTGGGTGGTCAATAGTAGACACCCACTGTTAAGTCCCTTTCCCCCCAACCCCCTTGTATTCTAACCAGAACACTTCAATGTGTCCCTCCTCTGACCCAGTGCTGTTTGTTGAGGACGTGTATTGTTCTTTGATGTAGAGCGCCACACCCCCAATTTTCCTCCCCATTCTATCCCACCTGTACAGTCTGTAGCCCTTAATGTTTACCATCCAAATATGGGTTGAATCCCACCACATTTTAGTGAGCCCCACTATGTCTGGGTTTGTGTTAGCTAGCAGGAAGGCAAGTTCCTCCTGCTTGTTCCCCATCTTATGAGCATTAGTGTAGAGGCATTTAAGGCCTCCTGTGGGTATGTGCACCAACCCCTTGATCCCAGGACTATCTGGACCTCTGTCACTTACCTGGGTACTTCTTGTGCTTGTCACCTGTCTTGGCTGGGAAGTGTCGTCATGTCCCCCTGTGACCCCATCCCCCGGTGAAGCTAGTTTAAAGCAATGCTGGCTGTACAAGATCAGCCAACGTGGAAGAAAAGACACGCTTGCCTTTAGGGGAGAGGTGAAGCCCATCCCACCTGAGCATGCCCCCTGTGCAAAAATGTGGGTTGTTGTCAAGGAACCTGAGGCCTGCCTGGTGGAACCAACTCCGAAGCTGCCGGTTGACCACTCTGATGCAGGCCTTGTGGCACTGTCCGCATCTACTTACCGGGAGAATAGAGGAGACTACCAGCTGCGCCCCTGTCTCCCTGAGCTTGGCTCCCAGGGCCTCATAGTCCTTCATGTTGTGGTCTGGACTGCTCCCTGCTGTGTCACTTGTTCCCACATGGATTGGGAGCATGGGGTACCGGTCCGAGGGTCGAATGAGGTCCGGGATCATGCCTGTAACATCCTGAATCTGAGCCCCAGGCAGGCAGCAGACCTCACGTGCCAAGGGGTTGGGTTGGCAGATGGGACCCTCCATTCCCCTCAGGATGGAGTCTCCAATAATGAGGACTCGGCGTGTCTTCCTCATGGTGTTCCATCCATGTTCAGACTGTGCCACGTGTAGGGTGGCACCGTCCCCCCGGAGGGATTTTAAGTGTTCAGAAACTGGCTTACACCTGTAACAGAACACAAGTTCAATGCACATAAACCAGTTTCAAAATGGCTGAAACTGGTTTAAGATAAACCTAGTTGAATGTAGTATCAGACTTAACTGATTTGGGTTAAACTGGTGTATGCAATGTCTGTACCAGACCCCTTCCTGGTTAAGTTAAACCAGAGTCCTGCAGCATCCCAGATGCTTGCAGCTCTGGGCTGTGCTCTTTGTTCCAGAGAACATGGCTGGCCCTGCCCCTCTGTTCCCGAGCCAGAGCTCTGACGGAGACTGCAGGCACAGCAGGGTCTGCCAGGCTTCCCCCTGCCCCTCCCCACCTTACTGCTCAAGCAGGGATCCCTTCTCTCCCATCTCCCACAGCACGAACCCCAGCCCCATGAACCCTAGGCATGTGGTATGCTACCTAATGCTGAGAACTGTCTGTGTGTGTGTGCATCTCCAATTTCACTGGGACAGGCAGACAGCACAGTGTGCAATTAGGGCTTTTGGAGCTAATCAATAGGTCAGCTGGTAATGTCCCTTCATTCCTTCCTTGGAAAAACCTGTTTAAGAAGAGCTTGAACTAATGAGAGAAGCTTTTGTTTTGTTGATGGGCTGATAAGCACTGCTAAACTCTGCTGGTTTGCTTTTCTGTCAGTTTGCTGCAGACAGTATAAAGAAGCATGGAGAGGGAGATTGAAAAGTTCCATATCATCAACAGAAGCAAGCACTACATCCCACCCCCTTTGCTTCAGAGTGCTAGTCTGGGGCTTAGGTCTTGCAACACTCTTGCCCCTTGAACAATGAGCAGGGGAAAAGACAGTCAGACTTCCCTTATCAGAGCATTCTGCTGGGGCCTGGCCATTTTTCCCCCTCATCGCAGCATTGTTGAAGGGAAGGGAGGACTGCTCTAGCATCCCCACCCCGGCTTTTACCCTGAGCCACTGCAAGCATGTGCCTGTATTTCTTCAGCCCAGAGGGGATGTCTGTACAAACCAGTGCAGCCTAGCTAGGTTAGACTAACCTCAAAAGATTGAATCAATTCAGGCTCAGGCTTTTTGAATGTCTGGTCCTAGCCCTACAGATGTTGTTAGGGCTACAGGTCATGCCCCTGTTGCTCCCAGGAATTTAGGGGCCTGATCCTGTGAGAAAATGGCTCTGGGTATTGTGCCCCAACTTGGGGCACATGTCTTCAAGTGGGGGAAACCTCCTGCTTGCAGACATGCCCCTCAGCACATACATGCAAGTGCAGAAGCGGGGCTCCCATAGGGGTTCTTCTGTCTACGCTTGCAGACCGTGCCCCGACCCAGGGCACAGCAGTGAGAAATGCATGCCCAGTTTTTTGCTGCTTCCCACCAGGTCAGGGGACATCTCTAAGCACAGAAGGAGGAACCCCTGTGATACTGATTCCCTTCTATCATACTGCTGTTATACTACATGACCTGCCCTGTGGGAGTTCTCTCCATACTTGCAGGCAGGCACACCAGGAATCCCCTGCAGGGGATTCCTGTGTTGCACATATGCTGCTGCAGCTCAGTTTAGGGAATGGCACCTGGGGCTGTTGTCTCACAGGATTGGGCCCCTGAAGTCCTGGGAGCTCCTGCCTGGGGCAGTTGGAGAGTGCAGGCAGCTATGGGCTGCCTACACTTCCTTACCATAAGTGAACAGACATCTTCCACAAAAAGGTGGCACAAATTATGACTAGGGTTATCGTCATCACAGAAGTTAGATACTTGACACAACAAAGGGCGAAGATGTCTGTTTCCTTGAGTTTTGTGCTGCCATCATTTTTTTTCTGGTGGCACAAAGGCAGTGTTTGTTTGTAGCCTTACAGGTAGGGTTTTCATCAATGTCCTGCATCCTGTGATACTGGTACCAGGAGGCTTGGAAACAGTCATAGATGGTATACAGAATTCAGCAGCTCCATGTAGAGTTGCAGTAAGTCTGGCAAAAAATAATAGGCTCTCAGCCAGGATCTTGGGCTTAAGGAAGCAGTTAGCTTTCCCTAGAATTTAGTCCCTCTTAGGTATTGTGGGATGAATATTTGGCAGGGCCTTAGATTGAGGCATCTCATTGATGCCATCATAGGATCTGAGTGCCTCTCATCTGCAGATCTCACACTGTTCGGCAAAGATGGGAAAATGGAAACACAGATAGGGAAATGATTTACTCAAGGCTCCACAGCAGGTCAGTGGGGAACACAACCCAGCTCTTTATTTACTTATCCCACTGCCTCTCTGCTATCCATTTGGACACATGCCTGTGACTGAGCTGAGCAGCTTGTAAGCATTATTACTTGAAGGGCACACTGGGAAGATTCCAAGTACTAGTGCTCAGAATTGTCACGGGATTAAATATGCACAAAAATGAGCATGTGTTGGGGCTCTTGGGGGCTCATTTTGAGCCTGGCCTGCTGCACTGAATCTGAGAAGAAGACAGGCAACATGTTCAAAGGGCTGGGAAAGATGTGACTGATTGCTGGAGAAGAGGTGATGAGGGAGAAAAGGATTGAAAACCTCCAAGTGCTAAAAGAGGGTGTGGGGATAGAAATTACATTGCACTAACAATGCAGTAGGCTAAAATCGTTCTAGTTAGCAATGCAGAGAGATGCTTCCAGCTGCACTGAGCTTGTTATACCTCCTTTGTGTACAGCTAGTGAGGGTCACATGATGTGGTTGAGCTGCTGTGGACAAAATACAGGATCTTAGCACACACATTCAGGTGTGGTCAGGTGCAGCGTGATGCTCATACAGATAGTGTGGTCAGAAACATGGTAGCTGGGACAGTCTCTGTCTGCTGTTTAGTCCATCTCCTCTCCTGGGAGATGGATCGTGAGAGCTGGACCATGAGAGTTGTTAACAGATTTGGTGGAGCAGATGATTGAGCCTGTGGAATACCTGGGCAAGGGCAGTGCCAGAGACAGCAGATCAGAGTTGCTATCTGCCAGGAAGAATGTCACATGCTGGTGAGTAACTGCTGCTTAGGTAAATAGACCACACTTGATGATGTCCTGAATCCTCAGCCAGACTGAAATGTTTAATATAAGACAACAGTTGCTGCTTCATAACATCCTTCAGTTCAACAAAGATGTGACTATTACAAGTGGGCTATAATGCTGTTTTCTACATGAGAAGATCTCAAGGCACTTTACACAATGAATATCTTAATCTCCATTTTGCAGAAGGGAAATGGAGCCATGGCAGTTAAGTGACTTGCCCAAAGTCATCCAGCAGGTCACATTTCCTGACTTACAGTGGAACTCTCTTTCTTCTGGCTCACACTGCCTCCTTAATAGTCTTTGCCTGTACAATAAAGCACCAGGGCAAAGACCTGAGAAGCAAAGTAATTTTCTAGAGATGCATATCCTGGCAAGTCTAAATGGGAGCTGTAAGTAGAAATCAGGATACAAGACCTAGGCATTATTGCCATGGCTTTAGGAAGCACTGGGTGCTGAAGTCTGAATTAAATTTAAAATAGAAGTCTTAACTCTTGTCTAAGTCACAGAACAGCTTGTGGCATTTTATAAGGTTGAATGTCAGCTCTGGTGTCCTGCCCAAATTCCAGTCTGGAGTAATTACATTTAGCTTCCCAAAATTCCACCTGTGGCTTCCTTTTCATTTTTGGATGTCCCCATCACTGTATTTGGCAGTAGTTGTGAACATTATGACTTGTGGCTACTGCAAAATAAGATCACATGGAACATAAAAAAATGGCCTGAGAGCTTTGCTGGGAAATCAAAGCAGGATGTTGCAGAGTCACCATGGGAATCTGCAGACCCTCATCCAACTTGTAGTTCTGTCCTAGACTTTCTGTGTGGCCTGCCTGGGACGAGCCACAATTTTCTGTATACTACAGTTCTCCATCTGTAAAATGGGTGTAATACTCCCCTTCCTCAAATGACGTTGTGAGGCTCAAACCTTTCACTGTTTATGAGGAACACAGATGATCATGATGATGAATATGAGGCCCATATAAATTAGGGGTGCCTTGAGCGGAAGGTTGCTGCCTTAGGTGTCTTATTGCCAATGCTGTACTGTTAGTGCTTTCATTCATGCAGGAGAAGAATGTTGGTAAGTTTCACTCAGATTTTGCATTGCAGCATGCACAAATGGTCACCAAAAGTCCACTGGATGGGGGGAGGAAGTGAATTACAGAGCTAAGAAGTTGCCTCTAGAATGTGCACACCTTAGCTCAGTGGTTCTCTATCAGGTGTGCTATGAAACCCCCTTATTAGTGCTGCAATTCAGATGCTGACACTGTGGCTAGGTCAAACTGCCCCACATACACAGCTGTGGCACACGTGTACACTCTTCCTGCATTAGGGTTACCTGCTGATCCTAAAGCAGGTAGGAGAGCCAGCTTGGGCTGCAGCCCTTTCTGGTCCACTCCCCGTACCCTCAACTCCTCCCAGAAACAGAGGCACTTGGAACAGTTCTACCTGCCCTGCATGCCTGTGTTTCTGGGGGAAGCCATGCCGGGTTGGACTGGGAAGAACTTCAGCACAAGCCACGTCTCCTGCCTGCTTTAGGCTGATCAGGGAGACATAATGCCAGAGGAGCACATGAATGTGCTGCAGCCCTTTCCCATCTGGCTGTGCACAAGACATGTGAAACGGTTTTACCTGATGGCAGCAACACATAGTTGAGAATCACTGAGGTAAAGCCGAGGCACAAAAACAGTGGTTCTCAACCAGGGGTGATGCCACATACAAAAATATGGTGGAGGGCTGCCCTGACTGAAAAAGAGGAGAACCACTGAGCTAGTTTCCCGATACTTACTTTTTACTATTATAGCTAAGTGAGTTTGAGTTAAAAATATAGGCAGGTCTTTTTTGCTGGAAGTCAGGACAGTGTTGGAGAGAAATGGGTCAAGGTTTTCAAGTTATGGGGTGCCTTAACTTTTGGGGAATCCAACACAAGATACTTTAAAGGGATCTTGCTCTAAGGGGTGAGTGCTCGCCACTTCCTGATTATCAGGATCTGATAAATTGTGCTGCCCAAAGATGAAGGCATCCACAGTCCAGTAGTCACTCTAAGACACAAAGGCCTAAACCAGTAACGGCTGTGTAATTCCAGTTAGTGAGTTAGAAATAAACTAATAACAGCTGCAGAGCACAGGTGTAACATGCTCCCTGCAGCAAATGCACAAGAAGGAGACAGCTGTACTCACACAAGCTCAGGCTCTAGAATAGTCCGTGTGGTAGCTCACACACAGAGGCTTCCTCACCCTATACAGCCTACAGGTAATAGCATGCACAGTACAGATGCAGTTGTTTGAAGAATGAAGCATGACACAGCTGTGGTATGTGGATCTTCCTCTGTCAAGGTCAACCCTGCTATGTTTCATGCTCCTGCCTTCCCTTAAGGCGTGCCAGCGTGAAAGGGTTAACTTCAGGCCTTCTGAAGTGACTGAGCTGATTATTTTAATCATGGATTATGGCAATAGCCAATAGGGAAAGCCAGTGTTTTGAGTGAGGTTTGTGCCTGGAATAGTCTGTGAGTCTCAATCAGAGGGGTGGGAGAGATTGCAAGGGTGGGGAGCAGGGCAGAGGTGGAGGAGAGTGTTGTACACTAAGATGATTTCAGTTGAGAGAGAGTGGATTTTCTCCAGGAGTCTGAGGAATGTGTGTAGCAGGTCAGGTAGAATCATATGGGACAAACTGTCCTTAATATAGCAGCATTGTGGGTGAGAAGGGACAAGAATGCTGCCAGCCCTGTCACTGGAAAAATATTGCAAGTTTATACCCCTGGGGACTGTGTGGAAGGGGTTACGGTAGGGACCTGCAAGGGAGAAATGTGAGCTGTACTGCAGATCTGATTGCATTGTGACACCTGCAGCCAGGGAGGCAGGCTGTGCTGCAGATCCTCTTGCAATGGATATTACAGTGCAGTCTCTGGCAGTGAGGAATGAGGGCTGTGCTGTAGAGCTGATAATGTTGGGAGATGATAATTTAGGCTCCATAGAGCCTGAGTCTTGTAGGCCCTCTTAAATGCAGGAAACAATTGTCTCACTCCTAGTAGGTATAGACTGATTTTTTTTCTGTGAAAGGCATCTGCAGTATAGTGCTACATGTATTACACAGAGGTCCTATTATGCTGAGGTGCTTGGTTCCTGAAGATGTGAGGGACATCAGTGACTAGTGAAGTGTGTGAGTTCTCTTTAGTAGGTATAGGTTCATAGTGAGCTATATCTGCTTTTCAAAGCTGGGTAGATCCTTCTCCATGACCCAGATGAGGACTTTTGAGAGAAACCCTGAAGAATTCTGGGAAGGTATTAGCAGGTGACTGATGATGCTGTGTACTTTGAACAATCCTGATAGCTTTTGACTTTAGTATTGAGTTTAGCATGTCTGCTGAGTGTACCACTAATGTGCGGCACTATGATGCATCAGAATATGGACAACTAAAGACTCTACCGCTTGCTTGGGACTAGTATTACCATCAGTTTTAATCATGCTTAGATCAGCCCAGGTCATGCCTAGAAAACTTGTAGTCCCTATCGGCCATGTCTACATTGTCTTTTTTCCAAGTCCAGAACTGCCACTAAAAAAGAAACCCTGCCCATTCGCTCCTCTGCACACACCCAAGCCTGGTAATTAGGCAGAAAAAATGGCATAACAAGGTCCTGAGCTTGTGCCCAAAGCCACTCTTAGGTTCTCTGTCTTTCTTCCCACCCCTACTCCTCTGTGTTAAACAACCAAGTTTTAAAAGATGGGGAACACACACAGCCATACTGGGTAGGCATTCTTAGTTCAAGAGCCTGAGTTGCTGTGATTCATGAGAAGAGGCATATCTTGGTTGGGTTGGGGCCAGACCCAAACCACACAGGGCTTTATAGGTCACATTGTTTTGAACTGGGGTTGTGTGTCCAGTGGTGAATACCAGCTTGCAGGTACAGGAATAGGTTGCTTCCCCTCACCACAGCTCTGCCAATGCATTTTTCCCTCAGCAGTGTTAATTAGCTGTCCTGGGCACAGCTAAGTGGCCATACTGCTCCAGTTTACTCAGCGGCTAATTATTTCCTGACCTGGCCAACATTCCTGCACCACTAGGAGAGGGCCTGCTGTATCCTCACAGCAGATGAAGCAGGACCAAGGCACCCTGTGTAGAGGTTTAATACCAGGTCCTTACTCTTTACTAGATACTCATACTGATGGCACCAGTGGAATAGATGGATTGTGTTTAACTTTGTATGTAAAAGAAAACCGACATTTGACGGAGTGGGGAAAGGGAAGGTGTAAGTTAGGAACAAAGAGAAGTTATAAGTAGCAGCTTATCTGAACAAAAATTCATAACCTGGTTTCAAGGCCTGGGAACAAAAATTCACAACTTTTTACTGGGCACTGAACACCACAGACCAAACAAATAACATCATATTTAACTGGTATCTCTTCTAATCCTCTTTGTACTCCATAGGTAATAATGCCCCTTTTCCCTTCTGAATGGGCTTATTCTTTTGTATAATGGGTTATCAATTTAGCTGTATTTCTCATGTTTTGAAGCTACTTTTTTGTATATATGTGGAGTCAAACAGAAACTGTTGTTTTGTCAGGTATTTAGCTTAGGCTGTGTCTGCTTCTTTCCTAGACCTGAGCTAAGGTCGTTTTGTATCTGAAAGCTTGCCTTAACATTTTTCTCCGTAATCTGTTTAACCTGAAACACACTGCTAAATAGCCACCAGGGAGATCAGCAAAAATCACCTAGTAGAAGTTATCCTTTAACAGAAAGTAAACAGCGGGACCCTTGAGTACCAATTTAGAGTGATCATTGTAGGAGTGTTCTGCCTATAATAGATGGGCTCCTTTGTCCAGGTTTTTTGGAGGTATAGCCTTTACCTTTCCTAAGCTCTTGGGAGCTGCTGTGTCTAGTTGTAAGCCAGGTTCATGAATAATCATATCCTTCCATCTCGTGTCCCTGGATAGGTCTAGTGCTAGCATTTTTGGAAGCAAGGTGTTATCTCTGTCTTGTGAGAGTGCTGTCATCCTATCTGAATGTCAGAGTCTGCCCCCTAGTGCCAGCTGTCAGGACTGCAGGGCATCTGAGAATGGACTGTGTTTTTCCAGTCAGTGTGTCGTCACTGTTAAACCACTTCTAATCCTTGTTATTTTTTTTTCTAATTCCATTCCCCCCTTCCCCCCCTCCTCTTTGCTCCCCTGGCTGCAGGGCCTTTGTTCCCAGTCAGGAGCTTGAGCTGAGCCCCAGGCATGAGCAGGCCAAGCAGCTGCTGCAGAGAGCCCGCATGAAGGCTAGGACAAGCCCCCTCCGAGCCAGCCATGACATCCTTCCTGCTGTTACCCAGGACAGGCGGTAAGTGCAAATGTTTCAGATGTCAGTCACAGTTCTTTAGAGTACAGGTAAGAGGAGAGACCTGCTTTGCTTTCTAGTTTCTCTGCTTGTTTCCTCTGCTACCCCTTTTTACTCAGGTTCTTCAGAACATACACACATTGTGTATAGAAACAGAAATAGACATGTTATATATACATGCACACTCTCTCGTGATACAAGCATGATACAAATATGTTACACATTGTGCAACCCGTTGCACCACATAAACAAGTATCACATGCATAAGAGATGCCCATTACATCTTCACTTATGCTTACTATATAGATGTGGACAGTACATCATATACAGTTGTTCACTACAGGATATCTGAACCATGTTATTTTGTTTTTATCACAACAGAGAGCCACTAATGGCAGATTCTTGTTTCACTGGGATACTTTAATTTCTGAAACAATACATAATGGTCTCCCTTGAATAAAATAAATCCATAGCTGCAGAGAGGGGAAAAAATCACCCTTGCAACAAATTCACTCCAAATGTATATAGTTGTGTGCATTGTGTGTATTCAAAATATTAAGTAGCTTGGGTTTTGAAGAGTCTGAAAAATAATGGTGTACCTTGGACTGAGTGAAACTTAACACTAGTTGAATTATTTTAACAGCATGATAGAGGGTGGAAGATAATACCATAGCCTCTAAATATTTTAGTAGACAAAAATCAAGAATAAATGAAGGGAGGGAAGCTGGGGTTGGAAGAGCAGACTGGAAAAGCATGACACATTTTTTTTTTTAACTCTATGACTTGTAAGCAGAGGATTATTGTGGTTGTGTTAGAGTTCAAACTGGTATTTTTAGACTGGCAAGATAAACAATTTTTACACACATGCACATGCAAATGAGCTGCAGGGAGGAATTATTGCTTGCACAGTTAATGTAGCTAGCCCCTGTGCTATGAAAACATATTAGCACTAAAGAAATCCAAGCTGTGCTTATACTGCCTCGTCCACCCTGAGGCTGCCACTGGGTATCAAGCTCCACCTATTGTCTCCTGCTCCACCTGTGACTGAGCCTGGATATTTAGGTGGAATAGATGGCCTAGAGGGGTCTTGAGTACATGCCTCAGAAGGCACAAGGCAGAGAGCCCAAGAATGGTAGAGAGACATGCTCAGGACCTCTGAACTGTCTGCTGTGTCTAAGTGCTGGGCTCAGGTGTGAGCAGAATGGGAGTGAATGGAAAACCTTGTTTCTGGTGGTGTTCCCAGACATGGTAAGGAGGTGGTACAGATGTGACTCCTGATTCCTGACAAAGAAGGCATCTTTGAATCTCTCTCTCCCTACTTCAGTCTGAGATCCGTCTTTTTTGAAAGTGCCTGAGCCCTATCAGTACTGGAAACCCACCCACTTTCCTGCTTGAATATCTTTATTGTTCGAAGGCTGATGTCTGAGCCCCCATTCTTCCGGCTGAGGGAGTCTGGCAAATCTCTCAGGAGAGAGGTGTGGGGGGTTACTGTTGATTTGTCAACAGCAGCCCATGGGGGGCCTAGTATGGTGTGTCCCCACCACTACTGTCCTTCTCTAGGCCAGCAGAGCCTAGATCAGAACATGAAAGCAAACACCTGTGTCTTTCATGTGACTATCCAGCTCTATCCCTGGGATACCCCTTACTGTGTCATCCACTTATAGGGAACAGGCTATTTTTATTTTCTCAGTACAGGTCTCTTAACTTTATCTGAACAGCAGTTGGATTGAATTTCCTCCCCTTATGCCTCTAATACTAGACCCACTGAATTGTCCTCCTGACCCTTTCTGGCAAATGAGGGTAATTGGTTCCATAAAGGGGTGACGTAATGTTGGATGTAGCTGGCTTTGGAGAGGGGAGGGAAATTGGGTGTGGGGGAGCAGATTCTGACCCTATGGCTCAGGGTTCAGGTAGATGGGCAGAAGTCCAGTCAGCAAAGGCATGCCATTTGCCTGTAGTGCTTTACCATGGCAAGCACATTAGTGAATGAGAAGAGGTGGGATGAGTAGCTGGTCATGACTCCTTAACTACTGTCTGGCTGTCTTTATGCTAGGGATGCTGGCAGAACCACTGCTCCAGACCTGAGGAAAAGCTTGGCTCTGAAAGGTGGAGACACTCATATCAGTGGGAACCTAAGTGACTCCTCCAGTGGGGAGTCCAGTTGTGGCCAGCGCAGAAAGCGAGGTCCTTCCCCATCCCGGGTGCGTTTTGAGGATGAGTCTGTCCGGGATGCTGAGGTGCGCTACTTGGAGAGGTTGCAGCTGCGCCAGAAACGCGTTCTGGATTCAGTCCTTTTATCCCTGGGCCAGAGCCCACTGGTCTCCAAACCAGACCTTTCTGATTACATCAACGGGGACCTTCATCGCAAAGAGAATGGGGTCAGCAAAGCCTTCAGAGAGCAGCAAAAACATGGGCAGACTACAGGGGCATCTGCACACGTGGGAAGTCCTGAGAAGGCCAGGCCTTCTGTGGTTAGCGCACAGGGGAAGTGCACAGCCTGTGGCTCCTACCTTGGCAGCTCAACAACCAATCTGGCTGTGGCCACTGAGGTCAACTGGACAGTTAATGACTTGTCTGAGGTCAACAGCCTAACTCAGAAAAACAAAAATATTGGTAACTTGGCTGAAAGCGGGGACCTGGGCACTTCCCAACAGGAGCCCAAAGCCAGGACTTTGGGCCCCGGGGGGTCTCCAGTCTGGATTCTTCCTTCCCGGCAACGTATTCGTACGGAGAGAATCAGGGAGACGTACATTGGGGATGTCACTTACATAGATGATGTGGATTCTGCTCTAGACAGTACTGACACATCTGACAGCTGCAAGACTGACAGTGAAGAGGCTGGGCCAGGAAGCTCCCACTCAGAGGGGTACTCAGAAACAAGAAGCCGCTGTCACAGTGGGCACAAAGCTTCTAGGGGAAATGACACTCCAGGGAAGGGAGGAAGAGGCAGGAAGGTAGACCAGGAAAAATGCAAGATGGGTGGCAGTGGAGGGGGTGGTGCCTTGGGTTCTAGCAGAATGGTGCTCAAGAAGGATACGAATGGAGATAGGACCCCCAGCTTGAAGGGCTCCGTGGTGCTAAAAGAGAATCCTGGGCTAAGGCCCACAGCCAATGGGGTAGAAGCATTTTCTAAATGTGAGCACCCCCCAGCTCCACCACAGCTAGTTGGAAAGAACAGTGGCCAAGAGGATACAATGTTTGCCCCAGCACAGCAAAGAGAGCTTCACCTTTCACCTCCCACACCACATCAGCTATCAGCATTGCCAGCACCCAAGGCAGATGATGAACTCTCAGGAAACAGAGAATCAGAGGAGAGCTTAGCCCCCTCCCATCCACTAACTGCCAGCATAAGCCAAAGTTGTAGGATAAGAGTCAACCCCCAACAAGCAAAGCAAGGGGTTCCTAATTACAGCTTGGCAGCTCACATCCCCACTCCCCCTTCCACAAAGAAAGCTTCCACCCCTATGCCTTACAGGAAGGCTATCTTGACAGGCAGCTACAGGTTGACAAACCAAGAAACTGGGTGCCTGGATGAGACCAATAAACCAGTGACTTGTTCCACTTCCCCTCCCAGTAATTTTCAGCACAAATGTGAGTCCATGATGGAGGAGCAGAAGGACCAGCTGAATCCAAAGGGGCTTTCTAAGAGCAAATGCCAAGCCTTGTCTGCCAACAACTGCAACAACACACAGGCCAAACATCAGCAGAGTGGCTTGGATGAGAGCCATGGACAACATGAGTGGAGTGACCAGAAAGTGTCTGGTTCTTTGGGAGAAACTAAAGGTAAGAGGCTTTTCTTACTATTGTCCTCATTGAAGTGATCATGCTGGTTTACCATCTGGCTCAAAATGTGATGCAGAGAGAGGCTGCTCTAAAGCCCTATATGATTTGAGTGCAGGCTCCCTCCTTGCATGCAGTCAGGACAGGTGAGCAAGCCCTGCTGCTTTTATTGGCAGTCCTTAGATCTGAAAAGCCTTGCAGAGGGCAGCGGAGGGGGTTGTATGTGTTGGAAGCAGTGCCTGCCCTCTCTCTGGCAGCACACCGGATTCTGAGTCTGCCAGGCATCAGGATATGACTCTACGTTTACTGCACTGTCAGCTAAGATACCTGAGGATTTCCATCAGGTGGATCAGGCTGGTTAATAGGGAAATGATGATGATATAACTGCCTAGTAGCAGCAGGACTGTGGCAGTGGCAATGAGGTGCAGCATACATATTAAATAACGTGAAGGAACAGAGATGTGTTACCATCATTAGAGGTACAGAGAGCCCTTGTAAGTGGTTGAGTCCCACATGCAGAGCATGCCATCTAATGAACAGCTACAGTCCAGCCAGCTGAAATGGGGGCCACCCAGTACAAAACAGAATTGCTTTCTGGGTTGAGTAGCTGGAGAGAGGCCAGGTCCTCAAAGCCTAAAAAATATCAGGTGAGATTCCAGCAGCTCCATTTCAGCATGGATTTAAAAAAGGTAATGAAAATCAAAAACGCTCAGAGGAAACTGAGTGAAGCTATGTGAGGGCTGCATTCCGGCAAACAGGCAGATTGGCCTTCCTTCCAAGCCAGTTTATAAAAAAAGTGAGCAGGCACCCATCTGATTGTGTCACTGTCATGGTAGGTTTGTCATCAGGGGCTGATCCCTCTGCTGCTCCCAGCACCATTGGCTCAGCTGTCGTCACCTCCCTGGCATCCAAGGAGCTGGACTGTGCCCACACCACTCAGTTACCTGATCAGAAAGCTGTAGGGCCCAGGTTGCAGAAGGCAAAGCAGCTTGTGGAAGGGAGCATAACACCATGGTGAGTAACTCTACAGTTAGTTAACCATCTTGGGCTGGGGCTGAAGAGGGAGATGCTGGTCACTGGGTTAAGTCCTGCCTCTATAAGCTGAATGTCTCCTTCCTCTGCCACCATATGGTTTGATCAAGCACGTAACAACCATGCAGGCCTGGGGATGGCCTTTGGTTGTATCTGTCCTACAAAGCCATGAGATGGTAAATGAAATGGAGAGATTAGCAGTGGCTGGCTCAACCTGTTGGTGGGCACTCGTGCCACAGAGATCTCAATAGGACTAAGGCACACTAGTCAGCTAGGATGAGGAGCTATGTATAAGTGAATCCTTTCCAGCCTGGAGGGCTGGCTTAGAAGTGCATGGGGCTGGCTGTTTGCAGGTTCTGCAACCCTTGTCCCAGGCCCCTCTCCTTTTCTCTGGTTCTTGATGCCCCCATTCATAGCTAGCTAGGATAGCAGTGCAGCGCCACTCCTCAGCTGGCTGGCACTGCAGCTACCTTGCTGGAGTCAGCCTACCAGCATTAAGTCTTCCCCTGCTGCTACTGCTTCTCCATAACCCCCTTCTTGCCAACTCTGCATAGCATATCTGCTTGTTGCACAGCTGACTAGGAATGATCCTTTCCCCATTCCAATGCCCCCAAAATGCTGCTGTGGCCATTGTTCAGGACATTTCTTAGCTGCTATTAATTTCCTGCTTCCTGTCTGCACCCCTGAATATAAAAAGAGTGCATCAGTGGAGGCATGAAGGGGTTAATTGTATTTGTTTCTGAACCATGTTCTCTCTTTTAGGCCCAAATGACACTTAGTTCAGTGGAGCTTTAATGTGCCAGTCCCTGTGCTGGGATTGCATTTTCTGTAAATAAACTTATTTCTTTGCGTGTGTCAAAGAAATGAACTCCCTGGTTGCTTCAGTCCTCTTTTGCTTTGTTTTTCCACGCTCTGTCCCCTGCAGATTGATTTGAAATACTTATCCAGTAGCTTAAATAAAGACTGGTGCTGCTCATTCAGGTCTTGGAGGTTTACCTGTGTCTATGGTATCTTTCTACTGTGTGAATAGCCATCCCCTATGTGGGAGAGGAACCTAGAGCCAAATTAGAATGGTCCCTTGTAGCAAATGCATTTCAGGGGTTGACTACAGAGGCTGTATGACTCCTCATCCATTCCTGCCTGTCACTGGAAAACTTCAGGCTCTTGTGAATATTCTGATCATCTCCCTCAAAATGTTTAGCTGGTTGCACATTAAAGCCAGGTGCTAGGAGGAACATGTAGTGGGTGTACTACGCACAGGGATGAGCAATTCAAATCACTTTCACAGTAATGTCATTGGAGACCCTTGGTGCTGGTGACACAGCAGGGAGACAAATGCTGTAGAGGGGGCTAATTCTAACCTACCTTTGTAAAGCATGCTGACATCTCTGGGTGAAAGGTGCCATAATAAATGCTAAGATGCAGTTTTGTTATCGGCAGAATTGGCAGAGGTGCTTGTTATGGTTGCCTGACACCTCCCATTTTAAGTACTGTGCCTGTTTTTAGTTGCTTATAACTTTGCCGAACTGTGTCCACTTGGACTTAAATTTCCCATCGCAGGTATCTTGAAAATTTTTTGGAAATTTTCAGCCAAAGTGCTTTAGCTGTTTCTGAGAACCAGGCTAGGGAAAAATACATGGTTTTGCCAAGTTTAATGAATAATTCTGTTGAGAAGCACCAGCGCCCCGGGCTTTGGAGCTGTGACTTGACATTTGGCAGGAGGCTTGGACTTGGTATGACAGGTGTGCCTTGTGCTACTTCTGTGAAACTCTACCCACATTTGACTAGAACAGGAGCAGGCAATTATGGGCGGAGGGCTGCTTACCAAGTTGTGGCAAGCTGTTGAGGGCCCCATGGGTAGCTCTGCGCCTTGACAGGTGCTCCGCCCCCTGGCCACCATCTTGGGACCAGTGTCCCAGTCTTGGGACCTATGTCCCAAGGCCAGCACCGGTGGAGCCCAGAGCAAGGTGGAGGCTGGCAGGGGTCTGTGGAACTGGGCTGGGCTGGGCTGCACGACAAGGGAAAGGGGAGAGCTGGCCTGGCTCCGTAGAGCCCCTGCCAGCCAGGGCCCTGTACCCCTGCCACCCTGCTCTGGGCCCTGCTGGCGCTGGCCTTGGGACATGGGTGCAGGCCCTGCTCCCGCATCCGCTCACTCCCAGTGTCCCCCCCAGACCCATGGTACAGGCAGGGGGAAGCATGCAGCCCTGACCCCCTGCTCACCAGCAGGGAAGTAGCTGGTGCAGAGTGTGGGGAAAAGCGGCCCCTCACCTGCCCTGTGGCCTGTGCTCCCTGTTGCAGCTGCTCAGTGGCTGCGACACGGGGAGCTGGGCACAGGGAAGGGGCCGCTTTTCCCCCCCTGCGCTCAGCACCAGCTTGGGCTCACCCATCAGGGCTGCGCACGGTGGCAGTAGTTGCAGCCCCCCCCAACACTTGCCATGCCAGGCAGTGTGTGCTGCTGCTGCCCACCCAGAGCTCACGCGCTGGGCAGCAGCATCAAACGCTGCCCAGTGCAGCAAGCGGGTGGGCCACAGCTGATGCTGCTGTGTGCAGCCCTGACGGGTGAGCCCAGAGCCGGCGCAGGGCCCAGGCTGGCAGCGGGGGTGGGTTACAAGCTGGTGCTGAGCTCAGGGTGGGGGAGGGGAGTGGCCCCTCCCCTGCCCTGTGGCCAGTGTTCCACGCTGCAGCCACTCGCAGCCTGCATGGGGCTGCCTGTGCCTGCTCAGGACAGCCCCCACCCCCCGGCCCTACCAGAGGTTCCAGTGCAGGGCAGTCACGGGTCCCAGGCCAGAAGCCCCTGCTGGGGCTCCCAGGTGGGGGCAGGTCCAGGTGGGCCTTGCTGTTGAAGAAGCCCTCCAGAGCTTCCCCTGGGTCCTACTGCCCTTGGTTCTGGTCATCTTTGACAGGAACCAAGGAGAGATGCATTTTAATTTTCTAAATATTTTTAGGGGCTCTGCGGGCCAGATAGAATGGCCTCATGGGCCGCATTTTGCCCACCCCTGGACTAGAAGCTCAGTAGAGACTTGGTACAGCCTCACAGCTTAAAGCTCCAAAGATTCCTCCTGCATTGAGCTGTCCTTGTGCTGACTAGCCTGCACATATACCATCTTCACAGAGGACATTTTTACATATGCTCAGCAGGGGAAGCAGGTATTTGGGGGAGGGGGGGGATGCTTTAGTCTGAGTAGCTCCAAGACCTACTCAAACTAAAGCTCCAGCAGCATCTTGTGTCAGCATCCCTGTGCTTCAACACGGTGGTAGGGGTGTCTTAACTAAAGCTCATTAAACAAGGTTTAGTTAAAGTGCCCCCACCACCATGTTGAAGCATGGGGATATTGATGCATGAGATGTGGAGGCTGGCTGGAGTGCACTAATTAGCATGCTCCAGCAGACTTGATTAATCAAGTCTACTCTGATGCACGCTAATTAGCAGGCATTGGAGCTGGCGTTGGGCACGTGTATAGGTGCCTAAACGAGCCAAGTTAAGGTTCCATAGGAAGTATTAATGCAGGCATTTCCTAGCTTGTGAGTGTTTGGCTTTGCAGTAATTACAGTATATTCTCTTAACAGCTTATGTGTGTGTAATGTTTATGTCTGGGACATGGGAATCTGTCTGGACTCCTACCCCAGGTACCTCTGGCCTTTGCAGGGCTATTTCTCTATAAATTAACTCAGTTCACAGATGCTGGAGAGGGTACAGGGCTTAACACATGGAGCAAGCATTGGCAAAAAAATCTCAATTCTTTTTTTCATTGATGTTTCTTTTTTATTTTTTGCTCTGTTTCACTCTTAAACCATAAGTTCAAGGCAGCTGAATAACCTTGTTCCTCATAGCTTCTCCCCTTTCATCTCTCTGTTTTTAATTTTGGTCACATGTAATTCCCCTCCCGTTTCGGACACCCAGCCAACACTGCTGACATTGCTCAGTTGGCTGTGTGCTGTTGTATCTGTTCTTTGCACAAAAGCTACACCATTGGATTTATAGTTCCATTCACTGTCACAAGGGGGAACCAGTTCTGTTCCTTTTTACTCTTTATTTTTTAAATTCTCAAAACTTGCAACATCCACAAGTGCTCTTCTGTTTTAGAAAATGTAAGGTTGATGGAAGGTGTCAAGTTTTCACCCTGAGGTCTGACCTCCTATATTGTCAAAACACATGGGTGCTGGTTATGCAGGTTTTCCCCATGCCGCCATGTCTTTCTGGGGATTTCAGGGGAGAGAAAAGTTCTGGCTCTCTGCTTAGATTGCCTAAGTAGATGCCATTTAAATCTGGTGGGTTCAAGGACATAAACACCTGCTTATTAAGAACTGGGCTGTGACCTTCTAGTTGTTTCTCACAGGCCCCCAGACAGACCTATTGGGCTTAAGTCCTGCATGTGCTTTTGCTTCAGGATTCTGCTGTGCTACCAAAATGTTTATATGACAACATTCTTAGTAAAACTAAGCTCTCAGCAGATGCTGCTACTGGGGTTTAATCTGGCATTTGTTCTGAGTTCAGTCTGTGGCATCTCTATTGAAACTGAAAACCTTTGTCTTTTAGCAAACCCCTGGGTACCCAGCCAGAGCCCAAGAAGTCAGCTTCCTCCACAGCAAGCAGGAAAGGGGGCAGCTCTTCTGCCTCAGGGCTGAAAAAGTTCTTCTCCGTTCTTAGCCAGAACACCAAGCAGAAGCTGGGCAGGTTCCGGTGCTACAGCATGGAACAGCTCCCTCCTGAGGCTCCAGGCTCAGTTCAACCTCCAGAAGTCAGGTCAAATGCCACTGAGTGTTCCAAAATGAAGAAATCTCCTTCCCTACAGTCTTTGCGACTGGTGAGTCTGAAGTGCAACTCTGAAAGACCCTTTACAGTGGGACTGGGGCTGGAGTTTGAGCTAGGCTTAAACTAGATGGAGCATTAGAGAAGACAGCGTAAGGAACAGTTCTTCCCCAGTTCTGTGCCTAGTTTTGTGATCTTGAATAGATCATTACACCTCAGTGTGCTTTTCTCTAGAATGGTGATAATGACACTTACTCTACCGTGTGAGGGAGCACTTGAGGTACAGAACAACATTAAATAAGAGCTAGGAGTTATTTATGGGTGTTCCGTTGTATTGCTCTGCTCTTTTTCACAAAGAGTATGCAAGTGACAGCTTATGTTGAAGCTGTCACCTAGCTTCTTTCAGCTCACTTCTGTATGTTTGTGGCTTGCTGTTTCTGCCCCTCTGCATCACTCCTGCATTCACAAACTGCAGAGTGACCCGTAGTAAATCAAATAGTATATTCAGCTGAGCCAGCACTGTGTCTGTAGAGCACAAAAAAGCAGAGAGGAATGGAAGAGTTGGGTGATTTGAACAGTCATGCCTAGCTGAGTGGGCCTTTTCAGATTCCAACATACCAGCACAGGAGGCCACTGAAGCAGGGTGGCCAATTGAGTGATTTATCGCTTAATCTTCTTATAGTCTTTTATTTGTATAGAGGTAAGAGACTGATCTGAAAATAAAAACCCTTTCATGTAATGTAACTTCCCAAAGTGCTTCTTCCTCTGGGGGCTGTGAAAAATGGGAGCCCCAGGAACTTTAGAGTAGGGCATGGTTTCCCAGGACTTTCAGCCTTAGGATCTTGGGAAAACAAGAGTTCTTAGGTTGCTGTTAGAAGTGAGAAGTCTCAGAACTGACTTACTAGAAGGTGTGTGTAAGCAGCCTTCAAATACTATTTATCTGTGTTCACTTGTCATCCCCAAAGCAAGACAGCCCAGTGTTTAGTCTTCCTGGAAGCTACTGATACTGGGGAGAGGGAAGAAACAGGGACTTTTGTGTTTTCCTCCCTCTGAGTTTTTCTTTTTTTTTAAAGTGGGAGCAGAAGAGTATGGGGGTTTAAATGCTGTTGTTTTAACACTTCCCATGTGTTTCCTGTTTGGTTAAAAACCTCTTCTGCTCTTTTTCAGAACTTGTTCTGACTTTCAGTACCTGTGTTTTCTCACTAGATGCCACCCTTCAGCCAACCAAGAAAAGCCTCATCCGTGCAGAATCTCCATTCTTTCTTGGGTAAGACAGACCGGTCCAATGCTTATTTGGTGGTGGAGCCGGAGGAAGACAAAACAACTGATAGGTAGGAATAGGGAGGTTGGGACATTCTCAGTTGATGCATATCCAGAAAAGAAAACTCTGGGTTGAATATCAAGAAAGGGTTTCCAAATGTGAGACTCACTTGTGGAGCAGGGTGCCATAGAAATATGATGGGAGCCTCATTGCTGTAGTTGTTTGACACTGGAATCAACAAAGCTCTGGAGAATAACCCTGAGAGAACATAGACTAGTCTGCCTGAACCCTGAAGGGATAGACTGAAGGTCTGACACTACAGGTCTCCTCTGTCTCTGACTTCCTGGAATCTCTGAATGCCCCTTGTTTAAACCAGGGTCTCCTACATCTTTAAACATGAGAAGAGAGAGGAAAGAGAAGTCCCTATTAAGCGGTTACAATTCAAGTACTTGTCTTGGGCTTCTTTTTGAGAACAAGATGCTTTTGAACCCATAGGCCTGAGGGGAGGAATGTTTCTGAAGTACTGAGCTACAGTCCTTTATTCTCATGTAGCTGATATGTTATGCCCCACTGCCTCCAAGGCATGCCCTGCTTTGCTCAACATAGCACTAGGTTTCACTTCGGCTCATTCCTCTCTCCCCCAGGAAAGTGGGCATTCTGCCCCGGCGTTCTCTCAGTGTGGAGGACATTGGCACCCCTGACTTGGTACGAACTGTTGGTCGAGTTGTAGAAGTCTTCCCGGATGGAACTAATCAACTGGAGCTACAGCGCCCCCCAGGTGGCACCTTTGGGTTCCGTGTCTCCTCTGGGAATGGCCGTCCTGACACAGGTACCTGCTGTGTCTCATAGGGTGTTAAAACATCACCAGGTAGCTTGCTTAGGGTTTGTGACAGCTTCTTGGGACCATAAAAATTACTCTTTTCCGTGCCCATTTATAACTCATCTGTTTGGTTGATATGTGGTTGTGTGTCTCCCTTTTGTGTAGGTCCCTTGCTGGTGTTACACAGGGACACAGCTCTGGAAACTGTGTTCATTTACTCCTGCTGTAGAGATAGAAGGGAGCCTGAGCTTTTGTGTTAGCCTTGCACACAAGTTACTGTCTTCTGTGTCTACATGGACGTTACATGGCTGAGATGGGAACAGAGCCAGCACTCTGGAACCAGCTAGGGTCTGGAAGCCTCTACTAGCCTTGAGATGCATCTTTCTGTGATGCCTCTTCAAGTCCAGAAATAAATCTTTCTCCCATTTGATATAGAGCTGTGTACCATGCGATCTTTTTATGGGTGGTGTGGGGTGCTGCATAATATCAGTACTGTTATATGTAGAAACACCTACATAAGATTCACAGGATGAGTGCCATGGCAAGGAAGTTGGGCACCCAAGGCAAAACCACAGCAGCAGCCTGTCCTTGCCCTGTGCACAGATCCAAGGGGCATATGCCCTTCCCATGCTTGCCCAAGAGTGCATGCAGTGGTAGAAACCACTTTTCCCCCCCATTCCTGTGCCTCTCCAAACAAACCACTTGCAGCTTCATCCTGTGCCCCGTCCTGGCTGAACTGCACCTATTGGTGCCCCTTTGCTTCAGTGCCTGGGGCCATTGCCCTGTTCACTCCCCTTCCCCCTCACTTGCTATGGCACTGCACAGGATAAACCTAGTGATTTCAAAGAGGAATCCATCATGCTAAAAACTTTCTGATCTGCTGTGGGCTTTCTGAGTCATCTCCAAAAGAAAAATTGCACTATTATTTTTATGGAGTCAAGAAACAAGTGAAAGCTAAGAGCTGGCGTTTTCTGAGGGGTGCCTTACCTCTAACAAGGAGTGACTTGAGTTTATAAAGGTTGAGACCACTGAGCTAGAATAAACCACCTTGACTGGGTAAGATTCAGGGCCTGATTAAACCAAATATTCCAGGACCTTTTCTAGCCTGTTTCCTGGAAATGCTTCAGTGTCCATAACTAAGAGCTGCATAGCTATTCCAGCTTCAGATGTGCAGATTCCCAGAAGGTTGCGTTTTTATTTTAAAATCCTTGACTCTGGACATTGTATGTTCTTCTTGAGGGATTTTTTATTTTTAGAATTTATTGCCATGGAGGTGTCAAGGCCAGCAGCCTTCCAGACCAAATTCCTACCACAGGGTGACAAATTATCATGCTAGCATGCCTCAAACTCAGCCATCCCAGGAGCAGATCATTTTTTACAGTTTATTCAGCCTTGAGTCTCTTAGTTAAGACTTACAACAAGGGGGCCACTGTAGGCAAAGCAAGCAAGGGATGGTTTTACCAGTGCAGCTGAGGAACTCTTTGAATAGCCCCATGTTCTAATCCTTTACCATATGGGGACCTGGTGTCCCACCCCTCTGAAAGTTGGCTGTGTTCCAGAGGGTGAAAATTCCTGATCAAGCTCCTGTGAGCCTGGCACCAGGTTGGAGTCATGTGGATGCTGTGGGTTAAAGCTGTGCAGCTCTTGGCAGGCTCCATGGTGTGGCAATGATGTTTTAATGTTTTTCTTTTCCCATCTGTTGTTTTGTGTGTGTTTTTCTTCTTGCTTCCCACCATCCTGTTGCACATTTTTAACATGTATTCACTGTGGGGGAGGTTCCTCATCCTCCACATATATTTGCCTCCCATCTAAGTCTTTGGTCCTGTGTGTCATTGAATAGGCAAAGTCAGAAGGTGACCAGCAGGCAAGCATGACTGGAAGGCTGTGGTTCTACCATCTGTAATTTAAAGCAAGTTCTGCATTCCCCTCTGCCAACCTTAAGACATGTACTTGAGCTTGGAAGCCACAGGGGACTGGTCATGACATGCAGAGGTTTAAACTAGGGTTGACCTGCCAGTCAACTGACTGGTCAAATATTGTCAACTGACTGCATATTTTTTGACTGGTCAAAGATTGGAGGGAGGAGAGAGAGGAGGATCTAGGTAGTTAACCAAAGATTGCGGCGCTGGTGTCATCAGGAAGGCTTTGGCTTCCATGATCACAGCCCGCTCTTTGGCGAGAGAGGCAGCGAGCTGCTGAGAAGAGATGGTCTCCACCTATTTCCACTGGGAAGGAGGCTCTTCTTAGCCAGACTGGGTACCTGCTCCACCGGACTTTAAACTAAGCCCACTGGAGGACGGGGGGACTACTGCCACTGCTGGCCCACTGAGCAACCTTTGCAAAGCCAGCAGGCTAAGGCACTTAAGGGAACCTGCCCCTGCCCCAGCCCTGGTACAATCTGTGGGCAAGGCAAGAGCCCCCAAGGGGACACTTGCCTGCCTGTACACAAATGCCAGGAGCTTGGGGAATAAGCAGGAGGAAATCGTCCTCCTGCTTAACGCAAATAATTACAACATCAAAGGGATAATGGAGACCTGGTGGGACTCTGCCCATGACTGCACCATGGGTATAAATGGCTATAGACCTTGTACAGGAGGGATGGAGTAGATAAAAGGGGTAGGGGTCTAGCTCTCTATGTTAAGGAAAGCTACGCGTCCCTGCAAGATGATGTTGGCAACCAGGTGGATGACTGGAAACCCTCTGGGTTAAAATCTGTGGGGAACATGGCACAGGGGACACAATGGTGGGAATCTAGTACTGACCTCCCACCCAAAGTCAAGAGCTTGACCAGGAACTGGCTGAGGCTGCATGCTTCAGGACCACAGTTGTTCAGGTAATTGAAGTCACCCATGACATCTTGTGGGAGGATCACTCAGCAAAATCCGAGTGGTCGCAAAGCTTCGTATCATGTGTGTATGACCTCTACCTGACTCAAGAAGTCTATGGGCCAATGAGAGGTAAAGCGCAACTCAACCTGGTACTGGCTACTGGGGATGACCTAATCAGTGACCTAGTGATCGATGGGAAGCTGGGTGACAGCGACCACGAGCTGATCACCTTCACCACCCACCGTAAAGCTGGCAAGTCAGTCAGCAACATGGAACTTCAGGAAAGCCGACTTTGACAAGCCCAGGAAGCTTGTCAGTGAGGCCCTAAGGGACCATGACCCCAGGGGTTGGTTGCTCCTCAAGGGAGCGATCCTCAGTTCACAAGCTAATTCTATTCTATCTTGGATGAAAGGCAGCAAGAGGGCACAGCAGCCCCCCTGGCTCTCCAGGGATCTAGCAGACCTCCTGAGGCTAAAAAGAAAGGCCTACAAAGAATGGAGGATGGGATTCACCTCCAAGGAGGAATATTCTGCACTGGTCCAGTCCTGCAGGGAGCAAACCAGGAAAGCCAAGGCTGCAACTGAACTCCAGCTAGCTTTGAGCATCAAGGACAATAAAAAGTCCTTTTTCAGGTATGTCGGGAGCCAGAGGAAAAGCAAAGGCAACATTGGACCCCTGCTGAACCAGATGGGACAGCTGACAACTGACACCCAGGAAAAAGCCAACCTATTAAATGGGTACTTTGCATTGGTCTTTCATCAGTCCCATGGGATGCCCATGCCCACCACGGGACAGGGAGGTCTGGGTGACAGAGATCCCCTGCCCTCCATTAATGCTCAAGGAACACCTTGAGAGGCTGGATACCTTCAAGTAAGCCAGCCCTGACAACATACACCCCAGGGTACTCCAAAAAATGCAAGGTTCTCCACCTTGGGAGGAAAAACCTGCAGCATCCTTATAGGCTCAGCAGCGCTATGGTGGCTAGCACTATGGAAGAAAGAGACTTGGGGGTCATCATTGACCACAAGATGAACATGAGCCTGCAATGCGATGCTGCAGCTAGTAAAGCGACCAAAACACTGGCTTGCATCCATAGATGCTTCTCAAGCAAATCCTGGGACGTCGTTCTCCCCTTGTACTCTGCCTTGGTGAGGCTGTAGCTGGAGTACTATGTCCAGTTTTGGGCTCCACAATTCAAAAAGGATGTGGAGAAGCTTGAGAGAGTCATGAGAAGAGCCACATGCACGATCAGAAGTCAGGAAAACAGACCTTACAATGACAGGCTGAGAGCCATGGGGCTCTTTAGCCTGGAAAAGCGCAGGCTCGGGGTGATCTGGTGGCCACCTATAAGTTTATCAGGGGTGACCACCAGTACCTGGGGGAACGTTTGTTCACCAGAGTGCCCCAAGGGATGATGAGGTCGAACAGTTATAAACTACTGTGAGACCGTTTCAGGCTGGACATAAGGAAGAATTTCTTTACTGTCCAAGCCCCCAAGGTCTGGAACAGCCTGCCATCGGAGGTGGTTCAAGCAGCTACATTGAACACCTTCAAGAGCAAATTGGATGCTTACCTTGCTGGGATCCTATGACCCCAGCTGACTTTCTGCCCTTTGGGCGGGGGGCTGTACTCTGATTTTCTGAGGTCCCTTCCAGCCCTAATGTCTATGAAATCTATGATTATAGGAATTTTACCAAAAGAAATTACAACTTTTTTTGGTAATTCTTTTGACAAAATACGATTTTTATTGTTTGTTGATACATTTCTTAATGGAAAATTGTTTTCTGTATGTATTATTTGGACCTATTGGCAACTTTTTACAATTTTTGACTGATAATTGACTGGTCAATTGACCAAACTTTATTTGACCGGTCAAATACCCAACCATAGTTTAAACCTCTGCTACTTCAAAATCCAGCCCAAGTTGCAAAGACAAGGTGGCTTGGTGCTCTGTGCAAGAGTGCTTGCTTCATTCCAATTACTAATATAATGGGCTCTTAGGATCCCACCAACCATAGCCTTAATGCCAGTGTCACTTTCCAAAGCCATCAGTTAAGTACATGGAAACTGAGCCCCCAGTGATTACAAAGCTCACCACTGATCAGATAACAGCCCTATTCAGTTCAGTTTTGAGACCAGGAGTTTTCAGTTAGGGCCCAGATGTTGGGGTCCTGTTGTGGCCTAGTGAACAGTATGATCTTGGGTAGTTCCACATCCTGATCTTGCAGAATATGGCATGCTCAGAAACTCAGAGTGAATGGGTGTGCATTGCATGGATGCTTGTGTATGTTCTGAGCAGTAGGGCTGTGCGAAGCTTTGGTCCCTGATTCAGTTCAGCAGAGATTCATCCTGATTCAGTGGCCAAATCTCTCAATCCAAATCAAATCAAAGGACCCTTTAATCTCTCCGAATCAAATCGGAACACTCTGAATCTATTTGGAGACATTTGGAAAGATTCAGCGATTCGGACATAGACGCGGCTTTAAATGTTTTTTTCTATATACTTCTTGGTAGCAGTTGGCTTGTGAATGTTGTGATGCTGGGGTGCATAGAGCATCCCACACGAGTGCAGGGGGCTCCCCAGCGTGCTTGGCAGCAGACCCGGAAGTGGACCAGAAATGCTTTTGGTCCACTTCTGGGTCTGCTGGGGAGCGTGCAGGGGGCCCCCCTGTACTCCTTGGCTCAGTGACTGGTGCCTCCTGGGTCTTGGGGGGCACCCGGAGATCCCACTGCGGCTGATTGCTGAGCCAGACAGATGCAGGGGGGCCCCCCCTGTGCACCCTCCAGCAGATCCAGAAGTGGACTGAAAGTACTTCTGGTCCACTGCCAGGTTTGCTGCCGAGCTCCATCTGCCCCAGCATTGCAGCATTTACAAGCCACACTGGTACCTCGAGGTACGTAGAAAAACATTTAAATTGTGGTTATGTCTGAATCGCTGATTCTCCAAATCAGCATCGACTCTTCAGATTTGGATTCGACTGAATCAATTCAGTGATCCAAATCAACAAATCGAATCACTGTCCCCAATTCCAGCTGAATCCTAATCGAATAGGGTCTGCTTCGCACACCCCTACTGAGCAGAGTCCAAAGGTTCTAGCTGAGGCCCATTCTGCTATGTACTCTTCAAACCCAAGAAGTGCCAGTCCTTGCTCTGAATGACATGCATTTCAGAGTATTTCTGTATACAGTACTGTAGCTTTCCAATGCCATGAAAGATCAGCAGTGGGAGTTCCCTGTTACCTAACTCATCTAAACACAGAATTTTTGCCATCGCTTTACAGCATGGCATCCTTGTTCTCTGAGGAACTGGCCTTGCAACATCAAGTTGCTTCTAGTGCAGACTGGCAGGGGGTACCATGAGAGAAGAACAGTTGGACTGAAGAGATTAGACAATGGCCTGCTGGCAACGGAAAGCATTTGTGCATTGTTAGCAACAAAAGGAGCTGCAAGAAGGGTGGGAGTTGGAGCAGGGATGCTTTCTGCTTAGTTCTGGTCCCTTGAGCATGCTCTCTGTTTGCTTTTTAGGCATCTACGTCCAGGAGATGACAGATGCCAGCACAGCAAAGCTGTATGCAGGACTCCTTGGCATAGGGGATGAGATCCTAGAGGTGAATGGTGCCACAGTCACTGGGCTTGGTTTGGCCCACATCAACAAACTGTTATTGCAGGCCAACACCCTGACCCTCAGAGTGCTGAAGCACAGACCCATCAGGCGGTAGTGTGGAAGACTCAAGAGTCCTGTTGATCAGCTCTCAGGAAGCACAGTGCTCCTTGACATTTTGGTGTCTTCACTGAACAAGGAGGAATCTGCATATGGATGATGTCCCTGCTGCTTATTGGTGCCATGCAATGCTTGTAGATGCCCAGTCCTTGCCATGGGACCCAACTCCCACTACTAGGAGATGCCTTTGCGACTTGAAAGATGTGGCTGGTGTTCAGCCTTACCTCCTGAGCTATGCTCCGTCTGCATGTGTTATAACTTTCTGTTCTAAATATTTAACTTATATGAAGTGTCACAGACAACGTGGATCCCTATCCATGGCCAAGAGACTGAGGACTACTTGTTCCATATCTCTGTGGAGCAGCTGGTGCATGGTGCAGCCTAAAGCTATCTCTAGCTCCTAGGAAATATGAGAAGTGCCCTGCAGGCTGTGTGAATGCACCTGACTTATCTTTGCAGAGTATTAACAGCAGGGGTGCTGTACCCCAGACTGCTGGGCAGCAGTCAGCAACTGAGCTGTTTCTGTGCAATATTTTGCTCCCCAGCACTGGGGAGCTGGTAGGTTTGATTTCTTCCCTCTGTCCACACAACAATGGACACATTTGGGGGAAGGATTGAGACCCAGTGTCTCAATGCCTGTGGTTTCCAGTGGCTAGCCAGCAGGGGGTGCTGCTTGACCAGTTTATTTTTCAGACCCCACTTTGCTGGCCACTGGGTAGCACCTGCTGCTGGTGTTTACAGCCAGGAAGAGCTAGGCCATCAGCTGTGCAGTGAGAGCTGCCATACCTCTCATCACATTTGTGTTTGTGGTCAGGTTGCAGTTACTCCATCATGGAACCTCCTATTAAAGAGCCCCAAATCTTTCTTGTGGACCAGCTTAAGTTGAGATGAAGGCCCATTTTATTCCTGGGCTAACTCACACTGGAGAAATAAATGGCATGGCATGGTACCTTTCTAGCCCAGCCCAGCTTAGCTAAGTGGCAAATTACTGTTTAAACAGTGTTGGAGACCTCTATACTTGATCGATGGGTTTCATTTAAATTATTAAAACTTTCTGATGAAAACTCCCTGTGTCCTTTACTCTGCATTATTGAAGCAGTGTGTATGTGGCAGGGGGATGGGTGGGAATGGGAACAGTAGGGGTGGGGGGGCTGGCCTGTTAGCCTTGGGATGAAGAATTGATATACCCTATGTGCAATGTGGTCAGGACTGTGTTGTGGAGGTCAACAGTCCCCGATCAGGAGGTTATGGACAGGGACAACTGGTACTGGTATCTTTCAAAGAAAGACCTTCCACAGCTGGGAAGGACCTCCTGGCCAGTGTTTGTGAGTGGCTGGTGGCTGGGATAGGTAGATCTAGAAGATGGAAGGCAAGACAATTGGGTCCAGGTTGGGAGGGCTACAGACCAGTTGGAGGGCTGAAGGCACAGGCAGGTTAAGAGCCACTCGGGGTGATGGGAGGTGATGGTGTGTAGGGGTCTGTGTCAGTAGTGACTCAGGGCTACTCGTTAACCTCAGAGAGCATCTAGCAACTGAGCACTGTTAAAATGTAGAAACCATTATCCTAACCAGACAGTGGCCATGGTGATGCAAGTCCCTGTGAAGAGCAGTGTTGTGGTGGTTGGGCTGACAGGCACACCGCAATGATGAGGGAGTTTGCTTTTGGGGCTTGAAGACCTGTCAGCAGTCAAGAGCAAAGAGGAGGTGAAGTTTGAAGGAGGGAGACCATTTGTGCCAGAACCTTACCACTGCCACTGAATGCTTGTGCATGGACATGATGGTGGGACCTAGGATGCTAGAATCAGAAAAGACCTGGGCCCTGTTGGCTATGTCAGATTTAAGGGCAGGTGAGATGCAGAAGTTAATGGACTGTGCTGTGTTCTGAGCTGGTCCAGTAAGATACCATTTAAAAGCACAGCCTACGGGAGGGAGAGTCCAGGAGGGGGAGAGCTGGTTTTGGAAACAAGGGGAACAAAGGCCTGTATGAAGCAATGGGTCTTTGGTTCATAGGGACAGAGTAAGGCAAAGGGATGTAGAAAGAAGAGGAAGTGACTAAAGTTTTTTCTCATTAAGGTATCAGAAGAGATTAGAGCAGAGCTAAAACCTGTGCCTGAAAGGATGGGAAATTCCAGGCACACTGCACATTCCCACTTAGCACAGCTCCGACTGACGTGCATGCCCTTTGTTCTGCATTGACTTGAGACTTTGCTTTCCTGAGAACAGCTTGAAACACTGCTTGCCTGGGAGTTTGCTTTCTGTCTCTGAGTTACTATTATTTTGAATGCTAACCTTCTTATTGAGAAGCACTGTGCAGGTAATGCTGCAGACTTGATGACTTTATCCTGCTCTATTCTCCACAGGGGAGCAAGGAAGGCTGCCACGGAGCATGCTTCATTGCACAGTTACAAGGTAATACTTTTTGCTGCAGAAAACTATGGCAGAGAAGAAGGGACTGTCTGGAGCAGGGTGAGAGATGTGAACTGGGAACCTGAGTTAAAAGCATCAACCACACCAGATGATAATGACTGAATTTGTTATCATTGGATAGCTAGTTTGTGGGCTTAGCCAATTCTGCATCACACATCCATCACCACAACTTGCCCCAGGGTCGGAGGCCAAAAGTAGGATGGGCCATGAACAGATTGACTTTTATTAGTAGATGTTTTGGATGGGGAATCCAGGAAAAAGATGACAAAGTTGAGATGGAAATACAAAGCGCCCGAGCGAGGGACTAACAATCGAGGGATGGGGGAGAGGAGGGGAACGCGACTAGGTTACATACCATACAATGTTAGCCAAGTAAGCCCGGGGGTGGGGGGATGTGGAAGGGGGAGGGGGGGTCACGACGCTGAGAGGGAAAGGAGATAGATACACACGTACCCGTTACAGTGGTCCGTGATGTTGAAGGAAGTGGCTCCGAGTGAGCGTCTCAGTCCATAGAGTCCGATCGCGGGGGTCCTCTTCGGGTGGGGCGGGGTCGTCCGTGGCGGCGAAGTCCTCTCGACGTGAAGCAAAGCGGTGGGGGGGGCGGTTCAGACGGCGGTGTCCTCTGGGTCCGGTCCGGCGGCGGCTGGTCTGGAGGGGTTGATGTACTGGCGGTGGCCCGTGATGTGCTCCACGTAGATGTCGCAGGACCAGCGGATGGTGTCGGACACCATGAGGCAGCGCATCAGCTTGACGTAGCGGCAGGCGCGGAGGATGCTCTCGTTGCTGGGGTCCCACACTCCTCTCTTAGCCCTAAGCATTGCCCAGTGGGTCAGGGTTGATGAAGCCCATGAACATGGGAAGCATGCACTATTTTGTAGAGGAGTGAAGGGATGATCTTGCACTTTCACAATGTATATTTTTAAATATCTATAATGAGACCTATGGGAAAATAGCCTTTACCACTCTGGTTGGCATCACAGTTTGTTGTAATAAGAGACATTAATCTTTTTCCCTGAAAATATTATTAGCACAATGAAGTGAACAGTAGGGCCCCAGCGGTCAGAGCCAGAGGATGTTGGTGGCAGATGGATAGCCCTGGGCTCCAGGTGCTGCCTCTTGAAAGGAAACTTTGTGTGGCTGTTTGTAGTGAGGGTGCAGCCTGATTTAACCCTAACACACCCTCCTCCAGTGGCAGGCTGTCCTGAGCAGCCGTTGTGGCCCATGTGTGCTGTAATTGCTGCTTGGCCAGGACTGTGGTCTTCTTGCTCCGCTTTCTCAGTTTGAATGGTTGGTGTGAGGTGACCTGCAAAGGGAATTTAAAAAGAAGATGAGGTGGGGGAGAGGCTGTGCCTCTTTCATTGCTGCTCAATTTCTTTTCCTTCTGAAACAGTAGGAAGGCAGGCAGTGTCTCCTGTGGTTATTTTTTATTTCTTTCCCAGAAGGCCTGTGGTGGGAGTCAGGGGGGAGACTCTCTTACCCTTTGCTGATGACAGTGGGGTGAAATCTCTAGCAGGAGCTCTAGGCAGTCGACATGCTAACAAACAAGTCGACAAACAAGCTTGAAAACACCAAACCAAAAATGCCTCATCCTCTCAACCGCTCAGGTCTGGTTTTTTGCAATACCCTAAATCCAGCTGATTCCTCAGCTGTTTGTAGAGTTCCAGGATTAAAGACCCTGACTTTCTGATTCAAAAAGCACCCTCTTTTAGGGAGAAGGAAAGACTCAGACTTTCTTGACCCCTAGCAAATGAGGGCACAAGCCCATTTCATTTCCCATTGCAGGTCAGTTTTCAAGGGACTGTCATAACTCCTCACAGCAGGAGGATAATCAACCCCTGAAAGCACAGGTGCAGAGGCACTCTGAAATGGTAGGAAAGCTCCTAATTATTTATTAATGGTCTGTTTGCTAGAGGTGCTGAGCCACAAGTGGGAGGCTGTGCTTCTACACACCAGGGGCTAAATGCTCAGCTGGCCTGTCAGGAGGCACTTTCACTTAAGGCAGGAGGTGCAGCCTGCCTCCAGTGCCTCTAACCCAGGCTGCTGAAAGGAGGATACCACAAAGAGCCCTAATTAGATATGGTGATGGTTATTTAACATTGCTTAATAGTGGGTGTGCTTATATTGGCACGAACTGATCACCACCATGTTAAAACAGAATGAGCCCTTCCAAATTATGGAAATAAGCCCTTTTGAGTGCTTTCACACTCCCAAGAGGTGAGAAGGCAAAGTCAGCAGGGGCTGCTTTAGCCCTGTCAGTGATGCAGCTTGGTATTCTTTCTAGCCTATAGGCATCCCCTGTGGGAAGAGAACATGGGAGGTATAGGAATAGTAGTATTTTCCTTTACAGTGAAGAGAAGCAGCAGCAGCTACCATGGTCTGTCGCTTATGCCCAAAACGGGGGCACTTTTAGTCCCAAGGGGTAGAAGGGCAAGTGCATCCAGCACCAATGTGTTACCTAGCACTTGTTTCCTGGTGTTACCTAGCACTTAGTTGGTCCCTGCTACTCTCAAAGCTAGTTAATTCTCACGACCTTCCAGGAAGGAAGCTGAGGGGCAGAGCTATCCCTAGGGTATGGAGAATCAGGGTAACTGCCCCAGGCCCTATGCTTTGAGGGGGCCCCGCAGAGCTGGGCAGGGTGGAGTGGCCGCTCCCACAGGGCCCACCTGGAGTTGGTGGCTAAGCCCTGCACCACGAAAGAAGCACAGAGACCCAGTACCACAGCCCCAAGCAGTGTTAAGGGGGCCCAGTACAGGCTGATCTACTCTGGGCCCCGCACCCCACTAGGGTCCGTTCTGCTGAGGGGGATCACTTCTAACTAGTGAGTGACTAATGTGGGATACGAGTTAAGTAAATTCCCAGAATCATGGCAGAATGAAGATTAACACTCAGCTGTTCTTGGTCCCCAGACCTGTGCTCAGGGCACAGGGCCATGTGGTCCCTCCAGTGCACTTGGTTAGTGGTTGAATGCTTTAGCCAAAGAGCTGGGACCCCAGCAGGGGATTTCACCGTTGGACCTAGTGACATGGGGCTGCATGCGAAGTCCTGCTTAGCGCCTGGGGCACAAGGGGGCCTGAAGTGGGAAGTAAGGAGGCTCCTTGCTGGCCACAGCAGCTGATCCCACTGAAAGGAGTAGGTTCTTCTGAGAGCAGAGCTTAGAAAAGTGAGGCAGAGGGCCTGTTGGCTTGGCTGGTCAGACTGTCCTAGATTTTCTGGCTGGCAGTCTGGGCCAAATGGTTGGGCTGGGCTTGTGATGCTGGGTATCATGGAAATGAGTGCCATACAGCCAGGCAGATGCACAGGCTTGGAGGCAGTGTCTGGCCAGAAGCTACTGTCTGCCCCAGCAGCAGAGGAGTCCCTGGCTCTCTGAATAGGGCCTCCTTTCTGCCAACCTCCTTTCAGCTGGCACTAACTGCTCCATAACACTGATAACCTTAGCTACGTGCCAGCCCCCACATAGATGCTAGGAGCCTGGGCATAGAGCGACTCCAATGCTTGGCATCTCCCCTTCCCCTGCAGCAGGTGGAGGTGACTGGTTCAGTTCAAACCTCCCCCCACCTTCCTCTCCCACCCCTGGAAAGGTCATCTGTGTTCCACTGGAAGCACAGCCTACAGCAGCAGCAGGATGCTGTAGCAGGGTAGCCAGCCTTGATGCCACGCTCACATGCTTTGCAGGCTCCGAACGGCTCTGGGATGGCAGCCAAGACGTGAAGACACCTGCCCAGCTCCAGCTCTTTGTTAGGTCTTCCAGCCGCCTTTGGTTTCCCTCAGCCCCACCCCCGCTCCCTGGATGAGTAATTTGGCTTTATTCTCCATTCTCCAGAGAGTTTATATTCCAATGCTAATGATCCCAGGGTGTCTGGACAGATTGCCTGGCTGTTCCCCGCCCAGGGGGGAGGGATCTGGACTGCTTGCAGAGCTTTTCTTCTAAAGAAAGAGCCTATGAAGTATGACAAATCACCTCCTCCTCCTCTCTTTCTCTCTGTCTCTCTCTCTGCTAAGACATCCCCAGCCAGAGGGAGCTGCACAGGTCAGTGCAACCTCTGGGGCAAATCGAGGCTGGGTGGGGGGAAGAAATCCAGCAGGTAAATCAGATTATTTAGGGCATAAAAATGGAAAGAATATAGTCCTGCTAGTGGCAGACCTGGGCCAGGATGGGGGAGAAATCACAGCAGTTCCGCAACAGGCATCTTAAAGCCTTTGCTGTGTAGATTCCTTCTGCCTCCCCTTCCTCGACAGAACCCAGCACTGGCCTGGAGACTCTGAGGAGAGAGGAGAGATTCTGGTCCCCACATGGAACGAGAGTTGCTGAATGTGCTTGTGCCTGAACGACTCCCGTGTGAGCAGCTCCAAGTGCTCAGAATCGGGAGACTGATGGAAAATCATGAGGTGTCAAAAGAGCTTTAAATCAATGTTTTTGACTTTCTTCCATTTGAAGCTTCAGGTTTTGTTACAAACTTTCCAACCAAGAGGGCTTATGTTCTATGGGCCCCATGAGCTGTGTGGCTTTAAGGCCACCAACAAATATTCTGAGGTTACCTCTTGATGCACAAAAGATACCAAGTAGATCTGAGGCAAACTGGCTACCTTTTAGGTAGTGTCAGGCTGGGAAAGTTCTGAATGACAAAACCAGTCATTGTAATCAGATTAAATTTATCCAAAAATACAGGCCGAGGAGGGCTGCCTAGTAGGGGCAGCTTCTGTTCAGAATTTACTGGACCCCAGTTGAAGTCTTTGATTAATTAATTGATTGATTGATTGATTGAGAGGAATCCTTGCAGCCAGGACAGGTAAGTCACTAAACAGGCACTCACTCTGACCTGCAGTTCAAGAAGCAAAGCACATAAGGAGCAGAAAAGAAACTAGATTCTAAATTACCTTGTTCTTGGGGGTGGGGTCACATATGAGTTGGGTCACTATGCTGAGGTGGTACAAGCACCTACTCTGGACACTTTTAAGAAATGTTTGGATGCGTATCTTGCTAGGATCCTTTGACCCTAGCTGACCTGCTGCCCCTTGATGATCTTACGAGTTCCCTTCCAGCCCTAATGTCTATGAAATCTATTAAATGAGTTGATGTTTTCAGATTTGGCCCCTGGACGGTATAACAGGCTCCATCCTCTAGATTTGGAGCAGTTTCCTCCTGTTACTGATGGCTTCAGTCTAGGTTTGGATCTCGACTCTGCCCTTGTCCCTTATCCAGTGGCCTTTAAGATCCCTGGGGATGATCTGGCATTCACCTCTTTGGCTTACGGAGGGTGGATTTTCCCCCACCCTCCCCAACCTGCTCGTGCTATTTCTCCATCCCCCATTCATCAGGTCCAGGCAGCTAGCCTGGAAAGGGTGCCTCCGGGTTGTTGTTCACTTAGGGTTGCGTGCTCTGCAACTGGGAGCGGTTCACTTATATGGGGCCTGAAATACTAAAGTAGCGGTTCCCAAACTGTGGGTCACGACCCCAAATTGGGTCACAACATCAGCAGATGGGGTTGTGGGAATAGGGAGTTGTGGGTTGGGAGTGAGGGGCCATGCTGAGGAACAGTTTGGGAAGCACTGTACTAAAGGAAGAGACCATTCTTAAGTATGACTTGGTGCTAATAACATGGGGGCACTGTCAAGGAGCCCTATGATGAAGTGAGAAAGACGCACATACCTCGTTTGCCTTCAGGCAGGATATAATTGTACTGTGACCCTATGGTGCACTACTTGTACCTGACCTGTATAGTTCTGCCCTAGCTCCTCTGCTCCTAAATAACATGGTTGCCCTAGCCCCATGTCAGAACAAGCATGCATCTCCCTCTGTTTCTTTCACTAAAATGTCTTTCATTGGACTTCCTATAACAGATGGATAGAAAAGGAGGCACAGTTCCTTGTGGTGTGATGGATGATTTGGCAAGAAAATGCATCACAATGTACTAATTGATAGACTGGAAAAAATATAATGAGGTGGGTCTGGCTTTGTGACCACCAGGTTGAAAAGAGGCTCGTGTGCAACAAGCTGGCTCCATTTCCTTCCCTTACAGTGCTGTTGGTTGCAGAACACTTCTAGAACAAGGTATGGTCTGGGTGGGTGCCATGTCCATGCCCATGGCTTTGTGGTAGGGGACACATATGCCATCCCCATCTCCTCTGCAGCAACCCACCAGATATCTGGCATAATATGCTGCCTTGCCATTGTAGGACCAAATCCTGGGCCACATCCCCTTGCTATGTCAGGTCCCATTTTCTGCTGTCACAAGGGCCGTGGATGGGTCCAGAGGGTAGAACAGAAACATCTCTGCATAGAACATGCAACCTTTACCCGCAAGACTTTGGAATCTCTGCGCTCAGCATGCTCATTGTTCTGGATGAGGGAAGAATGGAAAGATCCACATTTGGCCTCATCTTGTCACCTGAGTGTTTTACATCTCTTCTCGATGGGGAACCCCCCAAGAAGTAGCATTTCTCAGGTAACAGTAATGCACGTGTCCATGTCCCGGGGGGAAATGCTTCATTCTGGAACTTCCAGGCAAGACTGGGACAGATGTTGAGAGTTTAATACACTTTCCTCTCTCATTGGTGGTTGAAACCTGTCCAATTGGCTTCTCAGGGGTGGGGAAAGTTGTGACAGTATAGTCCCCTTTCTGCCTTTGTCTCTCCCTCCAGCTTTGCTCTGTCCCTGAGGGACAAATTGCCTGGAGCTCTTGAAAAAGCAGGCTCTTTGGCAGAGGCTGCTGGCAACTCCCCCTTGCCCTGGAAGTCCTGGCATTATGTTCCCCTCCTGTCTATCAGGGACAGTGGGTGGCAAGTAGATTTTAGCCCTCAACTCCCTTCCTCCCTGGGGTAGTAGAACCTGTTCACAGATGGCCATTTTGGCAGCGACCCACTTGGCAAGGACCTTGTTCCAATTTTACAGAAGTTCAACTTGATCCAAATGGCAGTGGAATAACTTGTGTTCTCCCATTTAAATTTCAGACTTTGCTTAACAAAGCATTGGTCAGCTGGATGGCAATGCTGTTGAAAGCATGATTGGGTGCACCAGTAGGCCTGTTTTCTGCAATGCAAAGTGTATACTATACCAATAGCTAGAGACAACATCAACTTATTGGAGGTAAAGGTACAACTTTTGCCTAACCATGAACCAGACCACTTGAAACAACAGTGGCTATCAAGCTCTGAAGGGACGACCCCTGCATCCAAATGGCTGTGAGGGAAGCATTACGTTTCTTAAAGCTGAACTTCTGCTTTCACAGAGATACTGGATGACCCACAGGATTCGTTATAGGAATCAGCAGTTCTCCCTTGGTTCAAATGTGTGTGTGCGAGTGTGTATGTACGTATATGTATACATGGGGTGTGCATCAGGAGCTGGGAAAACGTCTGTTCACCAGGGTACCCCCAAGGGAAGACAAGGTCAAACGGTCACAAACTCTGGGAAGACCTTTTTAGACTGGACATAAGAAGAAACTTTACTGTTTCCCCAGAGCCTGGAATAGATTCCCCCCAGAAGTGGGGCAAGTACCATGCTTTCAAAAAACACTTGGATGCCTATCTTGCTGGGATCATTTGACCCCAGCTGACTTCCTGCCCCTTGGGCAGGGGGCTGGACCCGATGATCTTGCAAGGTCCCTTCCAGCCCTAATGTTTATGAAATCTATGAAATATAGGCTAGCTTGGTACAACAGATGGTAATACCATCCACCGTTACTGTTGTGATCTCTGTAAAGTGAATGGAAGGCCTCACTGCTGTTGCTAGTAGCTTGGTGTCCAGGGCTGGAGATCATAAGTATAGAGTGCATCAGAGACTTGGATGCAGTTAGAAAGGGCTTCCTGATCAAGTCTGCAAATTGCACAAAACTGGCAAGGATTGTAAACACTTTGGAAAACAGGATTAGAATTTGAAAGGGTCTTGATATATCAGAGAACTAAGCTGTAGACCACAGCATGACATTCAGAAAAGATATATGTAAGGTGCTATAAACATGGAAGAGAACTCAAATATGGGGGATAGGATTTGAGGAGGAGGGATAAGCCCATGTAGTACCACTACTGAGAAATACTGCTGAGGGTTATGGTACAAGTAAGCAGTTGTTAAAATAAATATTTTAGGCTACTTCAATAGAAATATTGTATGCAAGACATGGGAGGTGATGGTACTGCTCTGCCTGGTGCTAGTTAGGTCTCGGCTGAAATTGTGTGCAATTCTGCATATAAAATTCCACATTTTAAAAAAGCTGAGGAGAAAATGGAAGGGATCCAGAGGTGAGCGACAGTGATGATAAAGGGGTTGGAGAGCAAACTATGAGGAAAGATTGAGAGAACTCTGTATATTTAGCTTGGAGAAAGGAGATTAAGTTGCAGTTGTTAAATATATAAAGATAATCAAAAGACAGCAGTTGTTCTCCTTTACCAGAGAGGGCAGGACATGAAGCTATGGGTTTAAGCAAAGCAGATACAGATTAAGTTTTAGGAATAACTTCCTAACTGTAAAATAGTAGGACAGCTCTGCCTAGGGAAGCTGTGGAATCTCATTCTCTGGAGGCTTCCAAGGGAGACTAGATAGGCACTGTCTAGGATGGTTTGGGGATAGCACATCCTACATTTCGGTAGGGAGGTAAGTCTGTTCCAACGCTATGATTCTGTAAGAGACAAGCTCCCTTGGAGGAATTCCCAGGACAAACCAAGGGCTTTTGGGCATGGAGACTGAACCATTCTTTCAAGCCCTGATTCATGACTCCAAATGGGAGTAAAAGCTCATCATCAGTAGGCAGAGTTAGAAAGCATCTCTGTATTGTTCCAACAGCTTGTGTGGCATTCTGGAGTCTGCAGGCCTCTGCCAATGCTGCTTCTGCTGTGTAAATGCAGGATTCCAGTCTCCAGGCACAACAGCAGCACTTTTCCCAACCACCTCTTGGTGTTCACCAAGTTCTGCACTGGCCATTATCTCCTGCATTTCAAGTTTGACCAATCAATGTTGCCTCATCTGGTGGCATGTGCCGTGATAGGGCCACTGTATTCAGGCCCCAGTGGAACCCAGTGGGAATAGCTACTCCCCCAGGCAGGAATTGGGAAACAGTACCCTAGGACTGGACTTGAGAAAGATGCAGTGCAGGCCTCTGTGTTTACTCATGAGAGATGCTGGACCTGAGAGGTACTCAATCAAAAGACATGCCATCCAGGAAGACTAGCAAGTACGGCTATTCCTTGCTTAACATCGTAGTTACGTTCTTGAAAAATGCAACTTTAAGCAAAACAACGTTAAGCATATCCAATTATATCATACAAGTTACCTGCTAGCAGGCAGGGGCCAAACAATGTTATAACTGAACATTGCGGAACTTAAAACGAGTGTTGTAATGACGTAATAACGAAACAACGTTAACTGGGATGACGTTAAGTGAGGAGTACCTGGGTGGGTGAAGACCAGCTTGGCTTAGCAGAGAACTCTTCAGTAAGCTAAATCTCAAAAAGGCAGTTTATAAGTGAAAACTTGGACAAACAACTAGGGAGGAGTATAAAAGCATTGCTCCGGCATGCAGGGAAGAAGTCAGAAAGGCCAAAGTGCAATTGGAGTTATAGCTAACAAGGATTGTGAAAGGTAACAAGAAGGGTTTCTACAAGTATGTCAGTAACAAGAGGAAGATAAGGGAAAGTGTGGATCCCTTACTGAATGGAGGAGGCAACTAGTGACAGAGGATGCAGAAAAGGCTAAAGTACTCAATGCCTTTTTCACCTCAGCCTTCATAGGCAAGGTCAGCTCCCAAGCTACTGCACTGGGCAGCACAGTTTGGGGAGAAGGTGAGCAGCAAATTGTGGTGAAAGAATGGGTTAGGGACTATTTAGAAAAGCAGGACATATACAAGTCCATGTTAGTGGTGACAGATGACAGAACAAGGAGCAATGGACTCAAGCTGATGACCTTTCTCACAAGGAGGGCAGTAAAACACTGGAATGGATTACCGAGAGAGGTGGTGGAATTCTCCATCCTTGGAGGTTTTTAAGACCTGGCTAGACAAATCATCCTACCCAAGGCTTTAGCTGAGGATGGTCCTGCTCTGAGCAGTGGGTTGAACTAAATGACCTTCTGATATCCCATCAACCCTAATTTTCTATGATTCTATGATCCTCAGCATGTGTGAAATGAAGCCAAGAGGATGTCATTTTGCTGGCTACTCTGGTTCCCAACTGTCACTGGTAACGGTGATGGTGGCAGAGCAGAGCAGTGCTCTGGGAGTCTGAAAGACAGGCTTAACCACAGCTGGAGGGGACTCCCACCCCTTGGTCAAGGGAGGGCGAAGAGGGACAGCAGTATTAAGGCATTTGTTATGTGTAGGTTAGTGGCAAACCTTTTGTTCCTGTGATCTGTTTTTTTCTCATAAGCACAAACAGTGACCTCTGCCCTTTGGCTCCTGCTGTTTAATTCAAGGTCATTCACTAATATGATTGCAGCCCTACATGCTCTAATCATGGCTGAGGTACGTGATCATGCATCTAACAGTACCTTGCTGGCTGGCTCAGCTTTGTCTTAATGCTTTTTTGAGCTGGCTAGCTGCCAGAGAGAGGTGTTCTCATGACCAGTAAAACAGCCTGCAAAAGCTTAAGACATTTGAAAACAGATTCACTGAGACCTGCAGTTGAAACCAGGGAAGCATAGGAAGACCATCCTTTTTTAATGTGAATCTCCTCACTGGTCCTGGCTGGTGATATGTTTTCCCCTCTCAATGAGTCAAAGGCTTATGAAGCCTGCCATCCCTTCCCAAACCAATGAGGCTGAAGACTAAATTATCTCATCTTCCTTAAGTGTCTGTAAGTGAAACTAAATTGACCTAAGTAATTGGCAATGAAGCGTCTTCTGCTTGCCCCTTATTTTCCTTCTGGACACATTTTCTGCGACAGTTAAGCTGTCCAACTCTTCAGCCAAACAGGAAAAAGAAAGAGGCAAGTGTTCAGTGAGTCTTCAGTTTGCTTTAATACTGTGGAAAGATGAAAAAATCTTTTACATAATTGTAACATGATTCCAACAGCAGAAGTAGGAAATGCTTGTTGATACATTTCAGATTAACCCATTTACTTAGATAGCCACTGCAGCTCACTTTCCCTTTCAAATGAAGTGTTTTTCACAGGCTCTGTAATATTGCCCATTGTCTTTCATCTCCAAAAGCTACTACCAAGCTGTGGCTTATTGCATTTTGTTTCATGGGAACAGTTGCCATGGATCACCATGCTGTTTTCCACAGGAATAGACCTGCTGTCAATCCCCAGTTGATAATTCAGGGAGGGCAGGCAGGACTGAGAGCTGGCATAGAACAGCTGTTACAACACCGCAGCACGTTGGTCACAAGTGCTAGAAGAACATGTGCACCGCTGCACAGTGTAACACATCACCCACAGAGTCAGCAGTAAGCTGTCCAGAATGTTTTGCCTTCTATTGCACAGCTGTCCCCATGTGTCTAGACCTAGCCATTCCTTAATGATTCCTGCTTCTTAAAACAGTAGAAGGGAAAGTGCTTTTTATCCACCTGAATTTGTTACCTATTTAAAGGACTGTGACAATGTCAGTTCCGTGTTAATCCCTAGAGTAGTTTACAACTTCACTTTGGAATAAAACTGACTTCTTGCATACCTACTAGCTTGTGTTCCATGTCCCGTGGATGGCTACTGAGCACTGGCATCGTGCTGGAAACCCATTGCTAGCAAGTCAGCACAGCACCTAGGCAGAGATCCTCCTTACCCCGCAGCAAGAATTCCACAGCAATGTTTCACTCCTGCCTGGGCCACTCCCCAGGCAGCAAGCAGATCATTCATTCCTCTGACAGCAGGCCAAAACTCATCTGCACCATAAAGAACCATGGAACCTCATTCACTTTCCATTTAACATGGAGCTGAGAAGCATGCTCAGTGCCCACACCTCAGCCCCTTCCAGGCCTATGGAGAGAACAACTTTAGGAGCAGGGTAAAGCAAATGTCACCCAACCAACATGAGCCTGTTCCATTAGAACTGGGTGGCCAGATGCCTTCTCTGTCACCTTGAAAAGAAAATCAAGGCTTGGCAGTCTGTTATTGCAACCTTGTTCCCTTACCAAGGACACTTAACGCAACATTAAAGGAAAGTGACTTCTGTGTTTTTCAAATTCAGACTTCTACAAAACCCCAAGATACATCTGGCCAGGTGAGGGCTCTGCACACTGCCCTTCTGAGCTGTCAGCATGGAGAGGAGCCAGGGCACCCAAACGGAACAAGCAGCTGCTGCTCTGTGGCAGCATTAGCAGAAAACGTCCCTGCTACATTTGAACAATGGAGCAGTGTTTTGAGGCGGAGGACAGCTGTGTCAAAATACATGGCAACAGAGGGGGCAGCTCCCTGTTGTGCATTGCACTGCAACAACTGTAGCTGAGGCAGGGAGGAGAAGTTAGGCAACAAGTTTTCTAGATCTTTGCCATTCTAGCCTGTTGTAGGGAGAGTGCCTTGATACTGTTTGGGGTAAGGACTTCTTTCTCTGAAAATAAATTCACAAGCTCTTCCATGGTGTAGAACAAACAGAGCAGTTGTCCCCATGGCTTTGTGACTCCTCTCCCAAAAATGCAGTTTGAAACCATGCACACAGAGCTGGTTAGCACAGTCATATCTGTCATATGCATTAGGATTTAGCTGGTTCCTCGGCTATCACTGGGATAAGGAGTTTGTTGGAAGGCAAAGAGAAAACTGATTGTAATCTCTTATTAGAACACTCTGGATGATAGCAAACTTCAGTATTCTCAATTTTATGAAGTTATTTAATGATGAGTCTGACATTAGGACTCTGCAACCACCACTGTATTTAAATGCACTAGCCTTGACAGTTGTGGTCTTATTGTAGAAGTCTCTCTCAGCTTAACTCGCACAAAGATTTAGGAGCTGGATCTGTGTCTTCCATATTCCTAAATTTGGTACAAGAACTAGCTGTGTTGTGGAAGAATCATAGAAAATTAAGGTTGGAAGGGATCTCGGGAAGTCTAGTACAACCAACCCCCTGCTCAAAACGGGACCATCCCCAACTACAGCATTTCTCCCAGGGCTTTGTTGGGCTGGACCTTACAAGCTTCCAAGGATGGAGATTCCACCACTTCTCTAGGTAACCGATCCCAGTGCTTCACCACCCTCCTCGTGAGAGCTTTTCCTATCCAACCTAAACCTCCCTTGCTGCAGCTTGAGGCCATTGCTCATTATCCTGTCCTCTGTCACCCCTGAGAACAGTATAGCTTCAGCAGAAGTCTGCTTCAAACTGACAAATAGCTAGACTTCTTTCTAGGATTGAAGTTTATCTCCCTCACAACTCGCCTGATTTTTCTTGTATTGCACCTCTGGAATACAGAGCCTCTCCCCTCTCCAAGCTGTTTTGTTTTTACATTTAAAAAAAAAAAAATCAAGCCCAGACTTCCTTGCTCCTTCTTGAAGCTGATGAAACATGCACAAAAACAGAACTGCTGCTGCAGGCAAGTTAAGATCTGTTCCTCCTCCCATCCTAAAGGCTAAAGCAAGGTTTAACCTTGTGGGAGGTGCTTTCAATATCAACAAGGGAAGATCTACTTCTCAAAGGATGAGAAGAGCTCTTTTCATGCTGTGTGGTGCTCTGCTATCCAGGAGCAAGAAGCCACACTACATTTGTCTCCTTCCAAATAGTAAATGGGTCCATAGTAAACCAGTGCCTAGAGGAAGCAATTCCCAAAAAAGCATGTCCTGCCAAGCTTTTATCAATGGAGCTGTATACTGCCCTCTTTTAAAGTTTAGATGCTAACAGAAGATTCTAACATAGCTGAATACTCAAACAGGATGATGGTTCTCTGAGCACTGGGGGTGCTTTTATGAAGTTATCTTTCTCTGGAATGACAGGCCAGAAGCTTCTTTGGGATGAGACTACAAAAAGGCAAGCTACAGTCATGAAAGCAAAGGTGGTAGAAGTGATGCAAAGTTTCAGAAAACTTCAGCAACACTCAAACTCCTAGGCCCATTTCAAATCCTGTGACAGGCACCACCCAAACACAGATACAGCACGGGTTGCATTCAGCACTGAAGGCATGTGCTTGCATTTAATGGTATGTTCAAGTGGGCAGCTAGTACTACCTTTCAAAGGACTATCTGAAGGAAAAGGGATGAACTGGGGAGGGGGAGGGCAAGGGACATGCTCATCAGGTCATAGGAAGCAAAGTTTGCCTTTGTCTTTGAGAGTAGAACAAATCGGTCTATAAGCAGAGTAGGACACTAAAAACTGTTTTTTGACAGCCTGCGACTAACCTGAGGAAAGTGGGAGAGAAGCCCATTTTTGTTTACAGCAATGACTAACTACATCTCACTTCCCAGCACTCAGGACATGCTACAGTGATACTTGGCAGATATGGATGGCCACGAGCCTTCAATTGATGTACCCCAGTTGAAGCCAGAACTAATGCAACTCCAACAAGCTCTCTGCTCTACCTGTAGAGGATAACATAAAACAAATGTCATTGTCCCAGACTGAAAGCTAGGACAAACAGAAGGTTGGGGACTACTACAGTGCAGTGCCTCTTCCAGTGTAAATGCTGCTAGAACAGACTCATGGGAGTTCAGTAGGTCTTTGGAACTGAGACAGAATGACAACTTCTACAGTGTGAAAACAGCACACCACCAGCCACTTGACTGCAAGTTAAGCAAGACTCTTTGGCGATCAACAGTAAGGAGGAGTTGAAAAGCTCCTGCAGCTCCCCCAACTTGTTCTTCTATGGCATCAAGCAGTCTAACTGCCCACCATTTCTAGTACAGCTCAGCAGGAGGCTCAATGACTTCAAACTGTCCAGAACTGACAAACCAAGATTAAGTCCCCACATCATTCATTTGAACCCAAGTGTCCTGGGATCTCAGTGGAATTTTATGAATGCTACTTTTGGAGCAGGTTCATTCAAGCTGGAACTATGTTCTTCAATTTTGAGAAGCAGATTGCTAGGCCTGAACAATCACCTAAAATTTATTTTTTATCCTCATTTTGTATTTCTAGCAAGGTTAAAAAAAGAAGCCCCAAAGCTTAGCCATTTAAGTATTTCCTCTTGCATTATTCATTACACCACCACAATCCATTACTAGATATTAAATGAAGGAGCAACACAATAAAACATTTACCAGGAGAAAAGGATGGGAGACACTCAATGTAGTAACAAGCAGTAATAAAGATATGCTCCAGCACACGAGCTTTTATTGGCTTGGCTTCTGGTTATTTGTTGCTTAATTTCCTTTAGTCTAAAAGCAGTTTTTCAAGACTCATTAAAAATCATTCTTGGAGAACATGGAAAAGGACACTTTTAAAACACTGTAAGCAACTGAGGTGTGCAACTCCTAGTTAAGACCTATTTCCACATTCTCATACAACCACCTTGTACCAAACCAGCCTTGAAAATACAGCACCAGGCAGTGAAACATATGCCGAGTCTTCCTCTCCCTACTGAATTCAAATGGCTCCTCTGGTTCTTAGTCTAGAAATAAGGTTTATGACTTCAGTGTCTAAAGTTAAGTCAAGTCAATTCACAGGACAGTTCCAAATATAATACAAAAATAACAGGTTAATATATTTTCACAGCAGCAGTGAGCACTTGAACCAAGATCTCTTTTGTCACAGCAACACTGAAATGCAGTGTGTTGAAGGATACAGTTGCCAGGTCCACAGATTTAGTCCCAATTATGATTAATAGGAGTTCCACAGTAAGCTTCCTGGCTGTCCATGACTGAACATTTGCCCTTTCCAGAGGTGTTAAACACAAGCACGATTATATAACTGAGTCTGATCTAACTTCCAAGAGGTACAGTAAAATATTATAATGCAATGTAATTTAATCACGAAAAACTAAACCAAGGGAAGCCAGTAAAAGGGTGATCTTGCAAGTGACAAAGAACCATGTCGCAAAGAACCTTAAAAGAGAGGCAGGGATAAATAACTGCCCCATTAAGCCTATGCATTTTTACCCTTATGTGTAGCAGACTGTAATCATCAAGTTAAGGTACAGTTAGGCACTGCTGCTTCCCAGTTTGACCATTCAGAAGTCAACAGTCCAGCCCTACTTTCCATGCTCTTTATAATTTAAGTGGTTTGTGTACAAACTCAGTTTCCTTTAAATAGGTGAGCTACTATGAGGCACAATACTGCAGTGAAGAATGTTTAGCTTGTTAAACACAAAAACAGATTTTAATCTGGGGGGCTCATTGATACTGAAATTTGAGTTAAGATTCTAGGGAAAAAGTCACTGTTTTTTTGGAAGCACCATGAAATTGTTGCCAGTCTATTGTGTATAGGCACTAATTCACACACCCAGTTTAAAAAGAAAAAAGAACCAAACAAACAATAGTGTTAATCATTTCTAGAGATATTTAGGTCTGAGAAGGTAGAAGGAACTTAATCCCCACTCCCCACCCCTTATTTTTCTTTCATCAGTTTTATAGCCCAAAAGTGCTATATGGTTTTCTGTCCAAAAAGGCCAGGTCAAATAATTCTAGATAAAATTCTGGTATTACTATTCACCCGTATTTTTAAATAAGTGACTCACTGAGTGTAAAGTGAGAAAATTATATGAAACAGGACTAAACTGGTAAGCAATTCAAAGCTAACAAAGGACTGGGAATATTGAACAAAAGTCTGACTTGACTTTTGAGTTTCTTGGTGTTTGGTTTATGTCAACAACTCTCAAAATATACTGAGTCAATAAATGTTTTAAGACATTCTATTTACGTACGTGTTAACATACATTCAGGCCATAATCTACTCTGATACATATACACAATTGACGTAGGGGGAGTGACACACATTTAAGGAGAGAATATGGCCCTAATAATTTTTAAAATCTTTAAAGTTTATTTCTCAAACACCACAAGTTAAAAAAGAAAAGAAAAAGAGAATCTCTTGCCGAAAGGAAAGCAGCTTTTAAAGGAAGCAGTTACTCAGGTATACAAGGGCAAAAATAGCATCAGGCAAAGAGTTTTTCGAGGCTTGTATAACCAAGAAAACTTAAAAGAAGAAAAGGGAAAAAAAAAAAGCTTTTAAAAAAGTTCAGCTGCAGACTAGAGTGTATTTACCAACTTTTAGCTTGCAGTGCATGAAAACAGAAAATTAAAGCTCTGGAGTTTAACCGCAGCTGCCTCAAGTACAGCAATACAATGTTTGTAGAGTTCACATACATGTCATGTATAAGACTGCTGAGATGTCTTGCAAGCTTATGTTTTGCTCAAGATTCATCCTAGCATATTAGAGTTCAATGGATTTCACTGTGTGAAGTCACATTTATCTTACTGATAGAAGACCACTCTAATGTACAGGGCCAATAGCCCTTGCCTGCACTGGTCCCCCACTTGCTAATTATAGACTTGATTTGCACTGGATTTCATTTCAGCAATGATAAGACACTGCTCCCCTTACAGTAACCCCTTAATGCTCAAAAGCCTCCTGCTCCCAATACAGTATTTTCAGAAGCAAAGTATGTATGAACCACTGGGAAGGCAGTCTACCTCTGCACATCTTTTTATGGCCCTGTGTCAGTGTGAAGATAGTCAGAACAAGAATGAATGCATTTACTGACACTGGTACTCCTAGGCCTGCCTTCCTTCTTACTGACCAACTGCTTAGCTTAGAAGTGCTTCACAGTTAGCTGGTGATGGGTTCCATAACCAATGAAACAACTTCTTAAGGAACCATTGTTCTATTTCTGAACCTGACAAGAATGGCATTTGATAAGGGGATGGAGGAGCATGTAGTACTTTAGGATGGCTTCCAAACTTCACACCTGCAACAGAGAGAAGTACTAAGCAGTAAACTCCTTCCAAACCGCCTTATTCTAAAGTCCAAAGCTAGTCCCCTGCATCCAGGATGGGGATCCTATTATCCAAAGAGCAGCATCTCTCAGGTGCAGAAGAATTTTAGGCCTCCATCTTCCCCCTCAGGCAAGTCAAGAAGGCTTAAAATGAGACAATGAAGGGGCTTGCAAGAGTCAGGCCACAGGTGTTAGTCCACAGAACACAACAGTAGCATCCGGATGCAAGTTCTCATGACAGGAATCTCTGTGGGTGGACGGAAACAGAAACCGAGTCTCATTTCCCCATTTTTTTAAGAGGGGAAAAAGTGTTCAAGAGAGGTCAGTCCATCACAGCACAAAAAACAGGATAAGCACCACCAGTAAGATAACAAAGAGAACGATAATAGCGCACCACTGCCGTCGATCTGGAAGAAGAAAAGAGGAAATGCATTAGTTTTCTCCTTTTATGAGGCAGCAGAAAAAAAGGTTGTTTTCCCACTGCATTGCTAGGATCCCATTTCAAGCTAGAAGAAAGCCATAAGAATAAAAAAGGACCTGAGGTCTGATGAAAGATTTCAGAAATGCATTAGCCGTAATTCAGCTACACACTCCTCGGGAGAAACCCAAGAACTGGATTTTTTTCCTCAGAAATGTTGGTATGACCCATAATGAAGGCATCACCAACGTATTACACAAGACAGCTGTCAGAAATCTCCTACCTGCTAAGCACTTTGTGTCACCTATGCTGTGCCCTGTACTGCTTTAGGAAGCTTTTAGAAGAGGTCCTACTGCCAAAGCAAGGGAGTAACAAACTTTTAGAGATGTGTTAGCCAGCAGGAAAGTAAAACTTACACTGCTTCTGTAAGATCTCAAGAGCCTCTCAATCCTGTTTAAGGAAGAAAAGAGACCATTCCCCTAACGATCAGCAATACTCATTTCTAACTTTCCTCTTTGTCAGAGAGTTTAGGCAAGATATGGGAAACCCTGAATGATCACTATGTATGAAGATTAAACGAGAGCTATGACTTTCCCAGTTATTAGAGGAAAATGGGACAGAGTCTTGGGGTATGTCCATACTAGTCACAAAAGTAACCAGTGTAGGGATGCCCAAGCTAGTTTAGGTACTGGAAGCAGTCCTGCCATAGCAGCTTAATGTTAAATTGGATAGTTTATTTAATTTCTCAGCCCACGTAGGTTAACCCACACTGAGCTTAATGTCACCACAGCTGAACAGCTATCAGTTCCTGAGCTACCTATTTTAAAACAATTGCAGCTACTAAAGTCACTACTATGTATAGAAGCCCTTAAATAAACAGAATATGTAGGTAAAGGAGACATGGGTGGCTTGAAGCCCACCTTAGAATACAAGGCAATGGTTTTATTATGTGGTGTGTTTTTAAAAGGCTGAAGGCAAAACTTTTACTGTTGGTGAGTCCACCCTTACCACTTCTGCAATGACTAAGATCCTATTATTGGTACAATTCCACCAATACTTACAGTGTTGGAAGCTGTAGGGTGAAAAGGGTCATTTTTCGCTGCTCATCTAATCCTGCTTACACTGCGTTTTATAGTTTCCACTGTTGTTTCAGAAAGCAAAGCTACACTCCTGGAGAAAGATCTCAAACTTGCTAGAACTAGAGCCCTTGTGATCCAGTGGAAAGCTATATCACACACAAGCCATCTTTTCTGAATTTGCCTCAAATCTTTCATAGCAATTGAAAAAAATTACAATGCTCTTTGCAGGGACAAGTGAGCCCAGTTCCATGTTTGCCAAGTGTCTATACTGCCAAAGTCCTATGTCATTTGCCAGCTGCGTATAGTGGTCACCAACAGGACCAAATGCTGAATTAATCTAACCATTTGGTTTTGGACGCGATTTGTAGAGGGCCTTTTCACCCTACGAATCTGTGCTGCTTAATGCCATCAACAGACAGTGACCTGTAAAATACCATAATACCTGTTTGAAAGATCAGGAAGTACTGATCTTTTGCTAGAGTCTTCCCCAAAGCAGCATCTCGTTAAATAAGTTAGCATCTGAATCTGGCATGCCAGTAGTACTTTTCTCCTTTTTGACCCAGGTAATATACCCACTACTTTTAAAGACATACCAAAGCAACCCAAGAAAGGCAAGATAATACATATTGGAAGGCAATTAAAGAACACAGCTTATTAATGGGAACTGATGACTGAGACTTCCTGAAAGTCATAAGACAGCCCATATAACCATACTTCCTGTTGTTGCCACTCTTGGCATCCTGTCAGGTCTGAGACCTACCGAATTCAATAGAGAGCCTTATAATAGCTTTTCACATGAGCTACACCTCTTCACCAGACAGCACCGTCTTTCATCACTTAGTTGATGGGAAGAGCTGATTTATCAGGGTGTTCTAATGCTAAGTGTAAAACTATGAGTTGAACTAAGCTGCTGCTTTAGGTTATTTTATTCTGCTAACTGTGGCAAAGGCAAGAGACATGCCTGATATTGACTTGGTTTCTTTTTTCAGCTGCTCCTGCTTTTTAAAGCCACTCAGTTCATATCATTCAGGGTGATAATCTCACCAACTGAGTGAATGCCTGAAGCATCCAAGGCTAAGGCAAATGCTAAGTTTGAGTTCACTAATGTTGAAGGTTTGAATAAGGGCCATGCTTGATTTTTGGTTTTGTCCACAATGGAAGCTCAAAACGAAGCCACAGACAGGGAACATGTTTTGGCCGGCTTTACTGTGGGTTTAGAACAAGTCACTTGTTTACACTGAATTGCAACTGTTTAATACAAATTACATAACTTTAGCTATATCCTTAGCAAACATGTATTAAAACTGTAGAGTGGGATAATGGAAGAGAAGCTTGCTGTAGTCTTCATAAGGCAGATTTTTTTATCATGCAGACAGTCCCAAACACCACGTAACATACTAAAGAGACACAGACCTAGCACGAACTACATCTTGCCAGGTTTTAGGCTCAAATCATATAACACTGCTTTCCTTTAACTATTTACCCAGTCGAAGACCTGCTTCTTCCATGTTCTGCATCAAACATGCAATAGAATGCTAACCATTGGTCCAAGTGAGAAAGCAAACACATTTCAGACCCAAGATCAATTTAACTTGAATTTCCTGTTTAAAAAAAAAAAAGCCACAAAAACAAAGCTTATTTCCAGTACCTACCGCTGGTCATGTGAGAGACTTTTGCAAGCTTCTTCATAACATTATCAAGCCTTGAGTGTGTGCTTTCTAACTCATGAGAGAAGTCATCCAACATCCTGAGGACAGAGGAAAGGTAAGCTGTGTCAAGCAGATTAGCTAGTGAGGTGTCTCAAGCAGTTCTCAGCATGCTTACAAAACTGCTAAATGCCTACACAAATAGAACCCAAGCACCTTGGCAAAATGAAGCCTGTTCTATGGTTTCTTGATAGTATCAAAGCAAAAAACTGCTCAATCAGCAGTTTTATTTTGATGGTAAATGAGGACTCATTGTGTTACAGTGATTTCCCTCGTGTGTGGAGTCAATATACAGGCAGGTCATATGATCTCTAAGTTGTGCAGCAGGTTTTAACTCACATTAAGAAAGAAGTTTATAATTCAAAATTAGTAGAACATGTTTAGACTTAAATGATATTTGAACCTCAGTCAGTTTTACTATTACAAAACTGTGGCACCAAAACTAAAAGCTTCATGTAGGTAACATATCAGGAGAAAATGTGATTTTGAATGGTTTTTGAGAGGGTTTTTAATTTCACAAATTACTAATCCACTTCTTCCAGGTAGCAACACTAACAGATCGTAAAACCTTTTATCACTGACAAAAATTCAGTCAGACAAAAAAGCACACCTTGAAAGGCAGATATTTTAAAACTTCCTTGACAAGTTTAAAAGAGGACTTCAGGTATCCATGTTGTAGCTATATTGGTCTATAGGCAAAAAGGAATCAAAACTTGTGGTACAGGTGATATCTTTTATTAGACCAGCTAGATTTTTGCAAAAAAAATTATTTAATTGCAAGTTTTGAGGCACAAACACCCTTCTTCAGGCATAGACAAAAACATTGAAAAGGTTCTCCGTGGTAGAAATGAAAGTTCATATTTCATAGCTCAAAGAGGACTTCAATCCCTTTCACTCCATCTACCCCACACTTTTTGCTGTTTGCAAAATCCTATTGCTTATAAAAATTTCTGGCATCCTGCTTGCCATTTTGTCAGCTACTTTTTTTTTAATGGAACACAAGCCAACAAAGCTCTTCCTCATTTGCACACTTTTCCTTATTGATGATATAACTAAAAGTTATGAAAACACTGTGTATTTGTGTTCTGTACAACAACACAAACACAGTGAGAGGTTCCACGTGAAAATCATATTGGAGTTTTCTGAATGCATTAAAGAAACCACCACCCTTTATAATCCAGGACACTCCCTCCCTTCCAATGTTACCAAGATGGGAAGCTTTTAAACATAAGCCACAGTTTTGAAAAAGTCTCACTGCAATTGAAAGACTGTGCAACATAACAAGACATTTTGCTTTACTATATCATTGCAAAGAATACAGACTGGGAAAGAAGACATCTAAATGTATATGTAAATATAATGATGAAAAGTACTGCAGTAAGCAATCCTTTAACTGTTTGTGTGGGTGAGACTTATTTTTAGCCCTGACTATGAATAAGAGTTGTGTTGCTATTTGGACTGTCTGTTCCAAAACCACATTCACCAGTGATACATAGTTTTTCCTCTCTACTGGTCAGTGACATAATTACAGATTAATGTTACCACAGCGTGTTGACCTGCAAAGAAGTAATCAAAGGTGTTGTTTAATTATGTTTGACGGTGTCCCTCTTCAATTGTATATTACTGCCTGAGAGTACAGAATATGACTTAAAGGGGTTAAAAACAGAGCAGAGAAAGTAAAACTGACAGATAACGATCAGCCTCAAGGTAATTAAGCTAACAATTGCTGGATGCCTCTGGACTAGTACTCTCCACAAGACTAAGTCTGAAATCAAAGGAGGCCTAAACTTTCAAAGACTGTCTAAAAAGGGTAGGGGATTTGGGTGAAGTAGGAGAAGCTGCCCACGGTGTTCAGCAAAAGGCTGAGTTTCTGCAAGAGTAGAACAAGGAGCATGTCATCTCTCCCAATTCAAATGATGAATGAGCCAGGCTTACCTAAGCTATGGACAGAGGTGTTAGGCTTAGCTAACGGAACATGTGGGATTTCTCTCTCATATCCTGGTACTGCATACTGTGTAACTTTTGGGTGAAAGTATGTATAAAGGATTCAATGTTTTATTTGTTTGCAGCTCCTAAAACAATCCCTTGAAAGGTTCAATTGTGTTTAGAGGTCACATGTGTCACTCCATGGGGTCTAAGCCAGGTCCTGATCTGAGAGTGAAGTATGGAGTTCTGCTTCTGGAGAGGTAAACACCTGACACTTAACCCCCTGCAGATGTGCACTTGGCGAAATCCTGAGAAGGAAGAACAACATAGCTAATCAGGTGATTATAACATCATATTTCCAAAAACTCCTTCAGCTTTGTTTCTCAGCACTTACACTGCTTGTTCCTCCAGCTCCCCACCAATGCGCTGAGACATGTTCTTCAGCACCCCAATGCTGCCAGAGACCAGCTCCAACTGCTCATCCTGCTGCTCCACAATCAACTGATGCCAAAGAATGGAAACAAGCAATTAAAAACCTGCGTGTGACTGCTTCAGAGCCCAATGCACAGACAGCTGGCAGGAGAGCAGGCATCTTCAAACAGCAGAGTTTAGAGACAGAATGCCCGCGCTTCCAAGAGCAATCCTGACATGGCTCTGCTCTAAAAAATAACTGCAAAAGGTTGACAGGATTTTCTATGGTGTCTTAAGAAGTCCCTATCAAGTGTTCTCACTTTACAAAACAAATATAAGAACTATTGTAATGGATCAGACAAAAGACCCATCTAGCCCAGCACCCTGTCTCCAATAGTAGTAGCAGATACCATCCATCTTTTTTTCCTCTTAGGCCTACACTCAGGCTGGGCTCAGTCAAGGTAGGTTCTTTCTATTTTTGTGCACCACTAGCAGGAACGTTCTGTAGGCAGACCCTCAGTGACACCTGTGCAACTCTATTGCTTTCAGTGGGCATGACTAGAATTCTGCAGAAATGCTGAGGTGTACATCATGGAACAGAACCCAGACACCTCTCAGCTATGCTGGCTCTGCAGTGCTAATGTAAGTAAAAAAGGCCATAAAAGCTTTCATCGTTTAAAACAAGCACATATGATTCTAAATACACCAAAGAAAAAGGTCTATTGCTGAAGATGCTGTATTAATCACTTTCAGTCCATAGCCACACTAAGTTCTGGATTTACCTTAGTTCCCTCCTCCCAAATCAACTGTTCTTTATTAGGTCACTAGGTAAGGATAGGTATGTAGTTGGGATTACTCAACAACCAGAAAAGTTGGTTTTTCAGGAGAAGCTTTAATGCAACATTTGCTACCACTAGAAAGTAATTTCTTTTAAGTGCCTATGCTTGGATAGAACACTGTATGTACATGTACACTTGGATGCTGTCCAGGATATTCTCTAAATGAGATTCAAACAGTCCACGTAAACCATCTCACAATGGATCCCAGCAGAGCTGATGATTCAGATTTTCTATTGTATCAAATGCATTGTCAGAAGAGAGAGAGGCACATGCAACTCTTACAAACAGCCTGTTTAATCCATTTTGATGAAGACTGGTGTGAAGCACATCAGAGTTATGACCTCTACTGAATCCTCATCTAATTCAGCATTCTGTGGTCAAAACAGCAGCCAGACTTATGAGAGATACTGACTTGTCTAGATCAAAGCTTTAACACTCACCAGTGGATTTCTGACTGCATGTTTCTATCGCAGAAAAATCACAATAAGCCTAAGCCTGCCTGATTTTAGAGGACAATTCAAAATCTCCCTCCCCTTACCCCTTCACCTCCAACACTTTTTTTAGTGAGCTAAAAACATACATAAAGACAAAAGTAAATGGAGACTAAGGTTAAGCTTGAATTAATATAAGGTGCAACACTAGTTGGTGCAAGGATATTAGTGACAAGAAATAAGTCTTTATCTTAAACATACAAAAGAAAAGCCAATGTTGCAAAATAAATAAATAAAAATAAAATCAAATGAATCTAGGGATCTGATGAATTAAAGGTCAGTTAGCTTTTTCAGATGGGAGGGGAAAATCTGGAATTCCCCTCGCAATGTTTTTATGCTTAAGGATTTCAACAATTTTTGTGCTTACGTGCTATAGCTTCCAGATTATACCTTAGCTGCCTTTAGCACAAGGTTAGACACTCAAACCCCAAGTTTTAAAATCCCAATACAAAAAAAATGAATCAAGTAGATAAGCACTTAAAGCATAGGTTTATGACAGGTTCTAGGCAAGCTAGCTTGAAAAGTGGAGCCTCAACTCACAGAGCACTGAAGGTGGCTCCTACCTTAGCTTTTGGCTATTGCTGCTAGCCCTGCCACCTCCTTTACATTCAGTCAGCCAGGGGATCCACAGACTGCAGGAAGTACTGTACCTGCTGTTGAGCCTGCTGCTCCTCAATGAAGTGCGAGTTTGCTAATTGCTGCTCTCGATCCAAACGGCTATATTTATCTGATCCAGACCTCCAACTCTGGCTTGTACTTTCTCCCAGGAGTGCCTATAAAGACACACAAGGATCATAAACAAGATACTTCATTATTGTATAACAGACTTAAGGATTAGAGCTGCCCTCCTCCTTACCAGACTTCCAAAATTTCAGTTAATTCTGACACGAGTAATAAATCTGCTGAAGATTCAGATGTGCATCTGCTGTATGAAGTGATTTATGCATGCAGACATTTCACTAGAGGCAGCTCTAGAGGTCAACTCTGCAACTCCTCTCTCTCCTGTCAGTTGGAGGTTGGTGTAAGTCATGTCCTTACAAGCAAAGAGAACTTGATAACCACCCTTCTAATATTAATTCATTTCCAGCTACTTGTTATAAGACAACCACATCTATCCAACTAGATCAACATAGCAAAATGTGGCACTGAGTCAGGAATGCTGCAATGACAGCCCGGGACTTGGAACCCACCACTGCATGGAAGGATAAACTATGGAACCGCTCCTGCTTCAGATCCCTCCTCTAAGAAACAGGGATACTTTCCTCTTCTCTGAAGGCAATGCAAAATTGACTGATGTGTGTAAGCAGTTTTGAAAAAGACAGGGAATAATACCTTATAATATTTTCTTAAGCTTTTAAAGATAATCTAGGCAACTGTGCTTGTCAGAACAAGTATTCCCACTGACTAAAATGTCAAGAGAATTGCAGCAAACCAGACACCTTCTCAGTTTGCATATGACACCATTTTAAGACAAATGCTACAATTGCTTCTGCTGGACAGAGGGTTCCATGTTATAACATGGTATGTGGGATGTTTAAATAAGCACTCATGTTAATATTAATATAAGTTATGCATTATATTACTCAAGCAGAAGCTTAACTCTGCTTTAGCATACGTGAAGTCCCTTAACAACTTAGGTGTACTTTCATTTAATGCATAGCTTAATTCAGTAGCTGCTATAATTGATAAATCCTACTACTACTATCACAGATATCTTGAAAAATCCTTTAGCAGACAGCCTGCTACTAATTCTCACCTGCCTGTTTTTTCTTTCAGCCAATGCTTGCACGGATGAATTTGACATCTGATCCTTCATTTCCTGTTTATTTAAGGAAAAAGGTATGTGAATATCAAATTTAAAATAGCCAACATTTTAGCAAGCTAGCAAAATTGTACATAACAACTGCTTGACAAGTTTTATGGAGAACCAAAAAGCCACTTGCTTACAAACATACACATTCTGAAGAGCCTAGGAAGAACTCTGACAGTACCATTACCATTACAATTCACAGTTGCATTATTGCTAGAGAAGGTGTTAATGAACCATACAAACACTTGTAATTTGTTATAGCATATATTAGTTATTTACTGCCAGTTGTGCCTCTCCATAATCTCCACTGCCTCAAGTGAAAGTGATGAAAACAATATAATTTCCATAAATGAAATGAACAGAAAAAAAATCAGGATATTAGGGTTCGACTTTTGGAACTCCAATTTAGTCCCAATTGCCTATAATTATTGTGCCTCTGACAAACCAACGTTGGTTCCTTTTTCTTTACTACAAAACAGGCATAAATAAATTTACTATGCTGTGGGGTTGGAGTGCATACTGGCTTTAACTAATGCTGACAAGGCACCCCGAGGTCTTTAGATGAAATCAGATTATAAACAAATGCGGAAGTTACATATTCAGAGCAGTCAACATTGAGAGTAATTCTACCATGCACATATAATGGTTTAAATAAGATTATATAATTATACACTGGCACAAAGACCTGATGTTACCAGAAGAATCAGGTGTGTTCTTGTTTCAGACCATGACTTATCAGAGGCAGGTAGTAAAGTTACTTCAAAAGCACTGGAACCACCCAAAAGAATTACTTTCAGAAGTTAAAAAAAAACCCCAAAATTCCAGTAAGTCTTAGAAATACTAGAGCTGTACAAGTAACCATGTACATTAAAATGCTTAATTAGCATTAAAAATAAGACATTGCTCAACTTATGTATTCCACTTATGTTTGCAAATGTCCTTGAGCTGGGTTATTTTCATGTTAGTGTCAACAGATTGCAGTCTGGACAAGAGAAGCATACTGTAGGCGTGCTGATCTTCTCATAAGGTAAGAGGACTATTCCACACAAGCATGTGTCTGTTACCTTGGCTGGCACAGTTTCAGGATTAGTTCCCTAGACAGCAGGCTGCTAACCTTAAGGATTATAGCTAGGCCAGAGCACTGTAAATAGGAAAAGAATTCTGCTCTCAACTAGAAAGAAAAGCAAAGTAGTATTTAACTATCAACAAAGAACCATGTTAAGACAAGCAAAAACTGAGTTGAAATACTGAACCCAGGAGGAAAAAAAATTCAAGTTCAATTTTGTAACTTGGCATTTAGTTATAAGATGTGACCATGCTGGTGAACCCTACAGCAGTTTCCTTCACTTTGATTACCTTCAGCTTGTTAAAATCTCCCTTCATCACATGAATTCTTCTTACCCATTTAGCCATAAGTACCTGAACTTTTCCTCAAAATTACAGTACTTACACTATAGTTAGGACTGAAAGTATTTCTATTCCAACCTTGCTTTCCCTTTAAAACTTTCTGACACTGTCACCTTGTAGATCAAAATTTTCCAAGTTCTCTGTGCTCAAAAGGTGATATTTAGAAACAATTTATTTTTTGTTCAGACTCCTAAATAACACTCTCTCTTCCCACCCAACCCACCCCTACCACCCTTTCTCTCTCACCTTCACCAGGTTACAAATAAAACTAATGACTTCTTTATTGAACACCTGAGGGCAGGAAGTTGATATTGTCATGTAAAAAGCAAGAAGTGCCTTTGGACAGTTTAATGAAAGCTGGTTTTGAGTCTGAAAAAGGTTGCAATTCAAATATGCACCATGCAATTGTTATGTTTTTCTTAATGTTCAAAGCAAGATCTAGTTTCCTCTCCTTAAGGTAGTAAAGACAGTTACATTTGTTCTTCATCTATACTTCTTTCAGTATTCAGTCACTTCATTATAAGTTTAAACCAGGGGCAAGCAATTATTTTGGGTGGAGGGCTGCTTATTGAGTTTTGGCAAGCCATCAAGGGCTGCATGACAGGCAGCCAGGGGCAGATAAATATAAATTTTCTAAATTTTCTAGGGGCCCAGTGGGCCAAATAGAATGGCCTGGCAGGCCACATCCAACCCCCGGGCCACATTTTGCCTGATTTAGACCCTTGAAGCACCTGGAAGTGAAGAAAGCCAACAATAACATGCAACCAGCCTCTTAGCAAGCTGCAAATAAGTGCATCATGGACCAGTTAAGGAATCCCTATGGCAGGGATTATGGTGAAGAGAGGCAGAGAATGATCAGGCAACTATTTGATACTAGACTAAGCTAGAGACTGTGTTACTGTAGATGCTGCCTTCCAAATAGTAAGCCCAAGTCTCTTACCCGGACCACCTGCCGTGTGCTTGTGATGAAAGCTTTCCTTATACCCAGCTCTGTTGCATCAAGGTTGAATTTCCGAGGATTTGCTTCAACAATGCGTTAATGACAAGTCAAGGAAACATTACTGAACCAGCAGTCAGCAATCAGGCAGATATCCTGGCTACCTGAAAGGTACTACCCAAGTGCTATAATTAATAAAGTTAACAGGACCAAGATTTGGTTAGTTAAGCAAACCAGGTGCATGATTTTCCTAACAGTTCTTACATCCTGCCATTTGTGTACCAATATAAAGAGCCCACTGGAATTTTTTGGCTTGCCCAATTGGCACAGCGTAGCACTTTAAGAAATTGTTTATTTTAATCCTTTTTCAACTCTCTTTTCTGGAGCTCAGTGTAACAGAGGACTGATTGCCTCCGGTTAACATTTATCCCACAGAAGGAGCCTTTCAGAACAGGGCATCTAATTTTTAACTATATGTTACTGACGAAGAGGGAGAAACGAGATGTAAAAAAAAAGTTACTTAAAGGAAAAGCTGGCATGTCACCGACTCCACTGTCTAAATCAGTGGTTCTTAACCTTTTTTGTACTAGGACCTATTTGTAAACACTGATGGCCAGTCCCAACGCAGTGCCCCTCAATCCTGACCAAATGTCCTGCCGTCCCAGCCCCCAGTGTGTGGGGGCAGGGCAGGGCCCACACAGCCCCTCGCAGGCTGGAACTCTGCCAGCTTGCGAGGGAAAAGCCGCCATTTTCCAAGTTGTTCTCCTTTAAAGGATAATCCATTTTTAAAGTCTGTTGATCCATTTTTGTTTGAAACCCTTTCATATTCTTGCAACCCACTTTTGGGTCACAATCCATGGATTGAGAAATTCTGGTCTAAACCCAACAATGATATCTTATGAAAACAGCAGCTTCTGAAAGAATTTTATAGCATACAATGCATATTTTCCAAGAAATGGAATTACTCTTTAGAAGCCATCCTCATCCTTCAGGTAGAAATGACACAAGGCCATATCTAAACTGTAACAGGCCCATATAAAGGATATTAATAGTTTCATCCAAGTCTTCCAGGTCCCATTCAATGCTCCGCAGGTTGTTCCTGAGCTCATTAGTTGTCCAGTCAATTTCTTCTCTTGTGGCTATAGAAGGGTCTTGCAGGAGCTCCGTCCATCTCTGGAACAACCCCTGAGCAGTATTCACTGCTTTTTGGACCTCCCTGAAATCAAGATGATCAACAAAAATACTAATGACTCGACTAAACAGAAAAACACTGTAGTACAGCTCTAACAGAATCATTCCACTACTGCTGTAACAGACTGATTCTCCATGTAGACAAGCCCTGAGGCAGCAAGTGTTTTTCACCATTTTGGATTTAAAGTTCTTTGTATTAATGACCTCCTCTCAAGCATCCTCCTTTCAACCTGCTTGATTTTCTCTTTAAACTATCACATAAGCAGAGATAAGTTGGGTTGGAAGGGACCTCAAGGGTCATCTAGTCCAACCCCTTGCTCAAGGCAGGATTCCCTCCAAACACTGCTTACTAGATAATCAGTATCTTGTCTTGTCTTCTACCCCAATAGAAACTGTGACAGAATTTCATAAGAGAAAGGCAGTGACAGTTATGGAAAGGATCCACCTCTTCCACCTACTGCTGCTATTAAAAGAGAAGTTTAACATTTCCCAGACAGTTACACTGCTTTTTCAGTACTCTTCTGTGGATGGAGGAACCCACACTACTCTATAACAAACAGACATTTTGCATTTCTATAGCATCTTTCATTCCAGAACCAACAAGGATTTGGCAGTATTGGCACGTTTCATACCGTAACTTCCTATGCACGTTCTCCACTACAACGATGTTTTGCTACTTCCTAATCATGAATAAGAATTGCAGGAACTGTCCCTACAGAATTTCTGCATGGACCAACTGTGTTCAGTTTGGGTCTGCTTATTTAATTTTTCTTTTTTTTTTGTAATTTACAATATTTATTTAGCTGTTTGCTTAATAAACTCAACTGCTTTACTGCTCCACCAAGTGTCATAGAGAAGTGCTTTCAAATGTTAGCATGGGAATGCATGCTGCTGAAAGCACTGAACATTACAGTTTTTCTCTGGGATTAGAGTGCAAATAGCAAATATCTACCCATAAACATGATTATCTGCATAAGTAAATACTGCTGTCTTATTCCCAAGGAATATTCTTTCAAATGAATGGAAAATTGGGATGTGAGATTTATACACAAGAGGCATGTTAGCAAGCTTTTCAGGTCTTATGATCAGCTGTAAAAAGGTTGCCCCATGTTTAAGGGTTGCACATAACATGCAGATATGTTTAAAGATGTGGGGACTTCTTTGACAGGTAGTGGCTGGACTTCACTAATAGAAGCTTAGAGTTGATCAGCTGTGTCCTCAGCTTGTGGCCACAAAGGAGATGAATGCGGGCCAGTTAGAAGGGCTGTGTCCTGCTTTGGGGTACCCCAGCCCTCAGTTTTCTGTCAAGGGCAGGTCTCTCATTTCCTCTGTTACATTGTCTTTCCTCCCTCCTCTGTTGGTGCTTCTCATACTACACCAAAGCAGAAAATACAACGAGGTTGTTCTTAGAATCCTAGGAAATTAAGAGCTGGAGGGACCTCACCAAGCTGTCCAGCCCTGCCCCTGCTCAGGCCGACTCCTGGCCAGCCCCTTCCAGGCAGCACTGGAGGACAGGAACTCGCTGCCTGGGCCCGCTCTGTTCCCCCAGCCCCCTTAGAGACACCACGGAGCCGGCTGCAGCCCGGCTCGGGGAACGCGGCCGGGTGGGAGCTGCTCCGGCCGCCGCCAGGGCCGGCAACCTGTTCACGGCCGCCCGGCCCCTCCTGCGGGCTCTCCCACCCAACAGCCGTCCCCGGGCCGGGCCCCGCCTCACGCTACCCCCGCACAGGCAGCCCAGAGCTAGGAGCGTCCGCCCCGCCCCCGCAGGGGACTCCAGCCCCGGCCGCGCTCACCCCTTCACCACGAAGAACGGGTCCTCCATGGACATGGCGGCGCGGCGCGGCCCGACCCAACCCGAACCCAGCCCCGGCCTCCGCGCCCCGCCGGACTGAGCCCAGCGCCGCCCGCCCTGGCCGCAGTCACGTGACGGGGGAACACGGCCCCGCCTCGGCGCTGGGGCAGGAGGGGAGACCGTTCCTGCCGTCACGTGACAGTAACAAGTACAGCCCAGTCAAACCCCTCGGGAGCACTGTACGCGGTTGTGTCTACTGCTGTCACGTGACAGTGACAGGCACAAGTCCAGCCCCCACCGGGAGGCCCGGTGTGCGCATGTGCATGCTGAGGGACGCACTGCGCAGGCGCCGCAGCCCCCGCCCCTCCGCCGTCGTGGCTGTGCCCGCCCCCTACCCGGCTCGGCCAATCACAGACCTCGGGGCCCCTCGGCGGTTGGCGGATGACGCGGGCAGGCTGGAGGACCTGTCCTAGTCTAGGTCTCTGTTCCCACGAAGCCGGTACCGGTGCAGGCGGTATTGACAGGTGCACGACCATTACTGTATTTGTACAATAATTTTGACCCTTGCACGGTGTCCGGCCAATAACAGTAAAAGTGCCCAAAGCCTACTATAATTTTTTAAGCAACTAATTTCTGCACTATGTGCAAAACTCAAATCGTTTTCAGAAGGCTTTAGCTGGGTTTTGGGTTTGCTGTCAGTGCTTTTGTATGTCTGCTGGTCTCAAAATAAAAAAAATATCAACTTTAATGGCATAATTCTCACTCACTGCACAGTTACAGTGAGCAATATAAAGTAAAAAAGACTTATTGGCAGACTTATTTGCATATTTTTTCAGTGTAGGGTACCTTTTCAGCAAATGTGATAATTTTGAGCTTCCAATACAATAATTTAAGACTCAGGTGTCCTGAGGTGACGTGTTGTTCCTGGCCTCCTGGGGCCTGAGGAAGGAGGCCTTGCACTGGAAAGCTCCTCTCAAGGGCCAGCAAGTCACAGGGCCTGTGGAAACCTTTGCACTGTTCTTTTATTTCCTCTGTCAGAAAATGCAGAAAACAAGCTGCCATTTTCCAAGAGCCACCTTGAGTCTAGTGAGGGGAACCTTGAATCTAAATACAGTTGAGAGCCACTGATAAGGGAGGATACACTTATGTGGGGAGCAGGGGTGGGGCAGGCAGGGAGCAGACACATGCATGAGTATGAGTGAAGCATGTGGGGCACAATCTGAGACCTTGGGCAGGGATACCCCCTGCCCCTGAACTGGCCAAATAATGTGACTGCTCTTTTCTTCTGTCGTGCCAACTGTCCCAGCTGATAGTGCTTTAAAGTAGGAAGCTTGTTTGGCAATGTGGCTCGCTTGTTGTGGGAAATCTGCAGAGCAGTTTTGCAATCCAGAACAGGATAATCGTGAATATTGAGGGAAAAGCTGTTGCGGATTGTGAAACCAGGGAATCGAATTCAGTGCGAGAGCCTCTTTAATGACAGGCTTTGGACTTTAAATAAAACACCCCCTTTAATTGGGATGATGTAGTCACATGTTGCAGTCCTTTGTTGCATGTTCCCATGGTTTGAGTCATCCGTAGGCAGGAGGAGAGGCATGCTCTGTCCAGAGGACACTTCATTGTGAAATGCTTCTTGCTTTGCAGATGGAAAACTGAAGATGTCTGAGAGGACTAATGGAAGGGACGCAGGGGAAGCAGAATGGGGAACCTGTCTCAGGCACTTCTGCCCTTCCTGTCCTCATCCAACCTGCAAAAGAAAACACTGGGGTCTGTCCCAGAGACTACTACTGAGTCCCACCTTTTCGAGGCTCCCCTGTCACCTTGAAGTTTCACAGTCCCATTCTGTTTGAATTTTACCTCCCTTTACAATCTCCCTGCCCAAGCAGCTGCCAATCTGCCTGTGTAGTTTCCATCACCTTTTCTGCCCTACCTGTATGTAGGGTGGCCATCATAGAGGACAGTACAGTTGTCCTCTGTCCTCTATTGATACGAAACCAGACGCCTTTATATCCTCTCTCTTTCTCTTCAAGAGAAAAAGAGAGGACATAAAGGCGTCCGTCCTTGTATCAACAGAGGACAAAGTAGCAGAAACTGGAATGTCCTCTGTGATGGCCACCCTACCTGTACGTCTACACCAGTGTTATTGCCTACTTACACCCAGCTGTTCCTCCAGTAACTTTAGGCCTTTGCTTGTTTCCTTTAAAAGTGTGGAAAGGCTGGGGAGTCCTGTCTGCTAGCGTCTGACCACAGATTTGGTTAAAGGAAGAAAGTTAACCTTTTTCATGAGAAAAAGATACATGTGGCCTTGAATTGTTGAGCACTTTCTTATTCTTCATTTCTCCCTGGGAAAAATGTAGTGGCACAACAGCTCTCTCCAGCTGGGAATCAGTTTCTCCATCTGAGTGTGAAGCCTTTATTTCAAATGAAATGTTCCTGCAATACCTGCACAAAACCAGTAACAGTTACTCCATATTCCTTTTCTCCCTTTCTGGAAGCAACAATAGAGGCTCCTATGTCTTTTATTTGTGCAGGTAACAGGTGTAACTAAATACTTCCATTTTCAAGTGCCAAATGTTTTTCAGGTGCCAGCACCATCTGATGAGGCAACATTTCTTGATGTGTTGCATTTAATTTGTATACATATAAATTGGTTCATGCCATTGCGTACTGAGTAATTTTGCTACCTTCCAGGAAAACACTGGTTCAGAAGTGCAGAGCTCAGCAGCTTTATCAGTGAGACCTGTTGCACCTTTTTGTGCCAGCTAGTTGGTAGTTCTAGGCTGGTAGTAGCAGTTTGGTGTCTTCAGAAATTTTGCTGATGAGTCAGCTTAGTTTGAACTTATGTTAATTACTAAGACAGTTTGCTGACATGTAAATGTATTTCTAAACAAATGCTGCAAATTAAGAACATTTGTTAAAGGTTATCATGTTTGGACTTACTCAAGCAAATGCAGAAGTCCTAACAAAAATGATTTATGGTGTTTTGCTGTCAGTATTGTGGAATAGTGCAATTCATCTCATTCAAGTGTGGCATCTCATTCAACATTATCTGGATCAAGAGTGAATTGAACAGAGAACAACTCAATTCAAATAGTAGCTTATAATTGTAACTTATGGAGATTAGAAGTTCCTTAATAAAGTACATTAACTTTTTTTTAGCAGAGTTGAACTGGTGCTGTTGTCATGGCGGTCCAGGGAATATGCAAGTAATGAGTTTTGTTTGGTAATCTTTTTTCCCCGGATAACTTTATAGTTGAGAGAGATATCTTTGCAATTTTCCAACTTGTTCAAACTTTCTCCTAGAATGACCTGAAAAGAGGATTCTATCTAATAGCTGAGAATTTTCAAAATTCACAGCAAGGAGGTGGTTCTCTTTTTTTTTTTTTTTTTACGATGAAAGCTAATTTAATGTAAATGATATTTAAAATCAAAATATCACACTATCAAAAAACTAAGTTGTTGAGCCTCTTTTGACTTTCTAGGATGGGTGTGGCCTTGTCTCAGTTCCTAAATGAAAGTTTTGATTTCACTTTGCAGAGCTGCAGATTGCTCCAGTATGTTCCTCCCCTGGCCTGACAAAAATTTCTGGTAGAGGAGAGTCTTTGTAGGCTGCATTCCACTGTAGAGCCCACTGGGAACTATTCAGTGAAAAATATTTGATTTGTTAAAGCCAGACCAGTTTTGACAAAATGTTCATCAAGAAAGAGTTCTCACTGTGCCTGTACACACATGCATGTGCCTGTCATCCCAGAAGAGCTACCGCCTTCTGGGCAGGGTCCTCTTCTGGAATGTAGGAGCTCCATCTTCAGGTCCCTGCTCTTCTACTCCCCTTCACCCTAGGTTAGTACCCCAACCACTTTCTCTAAAATCTAAATCTCTCCTGTGGGAGCCAGAAAGAGTCCCCATAGTTCAGTCATTAGAATACTTGCCTGGGATGTGAGAGACTGAGGTCCCTGGTCTGAATAAGACAAAAGAAGATACTTGCAGCTGTGTGTCCCACACTGAAAGGAGTGCCCTATTCACTAAACTCTTCTGTGGTGTGTGAAAGTCTTTATCTTTTTCTCCTCAAAAAATGGTAGAGGGCCTTGGTTTCACTTCTATGCAGAACAGAAAAACTCAGCATATTTTGAAATCCTGAAAATGGTATGGAGAAGTTGTTCCCCTGTGTGAAAGTTCTTGAAAAGTGTGTCATTATAGATACTGATCATTATGGACACACAACAATGGACATAACATGCTTAAGTTGTAGCAGTTCTGTAGATAATAATTGCTGATGTATAGAATTCAGTGATGCTGAATGATAGCTATGAACCTCAGTGAGCTGTTTCACCAGAGTAACAACTCCTTTGATAGTCCCTATCATAGATGGAGCGCCATCAGTCTTTTGTTGGCACAGTTAGCTATCATAAAGATGGAGCTGATTTTCAACAAAGTTCTTCAGTTTGGCTATTATTCCCCTCTGCAGTTATCTGTTCATGCACTGCATTATTATGGGATATTTCAAAACTTTCCCTGTTATTGCATGAATAACTGGTACCTCACAGGCTGTATCTTTGTTCACAAAGATCTGTAAAAAATAAATCTGGATATTTTTTTCCAGATCTCTTTGAACCAGCATACGTTGTTGCCACTCTGTATTTAAAGTGGTACTTGACTTGAAATCAAGCTTAGGTGGCATTCTGAATGATAGGCTTTAATTCAGATGCACAGATTATTACACTTGATAATCTAATTTGCATAGCTGGAATATATAACCCAGACATAAGCAGGTGTCATTTGGAGAGCTGTTTTGGTCTGCATTAATGCAAGTCAGATGGCTGATTATAAGGATCCCTTTAGGTCATAAGATCTTGAGTCCTATTGGGACAGGACATGGCAACTGCTTCATTCTGAGTGGATTCAGATTGCAGTTTCTGCCTTTCCTCAAAAGTAGTCAGGTATTAACCAGGCTTGACCAGTGACCTGAGTTTGCCATTTTGTGACTGTTTTCATCCTGTGAATTAACCAGTCAAATTACTCCAGAGTAAAGTATCTTAGGTGTATTTAACAACCCCATCAGGTAAAATTTTGGCCATTCCCTTGTTAAATTTCCAAACTGGCACCATTGTACTTTCTCCCATGCTCTCCATTTTGCTCACCAGAAGCTCTCCATAAACATCTACAACAAAGCTACTTCATCATCCTTTTTTGGGTCTTTCCTTCAAACCTTCCTAAGTTGCATTGTTTACAAGAAGTCAACAGTGTTTAAGCCACTGGTGTTCTGAGATTGCTGCCTGTTAAAATGACCAATATTATCTTATTACTTCATTGTGTACCCACACCTGACTGCCTGCCTGCCTGCCTGCCTTTACATGGTGTTTCTTGTCTTAGACAATAAGCTGTCTTCAGCTGAGAACCATTTTTTGCTCTGTATTTGTACAGTGCCTAGTACTATGGGGTCACAGGCCTTGACTGGGATTTCTAGGAGCCCTGGTAATGCAAAAAATAAAGACTGCATATGAATGCAGTTTTTTTTTCTTGTTTGATGGGGCTATATATTTTGATAGATGACCTTGTGAAGGTTCACCTTGAGAAGCTGGATACCGTCAAGTCAGCTGGCCCTGACAATCTACACCCCAGCATACTCAAGGAGCTGGCAAGCATCATAACCCAACCTCAGGCACAGTTCTTTGAAAACTCCTGGCGTTCTGGTGTAGTGCCTGAAGACTGGAAGAAGGCCAATGTGGTGCCTATCTTCAAGAAAGGGAGGAAAGTGGATCCGGCTAACTACAGGCCTATCAGCCTGACTTCTATCCTGGGGAAGATCTTAGAAAAGTCTATTAAAGAGGCCATCCTTAGTGGACTGGTCAATGCCAACATCCTAAGGGGTAGCCAGCACGGGTTTGTTGCAGGTAGGTCTTGCTGCACCAATCTCATTACCTTCTACGACCAGGTGACCTATCACCTGGACAAGGGAGAAGAGGTTGATGTCATATATCTTGACTTCAAAAAAGCCTTCGATCTGGTATCCCATGATCACCTCTTGGTGAAAATGGCCAATTGTGGCCTTAGGTCCACCACAATCCGCTGGCTGGGAAATTGGTTCTGTGGTTGGACCCAGAGGGTAGTAATTGATGGAAGTCAATCATCACGGTATCCTGTGACCAGTGGGGTCCCCCAAGGCTCTGTCCTTGGGTTCATATTGTTCAACATCTTCATTAATGATGTGGACATTGAGAGTCAGGAGCGGACTGGCCAAGTTCGCCAATGACACCAAACTTTGGGGCAAAGCATCCGCACCAGAAGATAGGTGGGTGATCCAGGTTGACCTGGACAGGCTCAGTAAATGGGCGGACGAGAACCTGATGGTGTTTAACACCAAAAAATGCAAGGTTCTCCACCTTGGGAAGAAAAACCTGCAGCATCCTTATAGGCTCGGCAGTGCTACGCTAGCTAGCACTATGGAAGAAAGAGACTTGGGGGTCATCATTGACCACAAAATGAACATGAGCCTGCAATGCGATGCTGTGGCTAGTAAAGCAACCAAAATGCTGGCTTGCATCCATAGATGCTTCTCAAGCAAATCTCAGGACGTCATTCTTCCCTTGTAGCCGGCCTTGGTGAGGCCACAGCTGGAATATTGCATCCAGTTTTGGGCTCCACAATTCAAAAAGGATGTGGAGAAGCTTGAGACAGTTCAGAGAAGAGCCACGCGCATGATCAGAGGTCAGGAAACAGACCTTACGATGACAGGCTGAGAGCCATGGGGCTCTTTAGCCTGCAAAAGCGCAGGCTTAGGGGTGATCAGATGGCCACCTATAAATTTATCAGGGGTGACCACCAGGATCTGGGGGAACGTTTGTTCACCAGAGCACCTCAAGGGATGACAAAGTCGAACAGTCATAAACTAGTGCAAGACTGTTTCAGGCTGGACATAAGGAAGAATTTCTTTACTGTCCGAGCCCCCAAGTCTGGAACAGCCTGCCATCAGAGGTGGTTCAAGCACCTATGTTGAACACCTTCAAGAGCAAATTGGATGCTTATCTTGCTGGGATTCTATGATCCCAGCTGACTTCTTGCCCTTTGGGCAGAGGGCTGGACTTGATCATCTTCCGAGGTCCCTTCCAGCCCTAATGTCTATGAAAATCTATGAAATCTATGAAACTTCTTGGAGGGCAAATTTGACTGCTTTTTGTCAGATGTAATGACCTGAACATTCAAAGTTTGCCTGGTTACCTTCCTTTCTTTCCTTTTTTGTGTTCTTGTGACACCGTATTTAGCAGAGGTCTCAAACTTGCTGAAATCTGACAGGGCCGCTCTGGGAGTGCTTCAGCCGTGGCTTCGTACTTGTGACCTCTGTGGCTGGCTCCTAATGAGACTGTGAAAGTAGCCTAAACTTTAGCCACTATAAAGAGAGGAATATCAACTGCTGTATTAAAGTTGCCTGATATTTCTCATTAATGAAACTTTTCCGATTCTTAGGAGAAAAATGGTAATACTTCCAGTATTTAAAGCAGGGCTGTCCACCTAGCGGCCTGTAGGCTGCATGTGGCCATCAGGCCTTTAATTATATCTAAAAGAGTCAGTTAGATCTGATAGATTTAAAAACTTTTGAAAGATCACCAGCTGTGGTCTGCAGTATTCTCCGTACAACTTGATCGAAGTTAGCTTAGCTGTTAAAAGATCTGAATACCTCAGTCCTATTAAACCTCCTTACTGGGGATTGTATTCAGAATTCTAGGATCCTTTTGCATCCTGCTATTGCACCCATACAGAAATGCACAAATAGGAGAGAAAGGAGGGCATTCCCTTATTTAGCAATTCCTTTTCTTCTTGGCAATGTCAACCCTCCTGCAACTGTCCTTGTCATGGAGATGGTGTTATCACAAAGCTTGTTTAAAAGGAATTTCACTACAAGATATACTGTATATGTAAATTCCTCCCTATAAGTCACAACTTGGCTAGAGAAGCAAATTTGACATAGGTAATCTAGTCTGGCTTAACATTGATATATGTCATCTGATGCATCTCTCTTCCTACCAATTTGCTATGAATGAGCAGTTGCAGCTAATGGTATAACTATTTTGAAAGTTTTGATCTAAGTGGCATATAGTGTATTTGAAATGGCCAAATTCTGCATTTATTTTTTAGAAAATCCTTATTTTGAAAATGTTAAATAGAATTTTTTAACAGTACAGTTTAGTTTTTTAAAAATGATATACTCCATCTTATAAAATTCATGCCTTCTATTCAGGGAACAAGATTCATGTCTGTGGAGTATAGTGGTAAGTGAGATATAGCTTAATTTTCTACAGTCTGGTCAAATCCATTAAATAAGATTTAATATCTTATTTATCTGCATTAGTCCTATTTGACACATACTTCCAAGTCCCTCTTTAAGATACACTGTAGTTCCAACTGCTCTTTGGGTGCAGTTAGTTCTGTTTCCTGTAAATGTAGCAGTTGAAATTATTGTCATAAAGCCAATGATGATACTTCTAAATAATTTGTTTAGTTCAGTGCATTTTTCTGATTCACACAAATATTAAATGTAAATATTAAATGTAATTATGAACAGTGACATACCTGTAGGTAATGATTCCTGAGAAGTATTGGTAGCAACAAGGCCAAAAAACGGAACAAGTTTAATTGTTGGGGTAAGGACCTTCATGGGCAGCCAGTTTAAGGCTTATGTAGATAGGCATTTCAAGATGTAGCATGTCTAAAAGAGTAGTTTAGACAAGGCATTGTGCCATTAGTGTGTGTTAAACTAGTCAAGTCAAAATCTGAGAGAGCGCCCTGAACTAAATATGGGATGAAGGGAAAAGCAAGAATTTTGTGAATATAGCAGTGACAAGTGGGGAATTCCCTTCTGTATGCCTCTTGCCGAAGAGATCTGCATGCAATTGCTGTTTTCAGCTTCAAACTTTCTTCAGTCCTCCCTCAAAGAACTTGGTCTCCCTGTGGTTCCTGCCTTTTCACATTCCTTTTTCTATGCTATTTTCCATAGCTTTCTTCTGATCTGGCCTCTACCATTCAGGACATGAATAGAATAAATAAAAAAACTACAGGACAAGGTACCTTAAAATGTATTGTAAGAGTTAAGGAATGTTTAGAGATGTGAGGGAATGAGCTTCACCATTGTGGCTGACATCACCCCCACCATTTTCCTCAAGTCCAGGCTATGTCCTTATTGTCCAATCCTGAAAGGTGCCCTAACCAGCTTAGACCAGGGAGAGGAAACTGGTTGACATTGTCATCTCTTTCTAGTTCCACTGAATCCTGAAAAACACCTGCAATGTGAAGCTGAGGTTCCTGCTATCATTCTTTCCCATATGTGTTATTTTTTGCCCCTTGTCTTCCTCTTCTTGCCTTCTGTGTAGTAAGAAACTGTCTTGACCAGCCAAGACAAATATCACTTTTGCAACATTACCGTGAGCTTGCAGCCAGAAAAACAAGCTAAAAGTAACAACAGCTAGTTTGCACTAAGAAAGCACCAAAAGGAAGATATAGTTTCTGTCTTGTACTATTGTTTCTTTCTCCATTTGTGGGTTTTATTTTTCTTGGTCAGAAAGGCAACAAGATCCAGCCTCATCAATGACAATTCAAGATGATTCAAATTAAATTTGTTTTCTCTTTCCCGAAAAGCCTAGTTTATACCATTTTCTTCAATATTATCTAAACCCCATGAAATGGGTATTTTCTGTAGAAAATGGCAGACAGTAAAGGAAATAGATTAAATGAGCTCTGCTTAAGTTTCAAATGCCTGTAAGTCTTTTCTCTCAATAAAAGATTGTAAGGGTTTTCAGTAGCGGTTACAGTGAGAATAAGCCAGTGATAACATTAAACCCTAACCACAATTAAATATTCAATGTTGGACTGGTCAGCAAGGGGTTTTAATAGCACCTTATCCCTTTCAAATCCTTGTGATATCTCAGAACTGGCTTCTGTGAGCGTGTTGTTTCAGCATGGGTCCTGTCAGAGCTCTGCATGCACAGTGAGTTCATAGAGCTCCAGCAGGACCGCTGAGTTCACTGTTTATATGGCATTCTGGCAGCCCTTAAACTGACCAGCCACTGGGCTCAGAGCTCACTGCAGATGAAGCTCTCTGCTGATCAAGCTGGTAGCCTCCTGATGGAGACTTGAACCTTCTTTCTAATGCAACTAGGGAAGGGTATTATTCCTTAGGTAACGAGGATATTGCTTCAGGGAGTACAATTATAAATGAAAAGCCCTGGTGATTGTTGAAAACATCAGTGTGAGCCCTCATTGGCACTCTCGACTCCGAGGCACATACTTGCCTCCAGTATAGTGGGGGCAGATGTGGTATAACTTAATGAGCGGTTGTGCTGCATAGTAATATCAGTGCCTTAGGGGATTTAAGAAAAATGTCTTGAAAGCTAAATGTAGCTTGCCAAAGGGATGGCTTAGATGCAGGGGTTCTCAAGTTGCTTTCTCTGAAATTCTTCCAGTTGCACCTGCTGGGCCAGCTGGGTTAGAGAACTGACAGGTACTGAGGAGCACTCAAGTCAGAGGGAGACATCTGGGAGAGATATTAGTAATTCAAAGAGGTGTCTGCATCTGGATAAGACACACAAGATAGCTGAACTGGAACTGGGACTAAGATCACAAGGGGCACTGCTGTCCAATTCACCAGGTGTCAGATGAAGGAATTAGATGAAATAGGCACAGGGTCAAAAATAAGATCTGTAACTATAAACATGCAAGAAGCTGAGAAGCAAAATTAGGCAAGTTGAACATGAACTGTTTACCTCAGAAAGGAGATGACTGAAAGAGGATGTCATAAGGGCATAAGGACAGATAGAGAGAAGGTAGAGCTGGCTCTTCCGTTGACTTTGTCTCCTAATACCTTCCCTGGAAATTAATAGTGCTAAACTCAAAACCAAGGAAAGGGAAGTCAGTGACAATTAGCCTTTGGAACTCATTGCCACTCACTTCTTTGATGCTAAGAGCTTAGTAGGACTCAGAAATACACGAGCTATATGGATAATGGAATTTGGCAGGTTTGTTATAGTAAAAAATGAGTTTTGGAAGACAGATAACACCTCCTGCCTTAGGGCTAACCCCAAGCTCCAGATCCTTGTTATCTATCTCTGGGGAACTCTTGACTTTGTGTATCTTCTCCCTGGTTCCTGAGCAGCTGCCTGACTATCCCATTTTTTATTGTGGGGGGAAGACAGTCATTTAGTCAGCCTCATAAAACAGAGAAAATCTACAGAGTACAAGGATAGTGAGAGAGCAGCCAAAGAAAGGTCCCTGGAAAAAGGAAAAGGCTATAGACCTGGAAGGGCCAGGGAGAGCACACCCTGCTGCTAGGGCGTAGACCACCCAGCAGACACAAGATGGTAACATAGATTACTGAACATGAGTATGAATTAAAGGGGAAAAGAAAGATGTTCTCTCTGGAGCTGAAAATGTAGAGCAACAAAGACAGGAAATCATGGGGAGGAAGGTCATTAGCACTGAAATTCTGGGGGGCCAGAATTACCAAGGATTTGACTGGGACTCCTGGGTTCACAACTTGATCCTGAACACCTGGGACACGGGTTCCAAAAGTTTAAGTTCAGGACCATAGGACCTGAAACTTCCTCTGAGCTTGTGGCATGTAACATGATAGTTTTGCCTCTTATACAAAAACAGACAGGCTGCTGTATATTTTCCTGGAAGAGACCTCTGGTTTGCCCGTGTTCTCCTTTGCCCTTTGTAACAGTGCGTGTCAGTTGGTGTGTCTACACGTTCATTAATGTGCCATAGTTACTGTGCATTAAGTTTAGTACTTGCATAACCAAGTACTAAATCAGTGTGCAGTAACTGGCACTACTGTGCATACATTTTTACAGGTGTAACCTGAATGGTAGTCCAAGAAGTACCCCGTCTCCAATTGAAGGGATCAAAGCAGGTGCACAAGTGCTGTGGGAGGTGTAGGGACTCTCCTCCCCTATAGAGCAGAGCCAGACCACCAATGAGGACTTAACCATATACCTTTTAATACTGGGAACATAACAGGCATAAATCAGAGGGTATAGTGGACACTACAACGCCCCAAGGTGGCAGGATTCAACAGAGGTTTCACACTTACAATCATTGACAAAACAGGGTTAACAAAACGTAAAACTCAAAGAGCAGAACAAACAATATGGGTAGATATACAAAGGGCACAAAATGCAAAATATCAAGTGACAAGGAAACATAGGGCCTTGGTACCTGGAGGGGGAGAAAACACAATGGCTCCTTTGCACTGCAAGAAGACTTATTTCTTGCTATCTGATCCACCCCAAGCAGGAATTGAACCCAGATCTCCCAAACAGTAGGCAGGACCACTGCCACACAGCCACTACTGGTAGCAGTATTTGTGCCTGCTAGGGGTCTTGACCTTCCTGGAGCCCAGCCTCACATTTTGCTGTCTAGCCTCTGATTGGAGGAGCTGGAAGCAGAGCTGGGAATCCCTCAGGTCACTGCTCAGATCCTTCCTGGAGCTGCGGAGCCTCTCCTGCTGGCTGCAGCCTCTCCTTGGGGATCCTGGAGCCCAGTGGAGAGCCCCTCCTGCCAGCCACACACCGTGCTGCTGAGAGTCCCACTGCTGCCTGCAAGTCCGACTCTTTCAGGCTCTTCTGGGGCACTGCTCTTGCCCCACTGTCTCAGCTCTTACCAGCTCTGTGAAACCCCTTCCTTATTGTCCCTCACTGGTCTTTCCTGAGTCAGCCCACACTGTCCCTTTTATCTCCCTCCAGGTGACCCAAGGGCCAATCGGGACACAGGGGGGTGAGTCTCTGTGGCCTGATCAGTGCGGAAAGGGAATCCCAAGTCCTCCAATCATCTTTTACCCTTTCAAAACCCCTGGGCCAAATCATTACCAGATTGGCGAAGAAAGGGAATCCCAAGTCCTCCAATCATCTTTTGCCCTTTTAAAACCCCTGGACTAGGTCACTGCCAGCCAGGCTGTCACACAGGTAATCTTGTGGCTACCCCAGACAAGAAAGCTGATATTTTTAAGTTTCTTTGCCTCAGTTTTCTTGAACAGGGACCGGGACATCCCACCTACTAGAGGTAGGGACAGTCTTGGGGATAGCTCTGTCAGGCCTTCAGTAAGTGCAGATGTAGTTAGGGATCTTCTGGAAGGGCTAGACATTTTTAAATCTGTAGGTCCAGATGCCCTCCACCCAAGGGTGTTGAGGGAGCTGGCAGGGGTCATCGTGGAGACCTTGGCCTGGCTGTATGAGCATTCATGATCATTTGGCCAGGTGCCAGGGAATTGGAAACTGGCTAATGTGGTCCCAATTTTCAAGAAAGGGAGGAAGGAGGACCCAAGTAATTATAGGCCCGTAAGCCTCACCTCGGTACTTGGGAAGATCTTGGAGAGAATCATCAAGGAGCACATCTGTGGGCGGCCTGCAGGGGAGCTCACGCTCAGGGGCAACCAGTATGGGTTCATCAAAGGCAGGTCCTGCCTGACCAACCTGATTGCCTTTTATGACCAAGTAACTTAATCGTTGGATGATAGTGTCACTGTGGATGTAGTCTTTCTAGACTTTAAGAAGGCCTTTGACACTGTCTCTCACCCCATCCTCATCAATAAATTAAGCGACTGTGGTACTGATGCCTAAACAGTTGGATGGGTAAAAAATTGGCTGATGGGGTTCACCCAGAGAGTAGGGGTGGACAGGCTGTACTCAACCTGGCGAGATGGGAGCAGTGGGGTACCCCAGGGCTTGGTCCTCAGGCCCACACTGTTTAACATCTTCATCAGCAACTTGGACGAGGGGGTGGAAAGCACGCTGTCCAAGTTTGCTGATGACACTGAGATATGGGGCAAGGTAGACACACTTGAAGGGAGAGAGAGGCTGCAAATAGATTTAGACAGACTACAAAAGTGGGCAGATGAGAATAGGATGGGGTTCAACATAGATAAATGCAGGGTTCTGCACCTTGGGAGAAGGAATCCACAGCATACATATAGGCTGGGGAGTTCCCCTCTTGAAAGCACAGAGGTGGAACAGGATCTTGGAGTCATTATTGACTCCAAGATGAACATGAGCTGTCAATGCCAAACCACAGCCAGCAAAGCCAGCCATACCTTGTCATGCATCCAAAAATGCATCTCAAGCTGGTCCAGAGAGGCGATACTCCTCCACTATGCAACTTTGGTCAGGCCACAGCTGGAGTACTGCATCCAGTACTGGGCACCGCACTTCAAAAGGGATGTGGCCAGCCTGGAGAGGGTTCAGAGGAGGGCCACCCGCTTGGTGAGAGAGCAGCAGGACAGACCCTATGAGGAGAGACTGAGGGACCTGAATCTGTTCAGCCTCAGCAAGAGGAGGTTGAGGTGGGAGCTAGTGGCTGCCTACAAACTCATCAGGGGAGATCAACAGCAAATAGGTAGAGCCCTTTTCTCCCCAGCACCACCTGGGGTGACGAGGAGCAATGGTAATAAGCTGATGGACAATAGGTTTAGGTTAGAGATCAGAAGGCAATATTTTACAGTTCGGGTGGCCAAAATCTGGAACCGACTTCCCAGGGAAGTGGTCCTTGCCCCTACCTTGGGCAGATTCAAGAAGAAGTTGGATGATCACCTGTCTGGGGGCTTGTGAACCCAGCATTCATTCCTGCCTGTGGCAGGGGGTCAGGCTAGATGATCTGTTCAGGTCTCTCCTGACCCTAGCTACTATGAAACTACTATGAAACTGAGAACTCTGTGGGTCCTACCCTGTGGCTAGTTTCCCACCCACTGAACTGTCGAGCAGCTGAGCCTGTGTTACAGGCTACTGCGGAGTTAGTGTCTCATGTAGATGCACCCCGCGACTCTTAACAAGAAATGTACAAAACAACTTGTGATATTTGTTGCTGCAGAATCCTCAGGAGATCAGCTCCTACCCTATGTTCTTTTTCTTCACAGTGAGCTGTAGCAGGCAGACTCTTTCATTAATTATGGTTCCATGACTTTAGCACATCATTATGCAACCTTCTCCTTTGCACTTAAATTGAAAGCAGCAGAACAGTGCACACATCAGTGCTCTGGGATGTACTCAGGGCTGCAGCAGTTAGCTTGCCTGCCAGTGAGAAAGAAGGTGACATTGAGGTAAAAGGAAGAAAAAGTTGGACTGTAACTCCTTTGGGTGCACGGTTAGAATCCTGTCTACATTGCAGTTTACCATGTTGACAGATAGTTCTTACCTAATTAATATATTCATTTTAATAAATTGCTCTTTAATGTATTGTTTACTCTAAACTGGAGTAGAGAATATGCTAACGTGACTGATTACAGTCTTACTTCAGCAAAGCATGGAAATGCATACTCAAATCACTGAGTTAAGCATGCTTAAATCTTACTAGCTCCAGTGCTTCACTGAATTAGGATGGACAGCTCAAAATGAGTTGTAACAGGGGTCCCAGCACTGTGTGTGAGTTTAAGAAGCACGGGGAAGATGAGTTTGCTGTGTACACAGACCAGCCCACATCTGTGTAACTGGCTTAGAGAGAGAAACCTGTTAAAGAAAATCATTATTTTGACCTATGGTGGGCTATACAGCAGAAGCATTTCAAGAATAACAGGATGAACGAATACAGAAAGATTAAATAAAATTGAAGGGTCATCTAACAGAAAACCACAGACATCTGCCAAATAAATACTTTTCCTCTAGGAAACCAAGGTATATTCCATAAAACACTGGGACTTTAAAGATTTTAGGTCAAGATTTTTCAAAGAGGGATGTCTGAAAAAGCAGATAAGTGCTTAGTGGGATTTTCTGTTTCTTTTGGAACCTAACTTTCTGAAAATCTCTCTCTTTGTATTTAAGAGGTTGCTGCTGTGATTGCTGTAATAAGACCCTCTGGTGGAGTTTCATAGCTGAATATATTAACAATAGTATTCAGAAACTGTCTTTTTGAGTCTAGGTTGGTTGTTTTGCATCTAGATTTCATTTGTACCAATTTACAGGTGCCACCCTGCCCTATCTTCTGTATTAATTTAGTACCTCTGGTTATATTTAAAAAATTATCCTAGACACTACTTAGCAGAAATCCCTTCTTCATTTCTAGAAGGTTCTGAGTCACTCTAGCCTTGTATTTAAAAATACATTAAATACCAAGCAAAATGGATAGGAGGTCAGAGACACTGAGCAGATCTACACATTCATTAATGTGCATTTAGTTTACTACTTTAATAAAGGACTAACTAACTACTACTTCCTTAATAAAGGATTAACTAACCTAAAGTTACTATGCATTAGTGCTGGTGCACTGTTTAGTGAGGCTTACTGCACATTAGCCTAATAACATTGTACAGCAGGTTATTAGCACAGTTTTTGCCATGATACACTACTGCTCAGTGTTATTAGGCCAGTGAGCTGTAAGCGTCTTGTGTCGATGCACCCATTGTTTATCACAGGGGTAGGCAAAATACAGCCTGTGAGCTGCATCCAGCCTGCAAGACCATTCTGTCTGGCCCGTGGGGCCCCTAAAAAAATTTTGAAAATTAAAATGTATCTGTCCTTGGTTCCTGTCAAAAATGACAGGAAGCAGGAGCAGTAGGACCCAGGGGAAGCCCGGTGGGCTCCTGCAACAGTAGGGCCTGACCCACCCCGCCTCTCCGCCTAGGATCAGGTGCCTGCACCAGCTCAGGAAGCTCAGGTAAGGTGGGGTATGGGAAGGGCAGGGAAGGAGCTGGTTCTGAGCACAGGGAAAAGCAGCCCCTCACCCATCCCATGGCCAGCGCTTCCTGCTGCAGCCACTTGAAGCCCGGGCAGGGCTGTCCTGAGCAGGCACAGGCAGCCCCATGTGGGCTGCAAGCGGCTGCAGCGTGGGGCACCAGGCACAGGGCAGGCACGAGGTCGCTTTTCCAGCACCAGCTTGTTGCCTGGCCTTGCACCAGCTCCAGGCTTGCCCGTCGGGGCTGTGCCGCAGCAGCAGCAGCTGCGGCCTCCCTGCTTGCCACGCTGGGCAGCATTTGCTGCTGCTGCCCACCCAGAGCTCGCGCTGCGGTAGGCTGTGGTGAGGCTGCCACCGCCACCTCTGGGCTGCCCAGCGTGCAAGCTCTGGGCGGGCAGGAGCAGCAAACGCTACCCAGCGCAGCAAGGGGAGGCTGCAGCTGCTGCCATCTTAGCGCAGCCCCAATGGGGAAGCCTGGAGCCGGTGCAGTGCCCAGGCTCACAGTGGGGGTGGGTTACAAGCTGGTGCTGAGTGCAGGGTGGGGAAAAGCAGACCCTCCTCTGCCCCGTGGCCAGTGCCCCACGCTGCAGCTGCTTGCAGCCTGTGTGGGCCTGCCTGTGCCTGCTCAGGACAGCCCAGCGCAGGCTGCGAGTGGCTGCAGCAGGGAGTACTGGCCATGGGACAGGCAAGGGACCACTTTTCCCTACACTCTGCACCAGTTGGTTCCCTGCCGGCGAGCACGGGGTTGGGGCTGTGCGCTGCTCCCCGCCTGTACTGTGGGGCTGGAGGGGCACTGGGAGTGAGCAGATATGGGAGGACAGGGCCCGCACTGGTGTCCCGGGGCCAGTACCGCAGGGCCCAGAGTAGGGCAGTGGGGGTACAGGGTCCTGGCCAGCAGGGGCTCTATGGAGCTGGGCCAGCTCCCCACTCTCCTTGCTGGTGCAGCCCAGCCCGGCTCCACAGATCCCTGCCAGCCTGCACCCTACTCTGGGACCCACCAGTGCTGACCCTGGGACATTGGTCTCAAGACATTGGGACATTGGTCCCAAGATGGCTACCGGGGGCAGGGCACCTGTCAAGGGGCGGGGCTACCCATGCAGCCCTCCACAACTTACCAAAACTGGGTAAGTGGCCCTCTGCCAGAAATAATTGCCCACCCATCCCTGGTTTATCACTACTGGATGACAACATTTTGACATCTGATTTGCAGGAAACGTCATTCTGAAATGTTACATTTTGACTCCTAAAAATGTCAACATGGGCCATTAGCCAAATTCAACCTAAGGCGTAAATTGGAACCTGAAACTGACTTGACTTTTCAGTGCATAAACTCTTACTGTGAAAAATTTTGCTTAGTTTTAGATAGGAAGAAAGAATGATATATGGTCATTCCCTTCTCCCTCCACTATTAGGAGACAATCCCCATTTAAGGCAGGACCTCATTTAATATGCTACAGCTACTACACTTAATATTGAGCCAAAAGATCACAAGCAATTTATGAGTCCCTTTGTCTTGATTATACAATTACTTATCTGGCTTTATCCACTCACCAATCTTAAAACTTCTCCCTGTATCTGGCACCAGTTCAGCTCTACCAAGTTGTTAACAAGACTAGGGAACTTTGGGTGGATGAACCACTAGCTGTTATATAGGATCAGGTATCCTGGTTGTTGCTGTATTGGTCTTACCAGCTGCTATATGCATTTTCAACCTGCTTGCTTGGAGCTGGCCCCAGCCCACCTATGCTGGAGCACTCAGGGTTTTTGCTAAGGGCTGTTGAGATGAACCAGTCTGTTAGCAAGACAGGCTTGTGCATGCCAATTTAAAAGCAGAATGGGCCTAGTGACGGTCCTATGCTGTGTTGGCGAGACAAGAGGTGATATGAATCCCGGATGAGCCCCTTGAGGACTCCTTCAAGGGACAAATGAAGGCAAATTTAAGCAACAAAAACTCAGTGATGTGTGCAGCCCTCTTTAATTATTATTTATGCCACAAGCTGTTTCCTGTCCCGAGTTTCTTTTATTTTGTATTGTTTTCCTTTCCAGGTGGGGTCAGGCTTCCCGCTGATTTAATCTCTTAGGTTTCCCTTCTCCATCATTGCCTGCTGCAGTGATGTTGCTTGCAAGGAGGCCACCTTTGTCTAAAAGCCCTCCCCTCTCCCTCTGTCGAGGAGCTATTTTGGGAAACAGCAGCTGAGCTGGAGGATTGTTGATTGTTTGTCAAACCCTTCTAGACCAGTTAGATCACATGCAGAGATTAGAGTGCACAGTCACACCCTTTCCTCCACCTCCTTTTCCTATCCCTCCGGTGACTGGGGGAGGAGGGTAGAAAGGGGAGTGCTCTTTCTGCAAGCAGACGCACACACCTCACTGACACATGTTCACAAACACAGCAGATGCACTTGAAGCCAGCCACAGCTGTGCCAGCAGCGCTGACAAATTCACAACACAATCACTGTCTAACCAATCCAAGTTCAGAGAAAGATCCTGAAATGCATCCAGAAACATAGGCAGACAAGGTTCGTTGGGTAAATCTGATATCTTTTATTAGACCAAGTAAAATAGTTGGAAAAATTCTTCTTTGGAAGCTTTTGGGCACAAACACCCTTCATCAGGCTGAAGCAGCATCTGCAGTTGGTCTGTGCTTTTGCTGGATGGAATAGAAAAGAAACTACAACATATACTTCAGAAACAGCACACTCTTCTCAGCCAATCAAGGCATGGACACTTAAATACATAAACATCGTAAAGCCAATTGGGGCTGAGAGTAACACTGGCACATTCGCCTGCATTGTGCATGCAAATTCCAACTAATCAAAGTAGAGAGACTCTCTTTCCTCTCTCACATGCACACAACCCAAGAGGCAGGCAGACAGACAACAAAGCCACCCAGGGCTCTGACCTCAGAAGCCACCATGTGACTCTGTCTGAAACTTACTAAGGCATTACATCAGCCTGGAAATGAAAGAAGAGAGCTGGGACCAAAATATTGGTTTTCTTAAAAGGGCAATTTTATGGAGAGTTTTTAGAAAGACTGGACTTTGCTTGAAGGCTCTTTCCCTCTCCGTGCGCCTGCCTTGCCTGGTTTGCACACATCTTAGAACTGTGGGAAGGGCACCTTTAACTTAAAACCTTTTAATGTTTGTGAAATCTTAAAAAGGTGCCACCCATTTAGGCCCATGACATTTACACTGAGATAGAATTTGTGCCTGTCATGCTCTGCTCTGTAAATTGAGAGAATCCTTGTCCATTCACTAAACAACATTCCCCCAGCATCAGGCAGCTGTGAAGTTTTACTGAGATAGAAAAAACTGGGAATATGAAGGTATTAGTTAACATCTGTTCATTTAAATATGAAATAATATTTTGCACTTCCATAGAGCTCCTGTAATTCAGATTCACTATGAGACTCTGGAGAACATTGAATATTTTCTGTACCTCAGAAGCTGTCTCTCCCAGAAGGCTAACATAGACAAAGAAATCCAGTATCACCTCAATGTGCAAATGCAGCCTTTGGACACCTGGGAAACAGGTGTTTGAAGATTGTGACATCAAATCTGAAACCAAGTTCATGGTTTGTCAAACAGTTGTGATTCCCATGTTACTGTACAGAGCTGAGATGTGGACAACCTACAGGAGACACCTCAAGTCATTGGAGAAATACCATCAATGCTACCTGTGGAAGATCCTTCAAATCCAGTGGGAAAATAGACGTACCAACATGAGCGTCCTCTGGCAGGTGAACACCATGAGCATTGAGGTGGCGATGATCATCCAACATCAGCTTTGCTGGGGCAGCCACATCATCTGGATGTCCAACTCCTGACTCCCAAAGCAAGTTTTATTCTCCCAGCTCAGTCAAGGAGCATGCCTAAGAGGAGGGCAGAGAAAGCGCTTCAAGGACATCCTCAAGGCCAACTTGAAAAAGGCAATGTTGGCATCAACTCATAGAAGACTATTGCCCAGAACTGCTACAAATGGAGGAAGAGTCTGCTGCAAGGATCTCAGTACTTTGAAACCTTATGATGACAACAGGAGAGGGAAAAACAGGAGCAGCAGAAACAGTCTCACAGAGTGAATCAAGAATCCACAGCCACCAGCCCACACAGAAACATGAGCCCAAGTTGCAACAGAGTCTGCTATTCACAGATTAGCCTCATCAGCCATCTTTGGACTCATAGATAAGACAGTCATGGAAGACAATTATTCTGGCTGTCAGGGAGTGCTGAAAAAGTGTTTTTCAAGCAAGGATATCCAAGATTTTTCAGCACTAACAGATTTTATCTCACAAGATGCTTTTTACCCAGGGAATAACACTTTTACTGCTGATGAGGTAGAAAGACTTGCATGAGTCTTTGGTTAAAATGTTGGTATCACATCATCATGATAATGTGGCTTTAGTTCCAACATTTTGAGGGGGCTTTATATCCCAGGTTTTGGCACTGTTCTGTCTCTAATATTGATTCACCTCAATCTTTCTGAGGACTCAGTGATGAAATGAATCAGTAAACTCCAAAGGCTGGGTGCTTTACTCAGGTATGGGAGCTACTGAAAGTCAGGTTTCTGGGGTAAAAGAAGCACTCTCTTACCAATGCTGATCACTTTATTCATCAGGTATATGCATCAGGAAATCAATATTAATTTCCCCTAAACAAAGACTAACAAACCTTAACATCCAAATTGGAATCATCTTTGGCTGACATCACAGACCCAGATCCTGCAAGCTGAAGAATCTGTGACTCTTCTGGTGTCACAAAAAAGAGTTGAACTTGACTTGTAACAGCCTAACACCCGCCAGTCACATCCTGGTCATATTGCAATATATCAAATGTGAACAAGGCTGTTATATATAGATACCACCAACTGGAATCCCAAGCATTCAGTCCAAGACTCAGCTTTTCTAGTTAGGTCTTTATTTAAGAGGTAGAGCTGTCGATGTCCTGAGGCATAGAATCATGATACAGAATCTGGTTCACTGGGTCTAGAAATGGGAGCCAATTCTTTCCCTTATATCAGTCATTTCCCTTCACACGATCCTGCTTCCTTCTCCTTCTTTGTTTGCTGAAGACTGCACAGGGAACAAACAGCTTGTGAGGCATGTACATGACTGCAGCGTTCTCCATAACTTGAGAAAGACTCTTGCGGCTGAAGAAACGGAAAGAATTTCCAAGTCATAAAAGAGATTCTGTACCACTGTAGATTTCAAAGTTTGGCATGTTTTAAGTTTTGCCAATTACAGTAATGAGAATTGTATTATGCTGGGTTTCTGGGGAGGTTAGGGGATACCAAACCATGTTTTGGGAGATGGTTCTGTTGTTTTCAGAACTCATTTTGGATTTAAAGTATAATTGATGACTCAGTGGAAAACATATATTTTGAAGCTCTTCCTGTCTAAGATACTGTCTAATGTATTTGTGGGGGTGTTTCTTAGGGTGAGAGCCAGCATTTGGTTCAACAGTATTCCTAAAAGGAAAAATGGCTGGCATAACTATTGGCTAGTGAGCTTCTACCTCAGGACAGGCTAACTTGGAGTCATTGGTGCATGAAGGGTGAATTGTTGTGTGTGGGAGAGAGAATACAACCAAAGGAATAGGAATACATTCAGTAACTACTGGGGAATCCACACACATAGGACTCTGTTGGGATTGTGAAGAAATTCCATCCGGGTATTTGCCTATGTAGGAAGGACAGTCTGCCTTTTTTAGCAAAAATAATGGTTCATTTTCTACTCTGCTCGTTGTAAAAGCTCTCCTTGTGTGCTGCATTTCAGCTCACAGATGTTCCCATTTCCACCCCCAGATGACTCCATTTATAGCCTTCATGTGTTGGTTAGCATGCCAGTGGAGGCTGGGAAAAATGCTTAGGAATCCAGGGAGAAGTCTGAAGTGCTTCAGAAAAAAAATGCTGTTCCTTTTTCTGTCTTTCTCTGACATTTCTGAAATCCAGAAGCGTGGCAAGTAGTACTGTGATTTGTAACAAGCATCAATCTAGAGAACTAGAATAGACAGCATGGTTTTGCGAGAAGTGACTTTGTACATTATCTTAAAAAAAGGATATAGTTGACAAATGTATAAGATGCCTTGCAATCAACAGTGGATTATTAACTACTGATATGTAACAATGGACAGACGCTGGAAAAATAAAATGTGATCAGGTAATTAAAGACTATGCACAGCAGGAGCTGAATTATGTTTTTCACAGACCTTAATTTTGGCATCACCTGACTTTTGAATGTTTCATTTGGCCGCCTTAATATATTATTTTCTATTTTTTAATATAAATTCTTAGGCTTTCAAAAAAGCCAACTGGACACAACAGAAATTCTGTCACATGGAACCAAACTGCCCCCCCAAGTTGGGTCAGCAGCAGAGTTGTGATGTTGAGATACACAGTACAGACTTGTGTCCCTTGAGTCAACCCCAAACCAAAAAGCTCTACTGTCCTTCCTGTCTGAAGAAAAGAGCATGGCAGCACAGCCTGATGACTCGGGGCAGGACTTCAGCCTGGGGCAGACATTACCTCTCACTCAGCTGCAGAGGAAGAGAGTTTTAGAACCCAGCTGCCCCCCCATTCCAGGTGAATACACCAAGCTGTGCTGTGGCTATATGCTGGCCCAGAATGACAGTCTGGATTTAAGTCCTTTTACTTCTCTGATGGCTTCTAACTTCAGTACTTGTTCTCCTGCAGCCCAGAAGTGGCCCTGGGACTGGCCCAGCCCAGTTCAGACTCAGCAGGTTAGAGAAACCCTCTCCATATCAGGGACTTGTACAAAGTGCAGTTTGAGCATAGTGCCTTGTCCCCTTCCTTTGGCAGAGGCCTGGAGAGTAGCAGGTTTCCCATGTCTACTCTGGAAGGCATAGGTCAGGGGTGGTTTGAAGCTGGGGCTGCTGCCTTGGATGGCAGCCAAGTAAATGCAGGGGCCACAGCCTGGAATGGCCACCAAGTCTGGCCAAGTTCTCTTAGTGGTGCTGCAGGGGTCTGGGTTCCAGCCCACTTCCCTGGAAGGCCTCTTGCCCACTGAGGGGTAGAGTGGGAGGTGGGTTGATGGCCACTAGGTTGTAGCCCAGTGGTAGATGACCTTGTTAAGGTTGAGGTCCCAAGTTTGAGTTCCCTCTTTGCCTGGGTTTCTAGAGCTGTACCTCTACCTTTTGCTCTTTCCCATTCCTGCTCTGGAACCTGCTTCTGCTCTTCTCTCTCTATGATGGTATCTCCCCATTCCCAGATGCTGGCTCTGTCTTGCCTGCACCCTAAATGGGCCCCAGCTCTTCTCTGCTTTGGAGTCAAGCAGCTTATTATCCTTGTTCCCTGAGCAGCATCAAGAGCATAGAAATGGTGACTCTCTGCTATTGGTTGTAGTGCCTGGCACCACAGCAGCAGTTGGGGGAGGCAATTTCTAGGGAGTTATTCTTCATCCAGCAGCTCTGGTTTGGTGCACACTTGTTGACTCGGTGGGGATACAGCATGTAGTGCTTGTCACCCACGAGTGCCCAGGGGCTGCAGCATGTTCTGGGCAGATGGACTCTGATGGGAATTTAATTACCAAACACCCCTAACAAGCCTCTCCCAAACACATACAAACAGAGTTTTTTCAGAGTTGTAGAACTTGGTTATATTTAGGTTGTTTGTCCGGTGAAATACTAGAAGGCACATCTGTGAGAAGGCAGTGGTGCTCTCATCCCAGATCTCAGGTTTCTCCTTTCAAAACACGGTGATGCTGGGTCTTCTCCGTGGATCTGCTCTAAGAGTTTTTTGTAAGGGGGAAAAGTATTCCCTGACCTTGTTCACAGAAACAGCTGAATCTCCTTGGCTAAAGTTTCCCCCTCCCCAAAATAACTCAATCAGCCAAGAGACCAATATTGGGAGTGGAAAACCACAGCCCTAAAAGTTACTTTGTAAAGCTATAAATAACTGAGGGCAACAGTGGAAAGTGTTAGGCAACCCTGAGTGCAGGATAGGGGCACCTGTGTTCGGACCATGCAGAGGGCTTGTTTTGTGGCCAATACCTGACAAGGCACCAGATTTTGGTTGGGGTTTTCAAAGGAGCTTCGCTGAAAGCCAGACACTCCACTGACACATTGGCCTGGTGCTGTGCTTGGGCTGCTGGTGGCCCACTCTACCACCTTGGCTAAGCCTCCATTTCCAGCTGCTCCCTGTGCTTTGGTCTAGGGTGGGCACGCTGGAGGTGCCCAGCTTTTGTGGCACCAAGTTCAGACAGCCGGGCACAGCGAAGCTTTGGGACCCCATCACGGGGCCGGGGGGCCGGTTCCTTGGCCGGGCACGCGGTATACGCGGTGGGCAAGACCACAGCTAGGAGAGAGGCTTCGCCTGCCTTTTTACTGCGGGGCAGAGGCCTCGGGGTGAACCTGGCTTCTGCCCCTCACAGGGCCCCACCGCCCCTGCGTGCCCAGGACACGGCCCGGCCCGCAGCTGCTGAGAACCGAGCGGCAGGGCCAGCGCGCCCCCTACCCGCACACGTGCGCGGCGCCGCAGCTGGACGTTGCCCCTTTAAGAGCCCGCTCCGCGGGACTCGCGTTCGAACCCGCTCCTTCCCTCCCTCATTGGCCGGAGCGGCCGGCGGCGCGTCCTGATTGGCCGGCCCGGCGGCACTATAATACGGCGGCCGGTGCGTAGGTTCGGCTCAGTCTGCAGCGCGGGGAGCAGCGCGCGGGGACCGATGGAGTTCAAGCTGGAGGCGCACCGCATCGTCAGCATCTCGCTGGGCAAGATCTACAGCGCGCGCGGCCAGCGCGGCGGCCTCAAGCTGCACAAGAACCTGCTGGTGTCGCTGGTGCTGCGCAGCGCCCGCCAGGTCTACCTGAGCGAGCCCGGCTGCCCGCCCCGCGGGCCCGCCCCGCATCCGCACCCGGCCGCTTGCTGGGACCCGCCGCCGCCGGCCTGCGCCAGCCCGCGCCGCTGCCCCTGCTGCTGCCCGCCGGACGCGGAGGCGGCGGAGCCCGCCGCGCCGCCCCCCTGCCCGCGGAAGCGCGGCGCGGCCGAGCGCGGCCCGACGGGCAGCCCGCGCAAGAAGCCGCGCCGCGAGGCGGAGGCGGCGCTGGAGCCGGAGCCGGCGGAGGACATGGAGACGGGAAACGTGGCCAGCCTGATCAGCATCTTCGGCTCCAGCTTCTCGGGACTGCTCGGCAAGGAGCCCGCGGGCCGGCGGCGAGGGGCGCCCGGCGACGGGCCGGCGGCAGCGGGCGCGGAGGCGGCGGCGGGCGAGCCCGGCCAGATCTGCTGCGACGAGCCGGTGCTGCGGAACCTCAACCCCTGGAGCACGGCCATCGTGGCCTTCTGACCACCCGCGCCCAGGACTCTGCCCCGCAGGCCCGGGCTGCGGGGTGCCCCCAGGCTGGACTGCTGCACTGCACCCACACACCAGCTGGGGAAGAAGGGGCTTTCCTCCTGCAAGCAGGCAGAAAGTGGGGAGCAGCACCGTGGAGCCCCCTGCATGCTCCTCCTCCATGCCGCACTGGAGGGAGCAGGGCAGGAGAGCAGCCCCTGTGCGCCTGCCTGCCACGAATGCTGCCCGGAGCCAGCCTTGCACAGTCCGCCTCCCCTGGGAAGCCTGGCCCATCCTTGGGGGCCCAAGACGCTTGGGGTGCAGTAGGTTGAGCCGGGAAAGTTGGAAGTTCCTGGCAAGCTTTCTCAAAGCCGCCTCTGGAGAAGCTGGAGGTCAGGACGATTTACATGGTGCTTCTTGCCAAGAGTTTCATGCAGCGGAACCACGTTTACAGACATTGGGGCAAGTCCTTGAGCCTTCTCCAGCAGGCGGGAGGACTCCCGGCCTTTGTTCTATAAAGGCTTGGGGCTCTCCGGGGGGGCGGGGGTTGTACAGTACAGTACAGTGTTCTCTCCTTCTGTGATGTATTTTGTCTTTTTGTATTGGAAATTGTACTGCTACGTGTGTAACACGTATTAAATATTTTCAACTGTTCAGCTGTAGTCATTTATGTAGCCGCTTGGCCAGAGTGGGTGGGAAGGGCAAGAGCTGGGCATGGCCCACACCCTGAAGAGGGTGTGGTGGCTGTCCTGGATCCACCCAGATGGTCTGGGTAGTTTTGTTTCTAGCTCCTCTGGGAGCTGTGAAGAAAGGAAGCTTCTGCTAGGGCAAGATTATGAGAGTCCCTCCCAGGACTCTTTCATTTTCAAGTCATCTGAAATGCCTCTTGCTGTAGCTTGTTCCCTATTCAGCTCTGTGGCTTGGCAAACTGCCTGCTGAACTTGGGGGGTTTTGACTTGGGGTATGCCCAGTAGGTCTCTTGCTGTCTCTGTTTATTAAAAACAAAAAAATCCAGAGATTGCTAATAAGGCTGTAGTGAGTTTGGTGGGGGTGGGGGAATAGTGTGGTAGTAAGCATTTGAACTTTTTTATTAAAAAATAATGTGTAAATCATCAGTTTCCAACCTCCCCTCCTTTAGTTGGACTGAGAAGTCAATATGACAAGAGCTACACTGCCAAAATAACTAATCTTTTCTTAATAGTCAAGGTTGTTGTCCTATCTTGTCCAGTCAGTCCTAGGTATTGGGTGGTAATATAAATAACTTGGTCAACTAAAAGCTTCTAGGACTTTTTCTTATACCATACTTATAACCTGTGGAAGTCTTTTTTCCATTGAGAAACTACTACTTCATGTTTATGGTCTTCACCATTAACTTAGGCTTACCGGAACAGTAATAATTATAGTGGGGAATGTTAATAAGAACACATAAATCTGTCCAAGATGTGGGCAGTTTAATGCTGATACATAGGAGCTAGGGAGACTTCAGCCTTTTTAGTTAATAACCCTTACAAAGTTACAAACCCTTACTTGATTGCACAAGACTTCAGTCTGCAGAAATGTTGGGAAAATCATTTAAATCAACTGCAGAAACCTTCATCTGTGGGAGACTTTGCTCCTTTCTAAGCTAGGGAAGGGAGGTGTGTGTGTTTTTGGGGGGAGGGGGGTGCATAGGGCTTCCCACTATTGGATGTGCAGCTATGCAGTTCCTGAGTTCCTGTCTCTTGGAAGATTGGAGGGGACTAAAAGAACAGAGTGAAAACAACAATGGAGAAAAGGGACTCTGTTCTGTAATAATATTTTTGTCATGCTTGGTAATATACACTGCTTTAGATAAAAGAAGGCTCTGGAGAGAGACAATGTTTTACCTTTTCAAATAAGATAGTGGAACTTAACACACACCATAAACCCCAAGTTCTGCAGCAAACCTAGAAGAATTGGACCTGACCTTCTTAAACAAGGCAGCCAGTAGTAGGGGTGAGAACCTTGGGCTCTCAGTCTTTACAAGGAAGCTAAATTCTTAAGGGGTATATCTGTTCTCCCAGAATATTGTAGGAATTAAGTGTTTGATTTGAAGTCTAAACACTAATCTGCTACTCCCCTACACCTCTTGGTACTTTCAGTATCACACTCCAGGGATGTCACCACTTCTTAATAGGCCTGAAGAGAAAATTTGATTTCCTGAAGTTTTCCCCAACCTCTTTGAGGCCATCTTGATACTTCATGTATCCATGGGAGGATATCCTCCACTTATCCATGCAGGCCCACATTTGATTTGTTTTCCATTTCAAGTGGGTCATCTTTAGGTGTAATGGGTGTAACTAGTGTGTGTTCTTGGTTTGGTGTTTTTGGTTGGTTGGGGCTGTTGTGGGGGTTGTGGTGGGGCTTTTTTTTGTCGTTGTTTTGACTCCTGTAGTGGCTGTCTACAGGGCTGTCTTTCTCTATTCTCCTATCCCGCTGGCTGGCTTCTATGTAATTACTTCATTTAGTTGAAGGTGTAGGGAAAAGAACTCTCATACTTCACCAATCCCACCCGCCCATTTTTCTGTTCAGACAAGGTTTTCCTATTCAACCGTGCAGTCAGTGGGTTTCACTCTTACCTTTTTTTCTTTCCTTTTATTTTTGAGAAGCTGTCTGTCAGCAGGTAGCTTCTCTGTAGTACTGGTGTTTTGAACACATGGAGCCATTCCTACTCAACTTGAGGGGATGATAAGTGTTTGGCTGAACAGGGAGTAGCATTCTCGGAATAAATGTCAACACATGGAGCTAATCAGGAACAGCTCCATATTCATAAAAGCCCTAACAGGTTTTCTGTGCCACAGACAACTGAAGAAAGGTCTATGTTCCAGCTGGTCAGAAGGCACTGACTCTCCCTGTGTTTGACAAGCCTGAGCTTCCTTTCAGCACCAGTTGGCACTGGTTCTAGCCATCCCAACTTTCCAGGAGTTGTGTAATATAATAGATGACCAACCAAATACTCTGTAACTTAACTGTTAGCAACATCGGAAATACCAGCAGTAAAGGCTATTCTGGGAAAGATCAGAACTCTGCCTTTGACAGGTATGATCTGTCCTCTAAGCATGTAAATGTGTGATCTTTTACTTGGCCAGTGGTATGTGGCACCTCGCCCTTGAGACACCCGGTCCAGCTTCCTAAACCATTGCCAGACCTATCTTGGATTATATCGCAATTAATTCACTGCAGTGGAGTCATAGATGGGACTATGTGTACTTGGCAAGCATAGGCTCAACTGAAACAGTCATGCAAGCAGCAGTGAACAGCAACTCTCCATTAATATATAGTGGGGGGGCGGAACCTGAACTCAGTGGTAAAAATGGCACCCTTGCCCATTCAGGGTTATCCTGTTTTCCCTTCTGTCAGTGCCCAGCAACCAACATATTAGAAAGTATGAGTGAAGCCGACAGTAATACTGCGGGGTTTTTTGGGGGTTTTTAAGGGTACTTAATAATTATGCTTATAGCATAATGTTGTGGACTATAGGGCATCATGGTAAATGGGGGAATTACTCTTCAGTTACAGCTCTGAAGAGATCAACTGGGCTGTGGTTACTTAGCAGCCCTGGTTTGGAAAAAGCCTTGGCTGTGGCCTCTCAATCAAAGCTGTGTATTTTGGTGGGTGGTTCTGATGTTTGAGAGTTTTTTGTTTTATTTTGGGGTTTTTTGGGGGGGGTCCAGACTTTTTATTTTAAAATATTAATAAATTCTGCAGATGCCAATTGAGTTTTTCCAAACAGACAGCTTGGGAGGCCTGTAGCACTTCAGCTTGTGATCCATCTATTTGTATAGACATTTTCAGTAAATCCTTTATACCCTTGTTAAAAGGGGCAGGGGCTGGTGTGCTTTGTTCTCCTGGGAGCTGGAGCAAACAGAAGAAGGATGGTGATGATATACTAAACTGCAGGCTCCACATACAACTGGGAGGGCTAAAGAAATTGATGGCCAATGGCAACAATTTATTTAGAAGTTTACCTCTGGCTCTTTCTAATAGCTTTTCCTGTTCCTGCAAACACCTGTGTACAAAAAGGGTCTATATTTCTTCAGCTCTTCTGCCTGAAATTCCTTGCTCTGTGCTCTCTGTTTTGTACATGTCATTGCATTTAGTTTGCTGGAAAGCTGAAGGAGGTGGCATAAACCAGAATTAAGCCTCAGGGATGAATAAGCATAACGAATAGGCAGGAGTCCAAATATGACTTGTGTGAATGTCCAGTGAGTGCAGAGGCAAATGTAAATAAACCAGATAAAAATAAAAACTTGTATCACTTGAAGTGTTGGGTGAGTCTTTTGGAAACCACTTAAGTCTAAAGATATGACACAATACTAATATGGCAGAATCCTTGCATTCCTATAATAGCAATTGTGATGAGAGACTTTAAAGCTTTGCTGCCATTGCTTCGCTGCTCTGCTAATATTTTTGTGTGGGTTTACCAATGCAGGGAAAAAGGTTATGTACACGTGTAACTTAGCTCATGTTAGACCACAGCTACATGGGCACTATTTTAAGTGGCCTTTGGCTTGGTGAGCCAATTTGGTTTACTTCGTTTTGTGGCAGTGCTGTTATCTATCTTACAACAGGCACGTTTTCAGCTCCCTGTTGTGTATGTTTACTTCCCAGTCCTTCATGCACAAAGGAAAGTAGAATGGGAGGCAGATCTATCTCCCTCTCTGGATCCAGTGTGTGATGGCACATCCCAGTACCTCAGTTTCCCTACCTGGAGTAACAGGTTTGCACTGTGATGAACAGTAAAGGCCTTGGACTGGGAAAGGAATGCACTCTTAACAATCCTTCCTAATGATATAAGAAATGAGTGTGCAATGGGAAGTGGGGTCATTCTTCCAAGGTGGGAAGGATGGAAAGGAAGGCTTTGCTTTCACTTTACCCATACTGTAATTGGTAATGACTGATCACTAATTCCAGCCCCCAGTGTGTGAGCTATTGCTCTAATTAGGGATACCTTCTGGAGGGAGGCAGTCATGCTCTGAACAGTAAGGGAGTGTTAATGGTGTGAATCATCTCATCCTTTAGAGGGATGAATACATATGCATCTCATGGGATACCAGCCAGCTAATGCTTCCAGCCAAGGCACTGGACAGAACAGGCGTGGGTGGGGTGGAGGTGTAAAGAGACTGGGTTTAGCTTTGGATGTATTCTCCCCTTTTGGATGTGCTCCAGTGATTGGCTGGAAGAACGGCCTGAGATGACCCTGCACACACATTATTTTTTTTTAAACCTATTGGGGGAATATCTATTCACTGCTGCAGCATCCTTGCACGGCTTGACTCAACACTCTGGAATCCAGGGAGCTGTGGGGAGGGAGAGGGAAGGCTGGGTGGGGGGCTGCATTCCTGACTCTGCCACTCCCTTGCCTGGAAAACACAGCTGGCTGCCTACTTTAGGGAAAGCTGGAGCAGTCCTAGAGCTTGTGGGGTGGGGGGAGTGCTACAGAGAGCCTGGGAAGGTTTAAATCCTAGGCCACTTGCTTGATGGACAGGGAGACTAAAAGCATGATAGGGGACTAGCAAAAAGCTCCCTGCGTTTGGGGGCGGAGAAGGGACAGCAGTGCTTTATACAAATTCTTCTGCCCTGTAGTGAGCATAATTAAACCTTGATTAAAGGTAAGGGTCCAGCTCTTCCCCCTGGCCCTGGCATGTTCCTCAGGACTCACATCTGTCTGCAGCATGCTGTGCCTGCCCATGATGCTTCAGGAGTATGTTAGTTAAAGTGGAGAGAGGGAGGCTTCCTTCTCTTTTGAAGCACTGACTCTTGTGCCACCCCATGCTCTGTTGCTAGGTTTGGGTGCAATTGGTATGCTGAGCTGCAAGGGAGATAGAGCTTGTTCATGCTACTCCACTGGAGCTTTCTCTAGCAGGGAGAAGAGATGGGTTGCTTTGCCCACAACAACCCCTAACCTTGGCGTCTTCATGCTCTTCTAGGAGACACACACGCTCATTGTTTGTCTGGATAAGACTGATGGCACAGGGAGGGGATGCTGCCAGGAAGAGAGGGGATAAAGGGAAGTTTGCCAGGGAAAGGTAGAGTTCAGTTTGCTGACAAGACACGTAGAAGACCTGGGAGCTTCACCTTAAAGGCTGGGCTGGGCATACCCAGGCTGATCTCTCATTAATATGCTACCAACCACTGAAAGGCAGGAGCTATCTTTGAAATTTGGTTGCCAGTAGGGGTGTCTCATGGAGCAATGTGTTAGGAAAAACCTTGCTACAGCAGTGGGATTGGTAGCCAAGCTGGGGGTACTTCATCTTGGCAAGGTCACCAAGCTAGCTAGAAGATGTCTGGTAATTTAGAGTTGACAGGTCCTTGGCAGTGAGGCTGAGGGGTCCAGGTGTTAGAGCACTATTGCCGGCCTGCCCCAAGCCAATAAACCCAAAAAGGTGATGTCAAATTGGGGCTAGTGCAGAGATGCAGTAACAAGCGCAAGCAGCTTGTTCTTCAGCTTGTCTTCTGTTTGTAATTTCTGCTCCCGACATAAGAAACCCCCCACCCCCCATGCCAGAACTGGATGTGCTGCCTTGCAGAGTGCTAATGAAATGCAGAGCTCTTTGGAGAACAAGTCCAAAATGGGTTTTTGGAGCTTTGTGCCTCTTGCTTTGGGTGTCCTCTGACCCTCTCTCCTCTCCTGTCTTCTCCAAAAAAGTGATTTATTGGTGATTGTTATCTGCGTGGTAGGGAAGGGATGGCGGGGGGCAAGCCAGAGTCAGGTCTGGAGCTGCAGACTGAATCAAGTAGTGTGTAATAATGTGGTCCCCAAATGATAAAGCAAACTCCAGGGACACAGTGGGAGGAGGAAAAATTACATTCCCTGCCCAGGAAGTAATGGAAGCATGACCAGCAATCAGATAATTGAATGGGATGGAGGGGGAAATGTTCCTGGCCTTCCCCTTATATCAGATTCACCACTTCCAAGATGATGTTGGTCTTTTTAACATGCACAGAGGGTGAGTTCAGGGGCAGACCTACTTCTTCTCAATCTTGAATTTCCTGGCCTGTGTCAGTCTGGGTCACAATGGAGTTGCCACTGCTTTCTAATGGTAGTTTTATGTGGACCAGACCAAGCTGTTTTGACTTGTGTTTAGGCAGGTGTTTTTAGGAGCAGGTGTGAAATGCTCAGGAGACCAGAACAGCCCCTCCCCTCCTTCTCTTTTTTGGAACACACACCAAGATCCAACCTGCAGTATGTGTTTTTGCTCTCCAGCTGCGGTAGTGGCTGCTGAATGGGAGAGATTTATAATGGAAAATTGGCTAGGTCCCTCCCTTCCTGATGGATGTGCATGGGGGATACCTGCTGTGGAGAGCTAATGCTCTTACTGTTGGCATCTCCTTTTCTAAATGCCACCTAATGCTGAAAACAGCTGTGGGCAGACACTACTGGTTGTTCAACCATCTGTGAGAGATGCACAGTGACTGCTCCAGGATCTTTCTGTATGTTAGGCTGCATCTTCTTTCCCTAGGCTGAACCAGGACTTGCACCGTACAAGCCCTGGGCATCAGCGTCTGGAGTTGTGATGAGGACACAATCTTTTCATTTTGTTTTGTTTTGTTTAAACAAGTGTTACCCCTCATGATCATCACAGAGGGAGCCTGACAGCATGACCTAAGAGTAACCAGTGTTGATGTCACTGTGTCTGCCTGAGTCTGCAGAGTGTCAGACACAGAAGGGAACTGCCCTATTCATCTTAATGGGGTGTTGTTAACCCCAGCATCTAGGAAGGGCAGTCAGGGGCTACTAGCACCACTGCAGGATGGTATGTGGCTGGTGAAGTGTCTACTGGGTCTGGTCCTCTCACCCCAGAAGCCAAAACGTTTGGTGTATGAGTGCTGGCAGGCCTCTTTTGCATGCTAGCACCTCTTTTTGTGGTCTGGGGTGGAAAACTGTCCCTGCTGCTCTTCTGTGGGGCTATAGTTGCAAAACTGCAAAGGAGCCTCATGTCATGGTGACTCTGTTTCGTAGTTGGCCCCAGATTGTCTTAGCTTTGCCTTTATGTCAACTCTGAGCTTCATTTTAATCATTCCCTTCCCCTGGCTTGCTATCCCTCTCTTCTATGCTATAGAAACAGGCCCCAGATGCTGCTGCATTGCTCCAAGAACCTTAACAATTGGTGCCAGCAGGGAGAGTTTCCTCCCAGCACTGCCGGCTGGGGCTCCAGTATTATTAACTCCCTTGCCATATTTCAGGGTGACCTCTTTAGCTCTGTCAGAAACAACAGAACTGCAGCCCTTTTTAGTGGAGCTGAATGGAGTCTCCCCATCGGGAAGGTTACAGCTATGTCATGAAGATTGCGAGCTTCCTGTGTCTCTGGGCAAAATGCTGGGACTCAGTAGTGTGTTGCAACTATGCAGGCTTTGGGCTGTTGCCAGCAGTACTAACAGAGTCTAAGAGAACCAGGCACAACCGTCTGTTGTTCACATCCAAAGCTCTGGTTAGGAACATGTGTGGTTTCCCCGGGAAAGATTTCCTCCTTCTCCTTCTCCTCCTCCTCCTCCCCTCTGCCGACAGCGTCTGACCTCAGCTGTCGTCTCTGGTGTTGTAGGGGATTAATCTGAGCCTAAGGACAGGTTCAGGCATGTCCAATGCAAAGGAGAGCTTCATGCACAGAAAAAAGGGAAGAAAACAATGGAACATTCTCCTGCTGCTTCACCCGGCAGCCAGGCAGAGCAGGAAAAGAAAGCCTGTATTAATTGTTAGACAGGGGCCCCAGCCCCTGCTCTATCCCCCCAGCACCCCAAACATCCATGTGGTTCCTAATCTGCCTCGAAATCTGGATTTGAGTTTTGGAAAATGACTCCTATTGCAGTCAACTGAGCTAAACCCCCAGAGCTGAACATCTGTGAACAGCAGGGTGTTTGGAGCCCGGTGATCTGAGCTGGCAAGGCCTCCTTGTGGGGAAGTCTTAGCTCAGCACATGGGAGTGTTTCCAAAAGTAGGGTCTGGCTCTGGCTTCGGCATGTGCAGTTTAAACCCATCTCCAATAGCTCCCTGTCTGGGGTGTCCAGCACCTTAATCCACAGATTTTTAATACCAAAACATGCCACCGCGATCATCTGGTTGGACTTTCTGCATAAACCAGGTCAGAGAATTTCACTTGGTCATTTTTATATTGAGCCCCTAACTTCTGCATTAATGGTATAAGAGCAGTGAGTGCATTTACCAAGATCCGCCCCCATAATTGTCCATAGTGGGCTCTGCTCTTGGCTCTACTAGGTTCAGTAGCAATTCCTAGTCCCATATTGACTTTGGCAAGGCCAGCATTACCACTATGTTAATCCAGCCACTTTTTCTTTCTCCTTACTGTAATCAAAAGAAATGAGGTGAGGGAAAGTAAGAGGGGACTAGAAAAAAGGGAAGTCAAAGGTATTGATTCAGTGAGCAGCAAGATGTGGCAGTGAATCACTGGGGGAGAGGATTAGAAAAGGGGAACAGAAAAAACTAGCTGCAGACATGGGGTAGCCAATAGACAGACAAGGGGAAAATGCACCCCCATGCAGGGGTCTGGAGAGCCAGCTCTGAGAGGATGGAGTTGGAGGACAGGGAAGCCCAAAGCCCCACTTGCCTGTCCAAGGAGAAGAACAGGGGGTTTGTTACTATGGTGAGATGCTTCCTGCAGCTAGGGTTGGTTCCCTTTTTGACTTCCCTGCAACTACAGCATGGCACAGACTCAGTAACTGCTTCCTCTCCTGACTCTAGGACTGGAGGAGTTGTCAGGCAGTCGTTCCCACTCCTCCCTTACTAAAACCAAAGCAAGACAGGACTGGGAGAATCCAGTTTCCTTCTCTCCCTCCCTCCCTCCCATGCTTAGTCCACATCCAGAAGCCACAGTGGATGGAATTTCACTTGAAAAGAGGAGGGGAAGTGACAGTCTTAGGGGGGAGAAAGAAATCCTCATCAATCTTAGGTCATAAACACCAAGAACAAAATCCTTTTGCATTGCCCTTTAAACCCGTTATCTCCCTCCCACACATGCTGTCTTTCTCCAACTACTTATTTGCCTGTCATCCAGTTCTCCCCTCCTGGACTCCTGCTGATTTGCACATCAGTCCTTCTTCACTTGCTGTGCCCAGAGCTTTGGTGGGGGGGAGGAGGGGACACAGTTTGGGAACTAAGCTCTCCACAATTCAAATCCCAGTTTAGATCACACATGATATGAGTTTTCTGTTCCCAGCCTTGTCCCAAGTGGGCATGTATCTATATTACCCATGCAGAAATGGCACAAATTCAATTCTTTTATTTTTTTTAGGAGATTCCCATGAGTGGCATGGATGGCTTGCTTAGGTAGCTAGCAGGGATGCTGAGTCATATTCTCAAAAGTGCCTGAGTGACTTAGGAGCCGGAATCCATTGACTATCAGGGAGATACAAGGTCCTAAGTGTCTCAGTCACTTTTGAAAATGGGGCTTTGGAAAATGGGGCTATGTCATTTAGGGGCTTTGGAAAGCTTGACTCAGTTTCTGATGTCTCTCTGTAGACATTCCCCAGCCAGTTTGGGAATTTTCCTTTCTATGACTTTGGAGACATTGGAAACCTGGCTCATGCTGCCTTCTGTCCTTTCCACCCAGCAATGGCAAGGCAGTCTGCCAATGGCTAGAATAGGTGGGGTAAGCTGGCTGGGGGCCCAGAGTTGGAACACAGGTGTTATCATGGATGAGGATTAGAGGGCATTGGTAGGGATTGCAGGAGTTTAGTATCAAGTAGGAAGTGTGCTACTAGTTGAAACAACTGGCTTTAGCATTGTCTGGAGGATACCAGTCCACTGGCTAGAGCCAATTTTAGACTCTTATTCGTCTGAGATGCACAACTGAAGGTCGACTGGTGCTTCAGAACAGCAGCAGGAAGTATGTTAAAATGATAGACTGCATCTCCCAGACCAGTGATCAGAAGGAAGCCCTGCTTGTTCACTGCCTAGATCTTGATCTCTCTTACCTATGGTAATAGCTCAGTGACTAATAACTAGTTTCTAACTTGGCTCAAACCATTGCTCTGATTCTCAGGTACTTGTTACATGGACTTTGCTGCATGGAAAATGCTTCCTTATAACAAGCATGTTTTCTTGATCTATTGTGTATTGGCATAGAAGGCCTCTAATTGGTTTCTGACAACAATTTTGGTTTGGAAGCCCTTCCTCAAGATTAATTTACTGTCCCCAGATCCATTTACTTTGATGCCTACATGCTGTATTTTCCAAAAATCAATGTCTTCCATTACCAGGTTTTCACTTCCAATTTAGCAGTGCTAATCTCGTTACTTGGGTAATTTTGCTCACTTGGTTTCATATTGATGGTACCATCCTCTCCAAGCTCTATGAAGTTGGAAACACTGGAATCCCAGCACAGGTTTTCAGGGAAACTGGGAGCTATAATCACAGTTATGTTCCCGCTTGCCATAGCTTCATCATAGATTTTGCTGCTCAGATTTCCTCTCAGTTTACTTTGCTGCCTGCTTCTGAGGCCATGTGGTATAGTACAGGCTCCAGCTGGTATCTGTGGAAGAAGCAATGATCAGAGACACTAAGGTAAATCCAACGTAGGCCTTAATGCACATTTTGTTTCCTGAGGGCAGCGTTTCCAACAGTGACAGCTGCACTTCCTTGTGGTCTTCAGCCTTAGCACAATGCTAATTGAAGGCTGAAGCCCCAAGTTTCATCCCTAACTTGCCAGTGATTCACTGTTACCCCAAGGAAGTCATTTCATCTTGCGTCTTAACCAGTCTGAAGCATTAGCCATGATTCACTCCTGCCTGGCCATATGCAGGTTGTAGGTACGTGTGTACATGGGAGAGATGAGGTCTGAGGAGGGACCGGGTGTTGGGGGGAAGGAGAAGCAGGTGTCTCTGCATTTTGTCTGGGAGCTTTCCTCCCTTCATGGAGCAGTATGGGGAGGAGCATGGAAGTGCACATGGCACAAGCCAGAGATCCCCTGCTAGGACAGATTTGTTCCCCAGCCTCATGGCAACTCTTGTTACAATCCATTCCTGAGCCTCACCTTACAATCCATCTTGTATTTGCCCATCATCCCCAGATAGAGACTCTGCCTTAGGAAACTGCGCCGCGGCCACAGGGGACATTGGTGCCAGTGCAGGCACAAGCTCCAGTGCTGCTGACTTCTATGAGTCTGGGTTAATGCAAAACCTGGATAAATAGGGAGCATGTGGGGTCACTCCTCTTGGGGGCAGGAGGGCAGCCACAGGTCTGGGAGCTTGGGTGCACATTTTGTTGCTAGTTATGTGCCTGGCCAGGACCCATCTTGCCCTCTGTTCCCACGCCAGGCAGAAGGAGAGGATGTGGCGGATCTGGTGGAAATGTTATTGCAGCGCTGATTCCGTCCCGTTTTTGAGAGCTCGGTGCCAGGGCTCAAGGGAGGATTTCCTGCACACGCTCCATGTGGCGCCATCGCTTTCCCTGGCCTAGGCTCCACATGCAGCCACCCTCACTTCTCAGAGCTGCGCACTGACATCAGCTTTGTTGTGATATCTTAGCTGGGCACGTGGGAGTGGAGCGAGACCTGCATCCAGGGGAATCACTGTTGTGTTTATGAGCTTCCCTTGCTTGCCAGGGACACTGTTACCAGGGTAACTTGTGAGACAACTCTAGGAGAAAGCAGCCTGCTGGGCTGGCAGGAGGGAGGGTGAGAGACAAGGCCTGGGGAAGGAGTAGCTGTTTTGTCTCCATGGCAATGGTGCTGCTATTTTCAATGCAGGAGTGATTCCAGCCAGTGGCACAGTCCCAGGGTGTAATTCTATCACAGGACGGGGGTGTGTGGATGCAAAGGTAACGTAAAACAAGGGGCTCATTCCCTGCTGGGATTGGGGGTGGTGGCTGCAACATGGTATCACGCTGCTCAGGAGAGGGGTTAGAGGAGAAACCCTAGAGGTGTTTCTGTTCTGGCATCAGACACCCTTTGTCAGAGCAGGTTGGAGTTTCTCAGGCCAAGGGATGGAGCTGGCTCTGAGCACGGGGAGGGGGAAGGGGTTAGTAACTCCTCATGGTGCTTGGCTTCTCTCCGGTGGCACATTTATTCCTAAATGAAGGGTGTTTGTAGCTGAAAGCTTGCAAAGAAGATTTTTTCCCCAACTATTTTAGTTAGTCTAATAAAAGATATCAGATTTACCTCAAGAACCTTGTCTGCCTACCTCCTTAGATCAACATGGCTACAACCAACACCCCTGAAACATTTAGTCCTAAAAAGTCTCTCTCTCCTCCATGCTTCCAAGGCATGCGCCTCTCTTCTCCATTCCCACTCCTTCCTTCTCCCTATAAACTACCTCTTTCCATTTCATTCCTCCTGGAGCCTTATTTCTCTCTTTCTTTATCCCCCATCTCCCCCTTATTTCTTGCCCTTTTTAATGAACTCCATCTTACCCTCCTCTCTTCTGCCCTCCATCTCTTTCCCTTCCCAGAACCGCTGTCTCTCCAGTGACCCCCACTTACTGCAGTGCGATCAGCCTGGAATACAGAGAGAAAGCAATTAAGCACACGCACAGCAGGATCCTTTGGCTGATGCCATGCTGTTAGCCCTCCCTGCAGCCCCTGTCCCAGTGCTGAAAGGGCTGAGCTCTGCAGGCTACTGCCTGCGGTAAATCTGAAGCCCCTGAGGAGGTGGACGCTGACCCCTGTGCTCAGGTGTGTGGCAAAGTGCAGGGCCCTTCTCCAGGCTGCTCTGTGCCCTGGAGGCTGAGGTCTGGTTTGCACAGTGCTGAAGAGCTGCTCTCTGCTCCCTTTCCCCAGCCTCCTCCCACCCAATCATACTGTTTGTTCAGAAAGGGAATATTTGACCCCAGGCGCCCTTGGCGGCAGAGAAGCTGGGAGGAGCTGCATCCGCAGGAAGGCACAGCAGAGAGACTCCCACGGGAAGGGAGGGAGGCAGGGAAGGAAGGAAGGGTCTAGCAGGAGGAGGAGGAGGAGGAGGAGGAGCAGGACATTTATTTTTCCTTGTGGCCGAGAGTCAAACCACAGGCTGGCCTCATGCAGAGCCAAGCTCCAGCTCCTGGCTTGGGCTGGGCTGCTGGAGTCTCTCACTCCATGCATACAGAGGTGGGTGCAGCGGGGCCTCGCAGACAGTGGTCCCAGGTAGACCAGAGTGGCCAGGCCCTGTCACACCCATGGGCTGTCTGCCATGTGAATTAGCCAGGGCAACTTCACCAGGAGAACAGCCATCCTTCATTGAAAAGTCTCAGCCACCCCAGTGAAATTGCTGCTGATGGACTCAGCTGGGTAGAAAGCCCCGTATGATTCCCTTTTCTCTAGATCAGTTTATAGCATGGATGGCAGCAGCTTCCCCATTAATGTGCCTTACTTCGGGCCTGAATGGAAGTGGTTGTGGTGGGGAGGTGCAATAGGATGGGGGATGGGGATCAGCTTCATTATGTAACTCTGTCTGCTGGGCATGTCAACCAGGTAGCTAGTTAGTGCCAAGTGCAGTGTAGTGTGGACACCTGTCCGCTAGGCGCTGGCCAGAGTACCATTCGTTTCACATAGGACAGGGCACCAGTGTCCTGTGGTAATTATTACCAGCCACTAGCTGCCTTGGCCTGAGTATGAGCCCTCAAAGAGCAAAGTTTAGATGGTGTTTTCTCTGTTTCTCTGTCTGTGGCTTCATCCCTGTCCTGTTTCTCCTTTTTCCCTCTTCCCCCTCATATCTTTCAGGTTAGACTGTCAGTCTCTTGGGTTTGGAGCTCCTCTCTGGCTCCTTTTCAACCCCCAGCCATTTGCAGAGGATGCTGGGATATCTTTCCCTTCCTATGTAACCTTTGGCTTTTTGCATAACCGTCCAGACTGTCCAGGGCCAAAGACCCAACCCCTTGAGGTCACTGCTCTATAAACCGCTATTGACTCATTGTTTGCCCCCCGCTTGTGCTTTCCCTAGCAGCTGCTCTGCTTGCCATCAGACTCTGATGGGGCTCACCAGTATGCTCTGCCCCAGTGCTTGGAGAAGTGCACAACAAGGGAGAGAAGGATAAGCTTGCCCAGCTAAGTTGTCATCCCGAAACATGTCCCAGACTGCAAGCAGGAATCTGTTCAGTGTCAGTGAAGTGTGTCCGCCTCCAGGGTGGAAGGCAGCAGCCATTCAGCTGTTGAGGACAGAAGGTAAAGAAGGATATTGCATCCCATTGAGACTGCAGGGGGGGAGAGAGGGTATCTCCAGACGTATAAATCATTCATGCTGGCTCTTGGTTAGAACGTGGGGGGTCTGCATGTGTGGAAATGAGGACCTAACACCTCTGGCTGCTGTGAAAAGGGCTGGGGCCCCATAACCCTTTACGAGCATTATCCCTGCAGGAGTCAGAGGTGCAGTCTGCAGCACCTCCACCAAAGCAGTGCTCCCTTCCCCCCTCCTTGCCATAGGGGTCAGCTGTGACTCAGAAGGAAGAGTGCCACCTACTGAATTACCGGTACTATTACCTGGGTTTTCCTGCATGGCTCCCTGCCAGACCATCTCCTGGCAAGCCCTGCCCGGTTCCGCTGAGCTTGTGTGCGGCACCAAGCCCACACCTAGAGGGGATAGCACTGCGGCGCCATCTCGCCCCTTTGGAATGAGCTGTTGGACACCTGCCAGCCCTCTCCTCCTTGCAGTTATGTGGCACTGGCTAAAGCTCATTTCTATTAGCTGCTTCTGGCGCTGGCCTGAAGGCTCTCTTGTATCTCGCCATCCTCTTTGGGAGTGTGGCCATGAATTTATTGCATTAATTCATTGTAAAATACTTGACTTTTTGAGTGGACTCACAGGCTTGTGTTCCAGATAGGATGAGCATCGTTCTGGCACTCAGATCCCAGTTGCAAATGCTCACGCTTACAAATATCCTGATCCCCTGGCTTAAGTTTCTGCAGTGGGTGACTGCCCTGCCCCACAGCTTTTACATTTCTGGAAAGCAGACATCACAGAGGCATACAAACCATCTGAAGGGACTTGATTAAAAATGCTAGGGGATATTCACAGAATCTTTTCTTTTGCACTATTTGCCTTTACTTCCTCAAGCTCCATGCTTCACATTTGCCTGTGCCCATTTTGCCTCTCATACACTGTCATGGAGAGGAGGTGGTAATATCTCTCATCACTCAAAGACCTTTCCCCTTGATCAGTGAGCATCTCTGTAACCAAGCCATGACCCTCCTCCTGAATCACCTCCAGACTGGCTTCGCCCACGCTTTAGGAGAGAATTACTCCCACCTGAACTTTAAAGCTACTCTCTTCCTCTGTCTCATGCCCCTTGTCCTTCAAAGGCACAACCTCCCTGAACACAGACAAGAGCTTCAGAACATTTTATGCCTTGGGGCAAAGCTATGACATCTTAGAATGCATTCGCACCAGGGTTCCCACTCTTGGCTTTGTCTGGCCAGCAGACATGGTTCTCGCACCATAGAGCTAATGTGCCTCGGCTTTTCTGCTGCAAAGGCCTACTGGAGATTTAAAAAAATTATTATTTTGTGTCTCAAGCCAAATTAGCCAAATCAATTCTGAATTCTGTTGACTGATCAGAGCTCAGTCATTCAAGTCTGTGTGGCACTATCACCAGCAAGTATCCTCCTTCCACAACTCTTCAGCCTGGGGCCTCAGATACTCCCAAATCCATAGCAGGCATCCTATGTGCAGGCCCCAAGCCCAGAGGTCTTGGAGTTTGGATCCCCCCAAGTCTTGTTTGCTCTCAGCCAACAAGCTGGGGAGAAATCCCCCATTTCAATTAAATAGGTGTATAGCTGAGATCCTCCCATTGGGAGGCTATAGTAGACTCTTGTCAGGTGTCCTGTCTTCAGTGTATTGGACAGGTCTCCACCATCTACTACATAATGCCATTTAAAGTGATCTTCACTTGGGGAACAGACCAGTGCAGTGACTAAACTTGATAAATATAGGTACTGCACTTGATTGTTGTTCTTGTGTAGGCTGGAGCCTACACTCCTTGCCATGCTGGAGCTCCCTCAGCTGCAATGCAGTGTAAACCAGTCACATACTCACTGCGAAGTGGCTCCTGTGTGTCACTTATCTCACTGTAACCACATTCGTTTTGGCAGTGACAGCCTTGCTTACAGCACTGAGTGCACCACCACAAGAGTTCACAGTCCTGTCTACCAAGTGTTGTGTGTCCTGCTCCCCAACTTGTCACATGAAGTACAGCTGAGGTGTTTGTGGGTAGTGGATATCTTCCCTTCTATATATGCATTTGGTTTGAGATGCTGTGACATGTTGTCCCAGATCAACAGGCAGCCAGTGCTTGTCTGGCCTTGATTCGAAGAACAGTGGCAGAAGAGAGATTAGTGCTGGATTAGTGCAGGGAGAATACCAGAAGGCATTGTCATGTAGGGCAGAGGTTACATCAAAACTGAAGGTACTAGCCAGGATTTTCAGGGGGAAGGAGCAGGACACTGAATGTCAGATCCAGGCAGGAAAGAGCTGTAAAATTAAATAGCTCTAATAGATAATGAGGTGAAAAAGTCACCCACTGAAAGGCTGGGGGACACCAGGCCACTTAATCTCCTCGTAGCCTTCCTGTGAAAGGGATGCAAGCAGTCAAATGCTCAGGTTAGTGGGGACATCAGTGATTCAGGGGACTTAGCGTGGAGCAGGGATCTGGGCTCTGTTCCCAACCCTGTCGTATCAATGTAAGTCCGTGGTTTTCAACCTTTTTAAGTGGGAGATCACCTATGGCATTTAAAAGCAACCCAAGATCTACCATGGGCTGCTGCCACCCCCTCTTGCCCCCCTGCCTAACAGGTAAGTCTGTGGGAAGGGAAGGGGGGTGCAGATTGAGGCAGAGGGAGAAAAAAATATTTGGGGTTGCACCTCCCCAGCAGGTAAGTCCCATCCAGCTGGGGCCCCACTCAACTTACCCCTGCTCCTGCCTCTGCGGCACTGTCCCTCACGTGGGGGCCTTGATCTAGCCTCTGCCCCTTCCCTCCCCCATGGCCTGACCTGCTGGGCTGGGGCACATGCGTGCATGCATGCAGGCATTCAGCCCCCCACCCCAGCCTCTGATCAACTCCAAGAGGGTCCAAGCTCTACTGGTGGATTGAGATCCACTGGTTGGTGACCACTGATGTAAGTGAATCCCTTTGCAGCGTGTGTGACAGCAAGGAGACAACTTATTCACATGAGCCAAACGCTTTGAAATCAGTGTGATTGTGTCACATTTCCAGCTCTTACACAAGAAGTATCTCCTGGGTGCTGAACTTTAAGGGTCTCACCACTGTGGGGTGGATGAACTCAACCTACAAGCTGGTACTATTTCTAAAACAGGTTCCTAGTCTCCCAGACCCATGCCCTTGATTTCAGAAGACCTGCAGCCAGCAAAAGTAGGAGTAATTCAGGGCCATCCTGCCCCAGTTGCAATCATTACATAGAATCTGCATGTGACCTGGGGGTGAGAGGGCAGATGTGAGCCAGCCTTGTGCAGAGCCCCTATCTTCCTCCTGTCCACCAATGGACAGATCCTAGGCTCATTTGAAATGCAAAGAGGCTCATTTAAAGGTTTCCCAGTGACTGTCTCAGAAGCAAGTATTTACATAGTGTGGATTTGTGCCCTAGAGCTGGGGGCTGGCCCCTGCTTGAATCACACCAGGAAACAGCAGCAGGGGAGCCAGAACTAGACTTCTGACCCCTCATGGAAAAGACTGTAGGTTTGTTTCCTAGTGGGTGAAGCTGAGCTGGAATACGGTGCCCTCCCCTTGCGCCTGTCCTCTGTGAACCTATTGCAGGCAGCAAGGGGGAGGGGGAGCAGAGGCAGAGGGTGAGATGGCTTCTTCTGTGAATGTTTGTATGTGGGGGCAGGGGGGGGGTAGGCAGGGAGCACAAATGGAGCCACAAGGCAGGAATCCAGATGGTGCAGACAAATCCCCCTGTGACTCTGACTGTATAAGAGGCAAGCTCCTAGGTGCTCCCATCAGGAATGGGCAATTTGGCTTCTGTCTGTGCACCTGATCCCTAGCGGCAGAGCCGAGGGCGGATGGCATGACAATGGGAGCAGAGTTCTCAGGAGGCCATGGAGAGCAGCCAACACCTGAACACGGCTCTGTAGTCGCATGCATCTTCCACGTGTCTTGAGCATTCACATCTCGCTTCATGCTCGGATAGATGTATATAGCAACCCCCTTATGGAGCTGCCCTCAGCCCGAACCTTTTGGCACCCAAATGGGCTGCAGTGAAAGAGACAGAGGCCAGATGATCCACCTTCTGGCAGGGCATGCTTGAAATAAACGATCCCTAGGGGGATCTTGATGGCTGAGTGGGTTGTAAATAGGGTAGAGACTGTTCAGCATTGGCCCAGGTCAGGCCAGAAAGAGTCCAAATCATATTAAGGTTGTTTGGTGTCCTGCAGGATAGAGCTGGGGTCTTCCCATATCAGAAGACAGGCATCCTCCTGACTTAACACCCACACATAGCACAAGCTGGAGGCCTGGCTTCTCAGCAGGTAGTTGTGCTGAATGATCCCGAGACTGAAATATCTTCCCACTCTAAAAACTGATCTCTGTCGGTCAGGGTTGCTGCCATAGGGGCAGTAAAGCATGTGTGGCTGCTGCTCTTGCTGTACCTGTCCTTTGGCTAAACAGAGGATTGAGCTCTCTGTATTGTTAGTGCCAAGCCAGAACTAACAGCCATAATAATGGAGCTCCCCAGGCTTTCTGAATGGGAGCAGCATGACCTGCACAGGACATGGGACTGCTCATAGCTCTGGCCCTTGTTCTGTTCCACTGACCGCTCTCTTACCCCTGCTCTTCAGGAGTGGGTTGAGGCTCTGACTGAGCTCCCAGACCCCTGAGTGCCTCCTTAGAAGGGGACAAGGGCATAGGCAATTTAGAGGTGGCAGGTCTAGTTATTTTGGTGACTGTTGTTGCTATTTAGTTTGATCCTCTAGGCCCTACCCTAGCCCTCCACTGAGGTCTGTATTTTTAAGGAATTACAGAGCCTCTGTTCATCCATACAGAGGAGGAGTCCTGTCTCTCTGTCTTCTGTGGCATTCCTGGTTTGAGATCCCCCCCTTTCCTATCAGGCTCACCTTCAGCCTTTTTAGGCACACACTGCCGCCCTCTGCAGGATCTTTCCTGGAACAGGTGCTGCCACTCATGCATCCAAGCAGGGAAGAAAAGAAATACACATCTTACAGAGGCCAGCAATGAGTAAGGGTGGGGGAAATGTAGGCAAATGTGAATGTTACTAAAGGACATCCACATGTGCTGAAAAATGTTAAAGGGAATCTCCTTCCCGTGGCTGGCACTATCTGTGATCCAGATACTAATCTGGGTTTTTTCAAACCTACCTGTTCCAAGGGTTTCCCCTCAGGATGTCCTTGTTTCTGCCCTAGTTTCCTGGAAGCACAGTCAAACCTACCTCTCTTATATCCTGATGCAGTTAGTAACCTTGTGTCTGCCATGTTGTGTTGGCAGAATTTACTCAGCAGGGTTTTTCCAAGCGTCTAACTCTGCTGGGTCATAGATCCTGCCACACTGCAGCACACAGGACCATGTGGTTTTACATCTTGTTGGAAAGGTGGTAAAGAAGGTGCCAAGAGCAGAGGGTTTAAGAGGCAAATGGGGAGGATGGGAGGTGTGGATGTCAGCTGTGCAAATGGCCAGCATGTTTTTCCTAAAGACCTGTGAGGTGCTCTGGCCATTCCCTATCAGGGAAGAGAAGATGTTATTGTGGTTACAGGTCTTTTTTGTTGCCTGTTATTTTCCTTGCCTGAGCTAGTGGTCAGATCCCCATTTCCTGTTTCCCATGGCTACTTTCAAAGCAGGGAATCAGGCCAGTGGCAGAACTGACATCAGCAGGCCTTTGGCTTTTCAGCTATCGAGAATATTTTCTGGTAGCTGCCTGATGCTCCTCCAAGGCTGATTAGTTAGATGGAAGCCTGCAGAACTAGGATGTGGGAACTGAGCTTGTTCGGTGCTTTCCTAACAGTGCTAAGTTGGTCAGTAGGACTACCTATGAGAAATTCCCTCATGCTCTGCCAAAGAGAATGCTTGCTTTACTTTCTCCAGGAGTTTTTTGTTGTTGGAGGGGGGAGGGCAATGTCAGAATACTTGGGACTCTGGCAGCTCTGTAATTTTGCTTAAATATTCCCAAGAGCTTCTGAAGGGGGGTGTGTGTGTGTGAGAGAGAGAGAGAGAGAAAGAGAGTTCATGCACACCTGCCTACCTGCCAGGGGTAAAGGAAAAGGAGAGAAGAACTCTTTTCCTTGGTGGGGGTGGAGTGTCTGACAAGTGGATCCTTCAGACCCAAGGATTCCCCCTTTGGTGTCTCTGTTTGCAAGCTGAAGTGAACGTAGAATTTAACTGTTGAGTGGGTCATTTATGGGCACCTGTAAAGAGTGCTAGAGAGAGAGCAGAGGTGCCGGAGAACAAGCTGACGTGGCACCCCTTGTGAGCTGTGCTGGGATTCTTATCCAGGTTCTGGCCCAGGACTGTAGCATGCATTTCAGCTTCTGCTTTGCTTCTGGAAGATGGCAGCAGAGGGAAGTGGTGGCCTCTTTGGAGGACTAAGTAGTATGATTCTGAAAGGAAAATTACCACTTCCTCCTGCAGCTCGGGGCTGCCCAGCCTGTTGTCATTAGTTACTTATTATATGATAAGCTGTTCCCATTCTTAACCAAGCCTGCTGCCTCTGTTGCATATGTGCTGGCACTTGTCTGTGGAGCACTGCTGTCCTGTGACACCAACCCAAATGAACCATGGCCCATGTCTTACAAGATCAGCACCTGGAGTGATTAAAGACCCAGCTTTGCCAAGACACTGCCATTTGGGGCTGGGCTGGAGGAAGGGTCCTGCTTCTGGCAGTCTCTGGTTGCAGCAGGCATTTGCCTGAGCAAATCCACTTTAAGTTGTCTAGGGGCTACCTTAACAGACTTTGTACTGGCCCAAAGGAAGTGAACGTCCTCTGGCTGTCATGGAAGTGCATCCTCTTACTCCAGCTGTTAACTTGGGCCTGTTAATCTCAGTACAAAAGCACCGCTCTTCACTGTTTGATCATTTTCTAAATGCTAGTGAGACTGCACATGAAAATCAGTGTGAAGAGCATCAATCTGTTCAGTAAAATTATGAGTAGTACTGAAATCCCCATTAGTTCCTTGGAACCAGCTGTTGTCCAAGAAAATGCTACCATCCCTGGAAATGGGACATAATATACCTGTTATCCCAACACAGGGAAATTCTCTTGCCTTGGCTGGTAAAGTAGGAAGGACGGCCAAGTGCAGGAGTGTCCATCTCACCCCCTGCCCTGGGTTGGATCTGGACCACAGGCCAGATTGAGACTCAGCAGTGGCAAGGTAAGTGCTGGTAGAATAAGCATCAGTGCTGTCTTGAGCAGTGGTGGGCCAAGCAGCCACAGCAGCTTAAGCAGCAGTGGGCCAAGCAGTGGCAGATCAAACTATGGTAGGGCGAGCAAATTGTGTTACCACAACTTTCACTTGGCCCCTTGCCACTAAAAGCCACCCCCAAATGGGCCCTACATTCTGCAGCAAACCCCACCCCCTATTGAACCTGTCCCTGAAATCCTAGCTCTTCTGGGAGCCACAGAGGCCGTATGGCTGACACCTCTGATCTAGTGCTTAGGACAGAAGTCTGAGCCTCAAAAGGCCCAGGTTCAGTTTCCCTACTCAGACCCACACTTTATTTGTGCCCTTGGCAAAGTCACTTAATCTCCCTTCTGTAAAATGGGTGTAATCCCACTCCCTACTCTGCAGAGGGAGGCACTCTCAGGAAAACCTGGTAAAGATGGGAGTGTACAAGTTTTGTGGTGATGGAACCAAAGAAGATCAATTTTAGGAGAGAAGTTTGCATTCGTCTGTGAGTTTTCTGCATTGTGTCACAAGAGCATCTTTCATCACGATGCATCTGCATCTGAAGTGGGGTCAGCTCCATGCTTCAGAGCCAGTCTTCATGCTAGACTTCTTCTGGAAGCTTCACCCCAGCGGCCCCTGTTTGCATGTCCTTAGACAGTTGTGCAGATAGGGAAAGTTTATCCCTGTATATGTTGCAGTAACTAATCACACAGCTTCTTTTAATTTCCAGTCCTGCATAGTAAAGGAAACAATCCCACCCAGGAATGTGCCAGTCAGCTGCCTCACTGAAAGAGCAAGCTCTTTAGCAGTGATCTGTTTCATTTGGACTGTGCTGATGTGCCTTAGCTGCATCCATCCAGCTAGAGGAGCAGTATCACCTACACCTGAGGGCAGAGCTGGCTCTCCTGTGGAATGGCCCTGGATGGGAGTCGAATCTTCCTCAGAGCTGAGCTACTTTGATGCTGAACTCATTACCACACTGACCCCTACTAGATAAAACAGTGCAGCTTATATAGCTTTAGGCTCATCCCATGTGTGAAAATGCCCTTGCTGCCTCTCCAGACTCCAGCTGGCATGTTAGCTGTGCACAGAAGGCCTGGAAGTCAGACTGGGTTTCCTGAGGCCACTGAGGCACAGGTCATGCCAGAATTGGGCTGCTAATGATTCAGAAAGAGAAAAACAAAGCCTTTGTGGCAATGCTGCTGAAGCTTTGATGTTGCTGGGGGTCCCTAAAATTAAATGCTACAGATGAGGACATGTTACATGGCAGTGACATTCACTAATTTGCCTGCTCCCCAGTCTAAGAACTAGCATGGGCCCTAGGCAGAGATACTCCGGTATGACACATTAATGGTCGATTCCATGCAGAGAGGAGCCAGCCTGGGCCGTGCTGTCACTGCAAGTTGCTGAAGCAAATCTGATAATGGCGCTCTCCAAAAGCCAAGGATTTATATGAAAGGTAGTGCTTGTAAATACTAGAGAGGGCAGACAATCCACATGCTTCAGGACATTAATCAATCTCACCATCTGGGATCAGGAAGAAATTTTGCCTTCTCTGGTACAGTACAGCATAACAGGCCAGGCATCTGGTGGGTTTTCTGTTCCCTTTGTTTGCAAGAGCTTGGTCACTGCCAGAGGCAGGATACTGAGGTAGGTACAGACAAACCTGTCTTGTCCTTTGCTAGAAATAGCTCAAGTACCTGAGTTCTTCAGTTTTTTCCTTTGAGATCTTCTGTGCTGTCTCCTTGGGTGAATCACCTGCTTTCTACTTCCTTTGCTGTAATTGTTTTATTTTTGATCTTAGAACTTAGGTGCTAAATGCTCAAATTATTACATTAGACCAGCCTAACAATTTGCCTGAGACAGACACATTTTTTCTGAAAACTTTTATGACTCCCATCCTGTATTCTTGCTTGGGGAGCTTATCCTGTTGCTTCTTCCCTAGTAAACCTCACATGGGAAGACTTGCCCTCCAAGCATGATAACTATTTCCTGGAGTATCCAAAAGCACCTTGAGATATTAGCTTTTCTGTGTCTGCTTCTTTCCCAGAGGTCTGGGGAAGTGTACTGTGATACCTCAAAGCTTGCCTATGTCTATTTCAACTGTGCAGTTGGTCCAGCAGAAAATACTGTCTACCATAATTTTTAACTCTACCAATAGACATTTGTTTTCTTGTACAGCAAAGACCTCTAGTGGAGATTTGAGGCAGTTCATCAGGTAAAATAATACCAGTGGTTCCAATGGAATACGTAAGGGACACCTTATAAAGGGATGGAAAGTAGAAAACCAAACGCCACATCAGAACATTCCCTGTTGAGTAGCATAAAATTTAAACTGCATTTAAACTGCAGTGTGACATTATACACAGTAGTTGGGCCAGTTATATACAACGGCAAAAATCAGAAACATTTAATTGCGTTTCACAAACAACCTTAGCTCTGACCCCATTGACCTGTCCCGCATCCAAATGTGATAAAGCAACACCTAGCAACATGACTTTCATCTGTAGGACTGAAGGCCCTTTGCACAGGATGCAAGTAAGAGAGACAATGGTGCAGGGCAGAGCATTGTCTTGACCACAGTCTTCACTCTAACCTATGGTAGGGTTGGGACTAAGTCCTAGGCCCAGGACCACACAGCAACATGCAGCAATAGTTTACCATAGCAAAAGCTTACTGCCATATGGGTTTATTTTAATCTACATTACCACAGCTCTGGGGTCACTTAGGAACTTGCCAGTTGTCACCATGGTATGCACCTTTGATCTGGTGATAGCCTTCATCAGACAGAAGTGCCATCTTCCTTTGAGTCCGCACAGTCTCTATTAACTCTTCTTAGTTTGAATTGCATTACAGAATGATTTTTTCCAGCATGCCTTTTGGGCCTGTGCCTTTAAATATGGCCAAGTCATGCCCTGAAGCCCTAAAGTAGCCATTTTGTAACAAGGTACTGTGGGTTTCTTTCTAGGGGCTGGTAAGTATTAGTTCCTGCAATGTTTCCCTTTATGTTGGAGGGGATGGCTTGTTCTTGCAGACCTGGCTAGATTCTGCAAGTGAGAGTGGGAATAGATTTCAGCTGCTTCTGTCTAAAACTGAGGCTCTGAGCCAAGAGAAGGTCTCAGGGTTGAATTCTCTGAGGTACTGGGCACTTTGGCTCTGATCTAGCAAAGCACCTATGCAAACAATAAATAGCAGTACAGTACCTCATGTGTTGAAAGCTAAGTACCTGCATCTAGAGCCTTCCTGGATCAAGCGTTTAGCTTGCAAAAGCCTGCGTAGTTGTGTTTCTTTGACTGACTGAAACAAATTTGTGTTTCTTGCTTGTGACAGTACTGTACTACGGAGCTGCTGGGGGCATGATGTGATGACTCCTCTCCACTCTTACACCATTAGCAGAAGTGTCCATTAAGCAGTGATGCAAAGTTATATTTTGTAGTTACTAGATGGCCTAATGCAGGAGTGGGCAAAATGCAGCCCACAGGCCAGATGCAACCTGCCAGGCGATTCTGTCTGGCCTGTGGGGCCCTTAAAAACTTAGAAAATTTATATTTATCTGCCCCTGGCTGCCTGTCATGTGGCCCCCGATGGCTTGCCAAAACTCAGTAAGCGGTCCTCCACTTGAAATAATTGCCTGGCCCTAGCCTAATGTATTTACCTTCTCACAGCCCATTGCAGAGGAGTAATTTGATTACAGGGTATACCTGTGCAAATGGAAAACAGCATTGAAGCATCACTCCTGCAGTTACACTATCTGAGGTCTTTGTGACAAGGATTATTAACCCCCACATTCAGGCATTAACTGAAAGCAAGAAAGATGCTTTACTGTGGTGAGTTGATTCTCCAAAGAATTTGACTTCCATGTAGATATCAAAATAAGTGGTGAAGATCAATGATGCAGTTGCCTGTTGATAGTAGGGAACTGAAGTCCATGAGCCAGGAGGTCTGTTCCAGTGCTGTGCGTCAAGCAGCACTGAGTTTTTTGGGCCTTTAATCAAGAGGGCTGAGCACTTGAAAACTTTGCCTTGAGCTCTTTTGAAAACCTATCCATAGGTGTCTTTTGCATTTTGCCTCTATACTTTGTTTCCTCTAATTCCTTGGTGATGAATAAGCAGGGCACTGGCTAGCCTCCTCCTCTTGCAGCACACCTGGTCCCATTGGTGTGACATGTTCATGTGGTTAGTCCATATTCACGCTGTACACTGCCACAGATACTCACAGCAGCATTCAGGGGGGCTCTTCCATGTGTAGAGCATCCACTGAATTGGACTTGCTACGAGGTAAGTGAGAGTGGGGTTGCACGCTAGGTCTTTGAGGAACTGGAGTTTTACCAGAACCCTTTGTTCACGTGTCCTTGCCTATGGAGTAACTTGCTGCATTGCATTGTCCTCACTTGTGCCTGAAGACTGTACAGTACATTTGGAGCAGAAGTCCTATTATTTGTTTGGTACACTCCATGTTCTGCAAATCACTGTGCCCCTTGCAGTGCTACATAAATAACAAATAGTATTTAAGCTCCTTGAACAATGAATGAATAGATCAAAGGGATTATTTGCATTTTATTTTCAGGCACCGTTTAATGGTGACCTTACAAATATCATTACATTATGAGCCCCAGAGTCTTGGATTAATTCCAGTCTGAGTAATTACATCCTGCCTAACGAAAATACCTCTCCCGCCCCCCCAGCCCCATGCTCCTGTAGTTTCAGAGAAGGGATTCATTTACTTTTACTCCAGGAGAAACTGTTCTGTTGCTGGCATTGCCTGGTTGCTGTGTCCCCCTCAAAGGCTGGCTTCATTTCAGAAGTGGGCAATATAAAATAAAACACATTGGGCCCCTTCAGAAGGGAAGGTGCCAGTGCTATAGTGCAAATGCAGATTCTTCATTTAATAATGAAAGCAAGTGCAGGCTTTCAAAACCCCAGGAGTTCTGCTTTTTCACTGCAACCCTCTAGCATCTATGTTTGCCATAACACTTGATTTCCTTTGTCCCAAATCATTTTAATTTACTGCATTTGATATGTAGTAAATAATGCTCTTGCCCTTTCTAGTTAAAAAATGATTGTCATGCTGGTTGCATTTAAATTGTACAGTTACCTCCTCCTCAGCTGGGGGCTACTACAAGCTACGTAAATATTTAACATTTCTGTTCAAGCAACTTCGGCCCCTTGCATTTTCTACCCCACTCTGTCCTTTAATATTTTACATGAAATTACTATGATCAGAGTGCTAACAACATTGAATAACAGCCTATCTTTAAATGTCTGAGTGTGGCTAGGATTGATTAACAATACCCAATGGGCATCTGGAAATCATTAATGGGGCCTTAGCATGGATGAAGATCTGGTGCCTCTGAGGTCAAGCAAAATAATAAATTTAAATGTATGTCCTAGCGTGATGCTGTAACATAGTAATAATAATAGAAAGGAGGCAGGAGGATGTAGTAGCTGTGTGGGACCTAGGAATCCTGGGTCCTATTTCAGGCTTTGCTACTGACTTGTGTGGCCCTGGGTAAGTTACTTAATTTCCTTGTTCATTGTTCTGCAAACTCTTGTGGGCTGCATCTTTCCTTCCTCATGCATTTGAGTAGCGTCTAGAGAAGTGGGCTTGTGACTTCAGTTGAGGCCTCAAGAAACCAGAAGAGGCTGTAGGTGCACACAAGCCCTTAAAATGAAACTTCTGTTTTCCATCAAGCATCTGTTCAAGGGGGTATTAAAAATGGAAGGTGAGATTGTCCCCTGTGGTGGAGAATCATTTCAGGAAAGCAATGACATCCCGTCCTTTAAATGTGAATGGTGCCAGAATGATGAGTATCCCTGATGGACAGGCTACTGGCAGCCCTGGGGGCTCATCCCTCTGCCCCTGCAAGAGGCAAGATGCATGGCTTTACATGGTAACCCCGAGAGCCCACCAACCACCCATGGATGGAGCCCTTCACCCCTCCTGTTTTCCTAACACTCTGTAGAGGAAGGGAAGTTAATGCTATTCCTAGCAGCAGTGGTTCCCAGAGAAGAGTGCTGTGGAGAAATGGTTTTTCCCTTGAAGCATTTTCCTCTGTGCTGCAAAGCCATGACTGCAAAGCCATCTCTGGGAATGGTAGAAGCCACTGGTGACTGGGGAGCTGAGGCATCCAGAATATATCCTCTGTGGTCTTTTTGCTGCTGTGCCTGTTTAAGTCATGACAGTAGACTGTTGCAAGACTGCGGTAGCTGAGTTCATCAGCAGGCCCGGACTGTGTGAACAGAATAGTCTCTAGCTACAAAAGGCCCAGCATGCAGCAGAAGTGTGTGGCAGGTGCAGTTCTCCAGGGACTCATTTTATATTGTGCCTCTCAGTGCTGTAGCAATGAAGTTTGGCACCTAGGACAAAGCCTGCAGTGGCAGCCCACTCTCACCCCATGCATAGATCTGGGGAGCACATGCCTCCCCATGGTTGCCTGGGAGTGCATGCAGTGGCAGCAGCTGCCCTTCTCCTGTCCCTGTGCCCCTTCCTCCCCCCCCACAAAAAAAAAAAACCAACCCAAAAACCAAAACCCCAAGCTGCTGGCGGCTGTGTCCTGCACCTGGCAACAGTTGGGCAGTGTCCGTTGGTGCCCCTTTGCTTTGGCTCCTGGGATGGTCGTCCTGCTCTCCCTCCCCCACTTGCTATGGCACTGATGCATCTTAAAAATGGCCCTTCCTCACTGTGGCAGGAGCGTGTGCTGGGGAGCATGTGGAAAGTGCAGCTTGCCTGTGCTTCTGCTTCCAGACAGTCTCCTTGGGTCTGGAGCAGCGTGTGCTACCCAGACTATAAGGTTTCCTGCCAGGTGCTGGCCATTAGGTTAGTGCATTCATAGCTGACCCTGAGCACAGTCTTCCCTGCCAAATATTTATTGGAGGTGTTCCTGTGAATGAGAACAGATGGACTTCTGGCAGGGTTTATCTGGGGCTGGGTTAGCAGCTCTGGAGAGCGTCGGATTCATAAATAGGCCACCAGGTGGTGCTGCAGCCCCTCCTCTGCCCCTCTGAGCCCTCCCAGAGTAGCAGGGCTCCTTTCACTTGGGTGGCTGCTTGTTCCACTGCCAGCAAACTTGGGGCCCCTTTGCTTTGATCCTGCAACCCCTCCTTCCTAATCAAGGGACCACAACGATGTGCCCCAAAGGAAGGGCAGGAAGATCCTGGGGTGCAGGGGTTATCTGCATGGGGGACATCAAGGAGTTGCGGAGAACATGGGAGGATCCTGAGAGCAGTGGCACAAGGGTGTTTCCCCTGGGGAACCTTGCCCTGTTAGTAGGCAAGCAGGCAGGGGCTGGTCTTCAGCTTCCTTTGGTGCTGGGTGTCTGTGAGCCCCTTTCAAAGCAAAGCAGTGAGTCAGTGATGGAATCAGTCATCCCCACAGCAAAGGAGGCTCTGCCAGGGAGTAGCTGTGCACCAGTGGGGCAGGTGTCTGGACAGCATTCACTAATCCTTGCATATGTCTCAGGGACCCAGCCTCATGCCCCAGCCCCTCATCAGCCCTGCCTGCAGCTGTGATATAACTCATCACGTCCCCAGCACTGTGCAATGGACTCAACTTTGGTGAATGCTCCCTGGCAGCTTGTTCCCTCTCAGACTGTCTGTCTCACTCTGCAGCCCTTTTTAGAAGGTCCTGAACTAAAATAATGACGCCGTGGGCAAAAGTGAAGGCTGGAGGGCATACACATGCATGAAAAATAACCTCTCATCTCTTATCTAATCAGCAGCTGAAGTCAGTGTAATCTATCACCTCTCCCTCTGCTCCTCAGTTCACAGGCTGGAAAACTAGCATCTTCACTGTCTGTGGTGAAGAATTGTTTCGCCTGTCCAGAATCTCCATAATCTTCCCTTTCCTGCAAACTTTTGTTTGTTGGCATTGGCACTTTGTATAAATGTTCCTTTCTTCCTTCACATCTCCAAGCTGCCACTGATCTGCTCCTGGGTTTCCCAACCCCCAGACAGGTGCAGCCTGGCAGAGCAGAGCAGTATGCTTTCCACCTGTTTCTGCTAATACCCAGCTTCTCATGAAGATTTTCTACTATTGCCCTGATGGTCAGCATAGACCCAATGGGAGAATGAAACTACCTGTGTAGTAATGTATCTCCCCGTACCAGATCCTTCTCTGTGAGGTGAGAGAGGGCTGTGGTGATCTCAAAATGCTTTTTTGGCTGTCAGACGTTGATTTATTGGTCTTGCTTTACTTACCTTTGGGTCTTAAACACAAAGGCAGTTTTAAAACTGGCACAGATGTGTAAGCTTAATTCCACTGCTAACCAGACAAAAAGCTTGGAGTCCAGGACACGAGGGGGAACAAAACCTTTGACACATGCATTAGAAAATACGAGGGTTTTTATGCAAGGGTCTTTCCCTTCTGTACATGTTATCTCACATGTTCTAATTCATACATTGGAATTTCTGTGCCAAGTGGGCAACAAGGACAGGTCCAACATTCCTGACTGAGGCTGTGTCTGAACCGTGAGTCTTAACATGTCAGGTTTGGGGTTGTGGGAGATGTAACCAGTGAGATAAGGTTGGGCCCTGTGAGGGCTTGGATAGGAGCCTTCGTGGAATGCTCTTGAGCTGCAGCAGTTAGTGCTGGTGATCAGCAGCGGTGCTCTTCTTCCTGCATCAACACAGTGCCCACGTTCAGCATGATGCTAGATGGCCTGGTGTTGGTGAAGGGACTTTTCTGTGTATGTGGTAAAACCCAATTTTGAATGCAGAGTATTCCTAAGCATCCAAGGTCCAATCTGTTGGCAGGCATGAGGATGGTGTCTCCTGGCCAAATTCTAAACTGGGTGACTGCATCCTCTTTGCCCCCCACAGCAGTGAGAGAGCCAGTTTGGGACTCCACTATGTTAGGAACTATGTAATCACCTAGAAAGACATGGTCCCTGCCCCACAGAGTATGCACTCTGGCAAGACAGGTGACACATAATAGGGGTGAAAAAGAGGTGTACAACCAGATAATAGGGTTTTTATTTACATTTGTTTCCTTTGCTGTTACCAGATACAAATACCAGGAGACCCCCTCTCCTCTCAGCTGTTAGATCATTGTTAATTGGCTGATTTGTGACAGAAAAGGTCCTAGGGAAGAGCTCCGAGGGAGGAGAGGGCAGTAGCCTTGCGGATGGGTTTAGGTCAGGTGCTCCATGTCTTGGGCAGGATGTCTCAGTTATGGGCTAGCAGGGTGCACACAGGGCTGACAGTCCTGGTGGCATGGAGAGGTGGGTAGGGTGGGCACTGTCTCCCACCTCTCAGGATGAAGTAAGCAGCTCCTAACATTGCCATGACTCATGGAGGAAGTGCTCCCCTTCCTGTACTTCCCCTTCACCAGCAGTCATAGCAGAGGAGGGTGAGCAAACAGGGAGCTGTGAAAATGTAAGGCTAAGAAGCATGGCTTTGTTGCAGTGAGGAGAGGGGAATGAGTGGAGGGGTCCCTGGGAAAGGAGTGGGGAATAACAGCATGATGGGCAAGGCAGGCCACTGGGGATATGTTATTTTCCCCTTCTAGTTCCAAAACAGTCTGAGCAGTGTCATGTTTCTGGCCCAGTTATCATGACTATCGTTTCCTGCCCTATGGTTGGCTGCATCCTGATGACACGTCACTTATACAAACCTGTCTGTAGCAGTGAAAAGCCTTTCCTGAGCTGTGTTAAACTCATCCAGCTAACAGAATTGGTGTAAAGAGGAGACCTGGCTCATAATGATTAGACAACAGGGCTTATCAGAACAGTCTCCTGTCCTCTTGAGCTCACAGGAGGAATAAGGTCTGGAACTAGGTTTGCTAATTAGATTCTATATGTAGATTTTACATCCTAATGTTCTCTTCAGCAGTCAGGTGTCTTTCCTTGAGTTTTCCCAAGAAGCAGCCTGCGTGATCACACAGAGCACCTTCCTCACTGACTTAGAGATAGGGATGTATTTTTTCCCCAAATCTATAACTTAAGTTTCCCTGTGAAGCCCACACTGGCACAGTTATATTGAGAACTTCCTGGGTGTGGAGGGATGTGGCTGGTTTAGGACACTGACACCCTATTCCTCCATTTGATCCCATCTAGGCCAGAAGTGATTAAGCTCTTAGCATCTGAGGGCTGCTAGGACTCAGTCCTGTTCTTAGCAGAGAAGTGACTATGTGGAAGGCCACATAATTAGCATTCTCACTGTCTTTCCCAGTCAAGAGGTAATGGAGTTAAGGCCCTGACCTGAGAGGTGGTGCTGTTCTGTCACCTGACTAAGCAGCAGACAACCCTGATAACCTGCTTTGACCAGTTCATCTCCTGCTTCAGGAATAGTCGGTGGAAAACCGGGAACCTGTTCATAAACAGACACACAAACCCATCAGTCCAGGACTGCATCAAAACGGGATTGGGTAAGATGCAGGGATACTACAGAAAGATGGTTGAAAATGACAGGGAGGAGATAGTGGAGATCATATGGAAGAAAAAAGACTGGCATAGACTGTTCAGTGGCAGGACCACCACTTGGGAGGGTGACAACGATGATGATGATGGAGACAATGACAGTGATGATGACAATTATGATGACAAATGAAAGGACTGGGGAAACTGGTGGGAAACAGCCAATGGGGGGGGGGGAAAGAGAATGGGGGGCACTGAGGAGGTCCTTTGTATGTCTGTGACAAGTAAAGGTGATGGTGATGGGCTGATGCACAGGTGTGCTGCGTGGTTATTGTAAGAGGAATGAGAATGGCATAACTGTAAAAGTGTGGTTTGGACTGTTGAGTAAACCATACTGGTCACAAGGCAGATTTGTAAAAGTATAGATGTGTGTATGTGTGTTTTTGCAAAAACCCAGTCAAAAGGCCATGAAATAAATGGGCTGCAGGATGAATTATCCTTTGAGGAGAAGACCCATTGGTTGGACTGGAGATGGGAGCTTGCCCTGTGCTTTCCATACTCTGTCAGCATTTAGGGGTCTCAATCTGGCAACATCCTCTCCTTTTTAAAAACAGATTATGGTCATAAAAGATTTTCAGATAATTCTGATGAAAACCATATTGGAACTGTGTCACAGTTCATGCACCAATTTCCTGATTTCCTGTAAAACCAATGGATAACCTACTCTGATCAGCTGAACTCAATGGCCACATACTTTTGCCCTGGCACAGCCACTTTGTCTTCATTGCAGCTGCATGCTTGTCATAGAGAGCCCAGCTTGGCCATTTTGCCTGTGGTCAAACCTACTGCTCTGTAGTCCATTATGACCTCTCTGATTTCCCTTTCAAGCTCTAAAACACCTGCTGCTGGCTCTGATTTGGCAATGCCCCCTCTAGTTACTTTCATCCGGACTTTGGGAACAGCAATTTCCTGCCAAGGCACCCTGCCATTCTTCTTGCTCCCTTATTCCATGGCCCTTTGGCTTTTCTTCTTCTATCCTTGACTCCTGGCATCTTCCCTGCCCCTTCTCCACCTGACCTTTTACAAGCACTGAGACAACAAATTCATCTTAATTGTTCAGCAACATCCACTGCTTTGATCGATAAATTAGCCTTTGCCATCTCTAAAGTAATAACATAAAAACCTACAGACCTAGAATAATCTGATTTAAATTACTGATTTTCCCATCATCTTATAGAAGCCATAAATGAGCCCAGTCAATCCAGCAGTTGCTCTGGTTCCTCTTCTCTCTTGTTCCAGTTTGAAGCTTTCTGTGGTAAAACTCTGCTGCGGTGAGGGGGTTTGATGCCTCAGGGGATGGCCTCTCACTTCTGGGTCACTAGATCAAGTCTGGGCCTGGTTGGTGGGAGAGAAGATCGTTAGCATCTGACAGCTGCTAAGTGACCTACTCTATGTGAAAGGAGTCGCTGATCTCACGTCAGTACCTAGTAACCAAATGCAACAATAACCTACTGTGACAGGCCCCAGGCTCCACCACGCCTCCTTTGTTCATAGTTATAGCAAATGGGCCAAGAAAAGGAAGAAAGTGTGGTGAGCAGAGGTCAGCAACGTATGGATCCAGCCTGCGGAACTACTGAATTTGGCCCGTGGAGCTAGAAGGTTTTGTCTGCACCCCTGCCCACACTGGGGCAAAGCATGAAGGAGCTGTGGAGGAGCTGGGCAGCTTCCAGTTATGCCTGCACTGCTGCTGCTTCTTCCCGGCTCCAGCTCCCCAGCATCTAGCTGGTGGGGTGCTGCATCAGGGCCAGAGAACTGCAAACTGTGTCTGCGGTGCCACTGTTTCTCTCCCCAACCAAAGGCGTGGGCACAACTTCCAGCTGGTGGGGAGCTGTGCTGGGGTTGGGCAGCTCCCACCGGTGCCTGTGCCATAGCCAGGGTGGGGGCAGATGGGGAAAGGGGAGAAGTTGTAGCAGCACAGATACAGTTCACAGGTACCTGGTCCCAGTGCAGTTCCCTGCTGGCTGGCAGTTGTGCCCGCAGCACTGCTTGGGAACAGGGAGCTGGGAGAAGTGGCAGCAGCATGGGTACATCTTTCTGGCTCTGATGTGGGTACAGGGAAAGCCTCCTCACAGCTGGCATGCTGCAAAAGCCACCCAGCCTGCGTTGGAGCAGAGTCGGGAGGTTCTTTCCCATGGCTTATAAAAAGTTGCTGGCCCTTGGTCCAAGGGATTTAGATGACTGATTCCCATGGGAGTTAGGAGCCTAAGTAGAAGGTAGGCAGACAAGGTTCTTTGGCTGAATCTGATATCTTTTATTAGACCAACTTAAATAGTTGGAAAACAATTATTAAGCAAGCTTTCAGGTTAAACAACCCTTCGTTAGGCTAAGGAAGTTTCTGCAGTTGGTGTGTGCTCTTCCTGGATGGAATGAAAAGTAAAGAGATACAAAAGTAAAGAGTTACAAAACACTTCCCAGAGACAAGCCTATGCACTGCACTTCATCAACCTCCTGGATACTAAAAATCATGCACTAAATATAGGCACTGGATTTATGACGCATTATAACCTGTCTGACATCTGACTCCCCAGGTATCTCTCTACTATTCATCCCCCTTTTCTCCCCCCCAGCCTGTCTCTCACCCATTGACTCCTCAATCTACATTTTCATTGGCTGCCTGTCTTGTATGCATACCAGACCAGCCTCTGGCTTCTTTACTTTTCATTCCAATGAGGAAGAGCACACACCAAACTACTGAAACTTCCTTAGCATGGCAAAGGGTTTTTGAACCCGAAAGCTTGCTTAATAATTGTTTCCCAACTATTTAAGTTGGTCTAATAAAAGATATCAGATTCACCCAAAGACCCTCGCCTACCGTGCCCTCCCCTACCAGTCACCTGTCCTTAGACCAACACAGCTACAACCGACACCCCTGTAAGTAGAAGGTAAGCATCTGAATAGCATTTGAGGCTCTGAGTGCAAAGGTGAGTCTCCGCTGGTACCAAGGATCATCCTCACAGCCTGGGCCACTCGACCTGCTCCTTCCCTATCTTGCAGCCCTTCCAAAAGTGTCTGCACTGTGCTTTCTTTTCCTTGAGTGCTGCCCTTCTAGGAGCCAGTCTGCCCATTACTTGTCTCTTCTGCAGTGCTTGGTTTCAGTCTCTGGCAGAAGAGGAAGACTGAGCTGGAAGTCAGGAACAGAGTTGTGGGATTGTTGGTGGGGGTCTCTCTGTGCTCCAGGCTTGTCTAGACAGGGTGCATGCTGCTCATGGCACAGGGAGAGGCAGATGAGGGGGAGGCTTGTCTTCACATCCTGGCACTCAACAGCAGGGGTGACTGGTGCCTCCAGAGTCTGGGGGTGGGACACAATGTGTGGGCAGGCCCAGGGGTGGGCCTGGGGGCAGGCCAAAAGCCCCATATCCACTGCTGTATGTCTGTGCTGTGGCTTAGTGTCCCCCCTCCCCACACGCTGCCGGCCTACGCAGCAGAAAAACCGCCCCATCCTGAGCGGTGCCGAGTCGGGGGCCAATCTCAGGGGGGGCATGTGCCCTCCCCTACCAGTCACCTGTGCTCAGCAGAGCTTCAGGATCAGGTGGGATTGGCACCAGATGTCAAGCTCGTGGATTTTTTGTGTAGAAAGCTAGCAGTGTGGGTGTGAGGGGTTGACCCTAACTCTTAGTGCAGGTGTGGTCTTAGTTTCTTTGGACCTCAGTTCCCTGTTTATACGAAGCCAACACAGGGGTGTCATGGGGTTAAATGCAGTGGGACTGAGGCGCACAGATACTGAGTCAAAGATCAACTGAGTCAAAGATCAACAGAAGTGCTGAATGGGGTATGAAGATGAAACTCTCAGCTTGAGGCTAGCTGATAGTGTTACTGTGAGGAATATTAATCCTACTGCTGCCTGTGCTCTTCTTCAGTGGCCAGATGGGCTCCTGGTCATGATAGAAACACTGTGCTCTCACACCAGGCTGCCTTTTGTGCGGTAACCCACCTCAGTCTTGCATGAATGGATGGCATCAACGAGTGTCCTGGTCATCTTAAAGGATTGTGCCTTTGGTTAGGCATTCCTTCCACATCACCTTTTGGAAATGCCTGGTGGTATTAATGCATTAATTAACTAACTAACTGACCTGTGGGGACTTCCTAGGAGAGAAGGAATGTGAGACTATAGTAGGGGCATAACTCAGTGGTGCAGGAGGAATTCAGTGCCTGAGAGAGCTGTCATGCTTGTGACAGACTGCCCCTGCTGTCCCCGTCCTGTAAATGAGTTTGTTAGCTTAGTGTTGATGTGAGGGCAGGCCTTTATGCTGGCTCAGGGAGCAAAGAGTGGATGCATTAACTGGGCATAGAGCAGAGGCTGTTATCTCAAGGCAGAAAGTAACTTCCAAGTTCTTCTTATGCTAATCCTCTTGGCTAATGGCACAGACAAGCTTCCCTGTGATGAAGAAGCAAGCAATTAGGGGCGTTCTAGGAAGTTTACATTCTTGTCTGAGGCAGATGAGATTGGATGCAGTCAGAGACAGTATGTCGGCGGGAATCAGTCAGTTCTGCTGTAGCATTCTTGAAGCAGGTGCTTTCAGTCGCAGTGTCCAGGCTATGAGAAGATCCAGGTTCTGCCTGCTTGTTTCAACCTTGGGATTTGTTTAATTGTTCTCTTGCTTGGCAGCAGTTGCAGTGGAAGTTGGGCAGAGGGCTCCTGGCTCTCCATGAATTGCTGCCACAAGCAACAGGAGAGCCTACTTCTCCCCTGGTCTAAACCACTCACTGCTCTGGGGAAATGAAAGCTTGGATCTAGGTTTAAACTGACCCTACCTTGCAGCCACCTGTTATAGGAGAGGCACAGAGGCTCCTTACTGCTGCTGGTTTTTGCTTTCTGCCATGTTACAATGAACACAACACTGCAGCAACTTGAAGCACGGGACTGAGAAGTGTGTAAAAACTTCAGTGTGCTGGAAATGTGGCTTGTGGGTGGAGCTCTCCTCACACTGCTTGTGTGGTTGGTATAGATACAACCCTGCCAGGGTAGTTGGGTCCCCCCACTCCATTCACCTCTCTGCTGAGATTGCAGTAGGCAAGAAGGCCTGTTATAGGGGTGGCATTTTGACCTCAGTGGGTAACCTGCCTGTGAATCCAATACGAAGAGTTAAAAATGCTACTAGTAATAGATTTTGGCAATCACAGTCTTCCACTGGGGAGGATTAGAGCTAGGCTTATTATTAGTCCTTATGTTCTGGCTCTGTAAAGTTTTGCACTATTTGTTTTCGTGTTCACCTTGGATGTAAGTGATGGAGGAAAAAGAAAAAAAATCAATGGTAAAGAGGATCTGAAAAGCCGCCCCTACTTTAAGTTGGTCATGTCCTTCGGGCGCTGTGATTGTCAACATTTTCATAGACATTTGGGCTGGAAGAGACCCCAGAGGATCATCAAGTCCAGCCTCCTGCCCCAGGGGCAGGAAGTCAGCAGGGATCATAGGATCCCAGCAAGATAAACATCCAAGCGTGTCTTGAAGGTGTTCAAAGTGGGTGCTTGAACCACCTCCAGCAGCAGTCTATCCCAAACCTTGGGGGCTCGGACAGCAAAGAAGTGCTTCCTTATGTCCAGTGGTTGCAGAGCAGTTTATGACCATTTGATTTGTCATCCCTTGGGGCACTCTGGCGAATAGTCGTTCCCCCAGGTCCTGGTAAACACCCGATACAACTGTAAGTGGCTAGCTGGAGTTCCATCGCAGCGTTGGCTTTCCTGGTTCGCTCCCTGCAGATCTGGACCAGAGCAGAGTATTCCTCCTTGGTGGCAGTTCCAGTCCGCCGTCCTTTGTAGGTCTTTCTTATAAGAAGCAGGAGGCCTGCTAGTTTCCTGGAGAGCCAAGGGGGCTGCTGTGCCCATTTACTGCCTTTCCTCCAAGATGGGATAGACTTTGCTTGCGCATCCAGGATTGCTCCCTTGAGGAGCAACCACTCATCTTGAACTCCCCTCCCCTTTGGGTTGTGGCCCTTTAGGGCCTCACTGACAAGCCTCCTGAGCTTGTCAAAGTCAGCTTTCATGAAGTCGAGGACTTCTGTATTGCTGACTGACTTGCCAGCTTTACAGCGGATGGTGAAGGTGATCAGCTCACGGTCACTGTCATTCAGCTTCCCTTTGATCATTAGGTCACTGATTAGGTTGTCCCCAGTTGCTAGTACCAGGTCGAGCAGCGCTTTATCTCTCATCAGCCCATAGACCTCCTGTGTCAGATAGAAGTCATCCAAGCATGAGAGAGAGCTTTGCAACCGCTTGGATTTGGTCGAGCACTCCTGCAACGTAGATTCTGCAGAAGACTGGTCTTTTGGTCCCCTATAAAGGGTTAAATTGCAACCCTCTAAGGGTTAGCAGGGATTTGGTGGTGCCATGTTTTAATGGTGTTGTCTGGGTCTCCAGGGGAGAATGGAAGTTACAGAAATGCAGGCAGCACCTGTGAGCACAAAGGCGAAAGGAAGGGAAAATAAGTACGGTGCCAGCTGCTTTTCCAGCCATTCAGATGTAATGGGGTCAAAAAGGTGACCTTTACTGCAGGTTTGTGAGTCCAGCCTGCTGTGACAGGCCAAAAGAATCAAGCCAAGAGATACTGCTCTTTGCCGAGACAAAGGGAGATGGGGAGTTGCATTTGGCTCAGATAAGGAAAGGGGATAATTAAACAAGAGACTGAACCTACCAAATGGCATTGATAAGCCCCAATAGTCCAGACATGGGCCACTGGCTTGGTTCTTGGTTACCTTAAGGCTTCTTTGTACCCCTCAGGTGGCTTGAAAATTTCATAGATTTCATAGACATTAGGGCTGGAAGGGACCTCGGGAGATCATCGAGTCCAGCCCCCTGCCCAAAGGGCAGGAAGTCAGCTGGGGTCATAGGATCCCAGCAAGATAAGCATCTAATTTACTCTTGAAGGTGTTCAGTGTAGGTGCTTGAACCACCTCCGCTGGCAGACTGTTCCAGACCTTGGGGGCTCGGACAGTAAAGAAATTCTTCCTTATGTCCAGCCTGAAACGGTCTTGCAGGAGTTTGTGACCGTTCGACCTCGTCATCCCTTGGGGCGCTCTGGTGAACAAACGTTCCCCCAGATCCTGGTGGTCACCCTTGATAAATTTATAGGTGGCCATCAGATCACCCCTGAGCCTACGCTTTTCCAGGCTAAAGAGCCCCATGGCTCTCAGCCTGTCATCGTAAGGTCTGTTTTCCTGACCTCTGATCATGCGCGTGGCTCTCCTCTGGACTCTCTCAAGCTTCTCCACATCCTTTTTGAATTGTGGAGCCCAAAACTGGATGCAGTACTCCAGCTGCGGCCTCACCAAGGCCAAGTACAAGGGGAGAACGACGTCCCAGGATTTGCTCGAGAAGCATCTATGGATGCACGCCAGCGTTTTGGTCGCTTTACTAGCTGCAGCATCACATTGCAGGCTCATGTTCATCTTGTGGTCAATGATGACCCCCAAGTCTCTTTCTTCTGTAGTGCTATCCAACATAGCACTGCCGAGCCTATAAGGGTGCTGCAGGTTTTTCCTCCCAAGGTGGAGAACCTTGCATTTTTCAGTGTTAAACACCATCAGGTTCTCGTCTGCCCATTTGCTGAGCTTGTCCAGGTCAGCCTGGATCATCCGCCTGTCCTCTGGCGTGGATGCTTTGCCCCAAAGTTTGGTGTCATCGGCAAACTTGGCCAGTCCACTCCTGACTCCAATGTCCACATCGTTAATGAAGATGTTGAACAGTATGGGTCCCAGGACAGAGCCTTGAGGGACCCCACTGGTCACAGGGCACCACAATGAGTGACTGCCATCAATCACAACCCTCTGGGTCTGACCATGGAGCCAATTTCCCAGCCAGCGGATCGTAGTGGAGCCAAGGCCACAACTGGCCAGTTTGGCCAAGAGGTGATCATGGGATACCAGATCAAAAGCTTTTTTGAAGTCAAGATATATGACATCAATCTCTTCTCCCTTGTCCAGGTGATAGGTCACCTGGTCATAGAAGGAAATGAGATTGGTCAAGCAAGACCTACCCACAACAAACCCATGCTGGCTATCCCTTAGGATGTTAGCCTGGGCCAGTCCCTCAAGGATGGCCTCCTTAATAAACTTTTCTAGGATCTTCCCCAGGATAGAAGTCAGGCTAATGGGCCTGTAGTTAGCCGGATCCACTCTCCTCCCTTTCTTGAAGATCGGCACCACATTGGCCTTCTTCCAGTCTTCGGGCACTACACCAGAGCGCCAGGAGTTTTCAAAGATCCGTGCCAGGGGCTGGGCTATGACGCTCACCAGCTCCTTGAGTACCCTGGGGTGCAGATTGTCAGGGCCAGCCGACTTGAAGGTATCCAGCTTCTCAAGGTGTTCCTTCACGAGGTCAGCATTGATGGAGGGTAGGGGATCCCCCTCACCCAGATTTCCCTGTCCCATAGCAGGCATGGGCGTCCCATGTGACTGATGAAAGACTGACGCAAAGTACCTGTTTAATAGGTTGGCTTTTTCCTGGGTGTCAGTTGTCAGTTGCCCCATCTGGTTTAGCAGGGGTCCACAACGTTGCCCTTGCTTTTCCTCCGGCTCCCCACATATCTGAAAAGTGACTTTTTGTTGTCCTTGATGCTAGTTGGAATTCAGTTGCAGCCTTGGCTTTCCCGGTTTGGTCCCTGCAGGACTGGACCAGCGCAGAGTAATCCTCCTTGGAGGTGAATCCCGTCCTCCATCCTTTGTAGGCTTTCCTTTTTAGCCGCAGGAGGTCCGCTAGGTCCCTGGAGAGCCAGGGGGGCTGCTGTGCCTTCTTGCTGCCTTTCCTCCATGTTGGGATAGATTTAGCTTGTGCATTGCGGATCGCTTCCTTGAGAAGCAACCACTCTTCTTGAACTCCCATCTCCCTGGGGTCATGGTCCCTGAGGGCCTGACTGACTAGCCTCTTGAGCTTGTCAAAGTCGGCTTTTCTGAAGTCAAGGAAATGTGTGAAAATGCCTTATAACACCTGGTTGTTCTGCCAGAGCTAGGTTAAGTGGCTTTCATATGAATGAGAATTAGGGCTCAAGCCTTTTCCATGTCCGCATGTGGCTCCATAGTTGTGGTCTAATTTGTGGCGTCTGACAGCAATAGCTCATCTCTGCTTGGAAGAGAGCTACCCCATGCAGACTAATCTTATGGGTTAGTCCAGTTAGGAGTTGGGGATCTTCATGTGTGGGTTTTTTTTTTTCTTGGGTTTTTGTTTGTTTGTTTGTTTTTGGAGGGGGGTTGTTTTATTTAAAAGAACATACAAAATCCTGCTTTCCTGATAACGGAAAGAGTCAAACGGTTTCCCAGCTCTCAGCCCCAAACCTCCTTTAGCTGGCATCCTGACCCAAAGTCCATGTTCTAGGTTTTTCTCAGTGCCACGCACCAGTGATGTTCAGCCCATGCTGAAATGTCCTTTTCTGCATATCTCACTCCTCTTCCACCTGAGCTGTCTCTCATCCACCCACACACAAGCACTCTTCCCTAAACAATACCAAGCTGAGGCCCTTTTTCTAGAGCATTCAGCCTTGCATTTGCTTTTTTTGGGCAAATACTTCAGGGGAAGATACAAGAAAAGAATTATAGAATGAGCTACCCCATGGGACATTTCTTTCTGAGCCCTGTCAGCTCGTGATACTGGTTCATGCCTAGAAATACGAGGGTTTTTCTCCTTCCTATTTTTTCATACTACCTGTTTTCACTGTATGTGCTTCATTATTCGTAAAAATGTCATTCTTTTATGAATCCTCCTATGTTCCTGCCCTCAATTATAGTTTATGGCAATGAGTTCTACAGGTTAATTATGTGTTGTATTTAAAAAAGTGTTTCCTTTATTGGTCCTAAATTCATTGTGCTTCAGTATCACTGCATTACATTTTTTTTGCACTGAGAGAGAGGGTAAATAGGAGTGCCTGCTCTAGCATTGATACTTCAGTCATAGCCCTGCATACCTCTCTCATGATCCCTCTTTCTTGTCTCCCCTCTAACCCTAAATAGTCCTAATCTTTTTTATCACTCTTCATACAGAAGCCTTTTCATGCCTTTCATCCATTTCTCCCTGAAACTAAGGTTTGCTTCTGCGCTCTCCTCTTTGAGATGAAACGAGCACATGGTATTCCAGGAGCAGGACCCCCATTGATGCTTTAGGTAATGGCAACATCATCTTTTCAAGGATAAGATTTTTGAAAGCTCTCATGTTGGTTTAACTCTGCTACCATTGGTTTCCAACTACTTCTGAAAATTTCAGCCTCAGCATTTTTCTTCCCCTTGCTAATAGATCTTCACATTTTGTTTGCTTTTCTTAACTGCTGTTGTAAGCTGCTCACAGGACCTTTCATTGAGCTGTTGACAATAGCACTCAGGTCTTTTTTTTTCCCTAAGCGGCTCAAATAAATTTAGAGCCCAGCAATGTGTACAAGTTTGTCCAAACAGCCACTTTGGATGTGCCTCACTATGCATTTGTCAACAATAAATTTCAACTGCTACTATGCTGCCCATTCATCTTGCTTTGACTTTGGAGTCTCCTCTGCAGACATGTCAGCTTCCTTTTCAACAACTTACCCAGATTCTGAATAAATGCATAGACCCCTGACCCGGCTATGACAGTGGGGCCCCAATGTTAAGTTTAGCTATACTGAAAATAAAACATTTATTACAACATTGTTTTCCATCTCTCATGTAGCTTTTGATCCACGATTGTCATTGACCTCTCACCAAAATGTCTGCTTGGTTTCCTTAGTATCTTGGGAATGATCTGGTAAAAGGCTTTTTGAAAGTTAAAACAAATTATATCAACTAATTTTGCTTTAATCCCCCTTGCTGACATGCCTTTAACATTCTAGTGGTTTAGAAGGGTTTGAGTTTCCTTAGCAGGGGGCCTGTTTGTCCATCTTGATCATAGACTTCACAAACTTTTAACTTTCTATTTTTAATGATCAGTTCATCTAGTTTTCCTGGCGTTGACCTGAGGCTCACAGATCTGGAATTGCCAGGAACACATGACATCTTATTATTTTTTTAATAAAGATGTGTCTAATATTTGCTCTGGCACAACTGGCTTATATCCAGTGAACTAAGTTCAGAGCTGGTGGGTGAGGGGTAAGATGGAGGTTGACTGAAAACCACACTAGGAATTGATGTTACAATAAATGCTGAGAGGGGCAGAAAAAGATGCAGGTTTCCGATGGCAAAGTCTGGCGTTTCAGCATTTGTTTTTGTCTCATATCATAAGGGAAAATTGTAGGGATCAATGAGAGCCGCTTCCACATAGTGATCCTTCATAATCTTTGTGCAGGTTCCTATCCTGTGTACAGGACCTCCACCTGACGCAGGAGTTACATGGTCCCACTAGGGGGAATGCCTTACTGAACCTGGTATTGGCAACAGGAGATGATATGGTAGGGGACCTACAGATCAGTGACCACCAAATAATAGAATTCATCATAAGGCATAGAGTGGGTAAGGTAACTAGTAGGGTGGAAGTGCTAGACTTCAGGAAGGCTGACTTCAGCGAGCTCAGGTGTTTAGTCAATGATGCACTGCAGAATAGGAGATTTGGCGAGATGGGAACCCAGGAAAGGTGGCTGTGCCTTAAGGAAACGATCCTTCGGGCACAGGGGGAGATGATTCTGATGCGGGGGGAAAGGCGCCAAGAGGCTTCCTTGGCTGACCAGAGAAATCCAGAGCAGCCTAAGGGCAAAAAGGGGGGCATATAAGCAGTGGAAACAGGGAGAAATTACTAAAGAGGAGTATGCCTCCTCAGCTCACAGCTGTAGGGAGGCAGTTAGAAAGGCCAAAGCTACCATGGAGTTGAGGATGGTATCCCAAGTTAAGGATAACAAAAAATTGTTTTTCAGATATATAGGGAGTAAAAGGAAGGCCCAGGGTGGAATAGGATCACTACTGAGTGAGCAAAACACAATTGGTGACAGACAGGGAGGACAAGGCTGAACTCCTCAATGACTTCTTTGCCTCAGTCTTCCTAAATGAGGGGCAAGACAAGTCTCACAATGCGATTGTAGAGAGGCAACAGCTGGGTGCCAGACTACCAAGCGTTCACCCTGAGATGTTGCAGAGTCATTTGGAAGGACTGGATGTGTTTAAGTCGGCAGGCCCGGATGAGCTCCATCCGAGGGCACTGAAGGCACTGGCTGATATCATTGCACAGCCACTGGCAAGAATATTTGAGCACTCGTGGTGCTCGGGACAAGTCCTGGAGGACTGGAAAAGGGCCAATGTGGTCCCCGTCAAAGATCAAAGTCTTTGATTTCAGATGCCGATGGCAAAAGGTCAAATGGCAAAGGGTCAGAGGCTAACACAACAAACTCTGTGGTTGTAATTTATGCCTCTGTATTAACAGTGTGGCATATACATACTCCTATCTGTGCCTCATTTCAAATTACTTGAGCTTTTCATACGAAAGAGAGAAACTGACCTTGGCGGCCCAGCACAAAAGATAAAGTACCTATAGTAACGAGATTAGCTGATTTTAGTAAAGTTGTAGAATTAATTAAATATGCTACGCGCGCCATCCTGTGACCAAACAGAACCAGTACCACCCAAGTAAAAATAACCCCCCTTTTTTATGAAACCTGAGCAAGCAAACAAAGCACAAGTGCGAACTCATTAATTGTTTATAATTGGCATATAGTAATTGGTCACCTGTGTCAGATAAAACTTTGAAGGAACTTCCGCCCAAAGCAGAGAGCAGAGAGAACGGAGAACTGTGTATACAGTCAAGAAGAACAGATTGTGCACAACGAATGTTATCTCTTCTGCCTATGTTTTTTGGGTTTTTTTGGGCGTACCCCGTCTTGTCTTACCAGTCCGTTTATCTCTTTATCTTTGATGTTATCTTTCTTATCAAGAGCTCTTAGTAATCTGCAGACTGCAATGGCTTATATGAATCGCTCGGAAGCAACTGTCTTACCCTCCCTGTAAATGCTGGGTAACATGATATCTGCATGCTGTAACTGAATAAATCAATCAGCTCCTCTACCTACGCTCCAGTACATCAGAAGCGTAAGTAAAATAAATCTTTTGTGAAACCATCACGCTGTTTAAATCATCCTGACTCCTGCTCACCTTTATCACCCACCTGCCCGGTCATAAATCCCCCTCCTCGCGCCAAGCCGGTCGTGCCGACCCAGGCTCGCAGGTCAAGGGTGCACCGGCGTTATGGGGAGGGGAGGAAGGAGGATCCAGGCAACTACAGGCCAGGCAGTGTCACTTCCATCTTTGGCAAAGTCTTTGAAAAGATTATTAAGGCTCATATATGTGAGACCCCAGCAGGAAAAATTATGCTGAGGGGAAATCAACACGGGTTCATAGCAGGTGGATCATGCCTGACTAATCTAGTCTCTTTTTATGACCAGGTTACAAAACACCTTGACACAGGAGTAGGGGTTGATATAATTTATTTAGACTTCAGGAAGGCCTTCAATACAGTATCCCACCCCATACTGGTGAACAAGTTAAGAGGCTGTGACTTGGATGATTACACAGTCCGGTGGGTGGCAAATTGGCTAGAGGGTCATACCCAGAGAGTGGTAATGGATGGGTCGGTATCGACCTGGGAGGGAGTGGGTAGTGGGGTCCTGCAGGGCTTGGTCCTTGGACCGATAGTCTTCAATGTCTTCATCAGTGACTTGGACAAGGGAGTGAAGTGTACTTTGTCCAGGATTGCAGATGATACAAAACTGTGGGGAGAGGTGGACACGCTGGAGAGCAGGAAACAACTACAGACAGACCTGGACAGGTTGGACAAATGGGCAGAAAACAATAGAATGCAATTTAACAAGGAGAAATGCAAAGTGCTGCACATAGGGAGGAAAATTGTCCAGCACACCTACTGCCTAGGAAATGACTTGCTCGGTAGCACGGAAGTGGAAAGTGATCTCGGAGTCCTAGTGGACTCCAAGATGAACATGAGTCATCAGTGTGACGAAGTCATCAGAAAAGCTAACTGCACTTTATTGTGCATCAGTAGATGCGTGACAAACAGAACTAAGGAGGCTATACTTCCCCTCTATCGGGCGCTGGTCAGACCGCAGTTGGAGTACTGCGTCCAGTTTTGGGCGCCACACTTCAAGAGAGATGTGGATAACCTGGAGAGGGTCCAGAGAAGGGCCACTTGTATGGTTAAGGGCTTGCAGGCCAAGCCCTATGAGGACAGACTAGGGCACCTGAACTTCTTCAGCCTCTGCAAGAGAAAGTTGAGAGGCAACCTTGTGGCTGCCTGTAAATTCACCATGAAGGTGCAGAAGGGAACTGGTGAGGCTCTACTCACCAAGGCACCCCTGGGGGCCACAAGAAATAATGGCCATAAGCTAGCAGAGAGCAGATTTAGACCAGACATTAGGAGGAACTTCTTCACAGTTAGAGTGGCCAAGGTCTGGAATGGGCTCCTAAGGGAGATGGTGCTCTCCTCTACTCTGGGGGTCTTCAAGAGGAGGTTGGATGGGCCTCTGGCTGGGTTCATCTGGACCCAGCGCTCTTTCCTGTCTATGCAGGGGGTCAGACTTGATGATCTGTTGAGGTCCCTTCCGACCCTAACATCTATGAATCTATGAATGTCTCTGATGGCCAAGGGCTCCCAAATTTACAAAAACACCAAAGCATACAAAGATAAAGATATGGACACTGTTTTTGTCATATGAAAGAAGACGGGCAAGTTGTTCATTTTCTTGTTTTTTTCCAGATTGTAAATTTCCAGATGGTGTGACCCAGCACATTTCTGGGGTTGAAATGTTAAGTACTGGTATAGTTTAGTACTGGTGTAGTACTTGTAGAAATGTTTAGTACAGTTGTTTAGTATTGGTATATTGGACTCACCTAAGAGGCTTTATGTTGAGTCTGTTCAGCAGTTGCCCGCTACGGGTGTGCGAAGCGGGACCTATTCAATTTGGATTCAGCCTGAATCAGGGACAGCAATTTGATTAGTTGATTTGGAACACTGTCCCTGATTCAGTTTGGCCGAATCTGAAGAGTAGATGCTGACCCGGACATAGACACAGCTTTAAAAGTTTTTTCTACATACCTCGAGGTACCAGCATGGCTTGTAAACGCTGCGATGCTGGGGTGGATGGAGTGTCCCACAAGGGCGTGGGGGGAGCGGGGTCCTCTACTTGCTCGGTGGTGAACCTGGAAATGGGCCAGAAGTACTCGGTGATTGGCCACAGGGGGACCCCAGATGCCCCCCAGACCCAGGCGGCACCAGTCGCTGACCTGGGGGGGGCAGGAGGCCCTCCCATATGCTTCCTGGTGGACCCAGAAGTGGACCAAAAGTGCTTCTGGTCTACTTCCAGGTCTGCTGCAGAGTGTGCTGCGGAGCCCCCAGCATTCACGAGCTGCCTGCTACTTAGAAGTATGTAGAAAAAACATTTAAAGCTGTGTCTATGTTGCCAAAACTTTCTGAATTGCCAAATCTTTCTGAATCGCTCCAAGTTGATTTGGAGGGTTCTGATTCGATTTGGAGAGATTAAAGGGTCTTCTGATTTGATTCAGAGATTTGGCCACCGAATCAGGCCGAATCTCTGCTGAATCAAATTGGGGACTGAAGCTTTGCACAGCCCTATTGCCTGCAGTTTCTCAGTGATGCCTTTACCTCAGGGCTTTGGGGTAAAGCCTATCACCCCCCATTCTTCCATAAAGTGATATGTGGGTTTAGTGTCTTGTTGGTCAGCACAATGAGGAAAAATGCTTCTGCCTTGTCTATATGAGCTCCTACTGTTAGTGGAGCTGCTCTAGAGGTCATGCTGGTGGAGAATTTTGAGTACGAAAGTCCCTTGTAATACAGCCTTGGTCTTGCCTCTTAGGTTGGCCTGTTGAATCAGCTACAAGAAGTGCAGCTAAATAGGGAAGGCAAGGAAGGAGTTGTTGCAAAGTGGGGAGTGCCTGGCATTAGGCTGCTGCTCAGTAGGACTGTGCAAAACAGCACCATTCCGTTTCAACTTGAGTTTTGAGGTTTCGAGAGAACTGCGTTTTGTTTCAAATTTCATTTTGAGTTGAAACAGCTGTTCCATTTCTTTTTGTCAAAACAGTGAGGCTGTTTCAATGCTGTGTCAACATTTTGCTCATTCACTATAATGGGGAAGCTCAAAACAGCTTCCCTCATCTGGCAGACAGATTGGGACCCAACCCCAGGAGGGCTGCCAGGGCTGTGCCAGTCCTCCCGGGGCTGAGGGCCCCTGATCTGCCTGCCAGATGAGGGAAGGAAGCTGGTGCTGCTGCTTGGGACTGGGGAAGGGAACTGAGCCCGACTGCTCAGTTCCCCTTCCCAGCACTAGACCGGGTTGGGGAAAGGAAGTCAGTCCAGCTGGGCTGAGTTCCCATCCCCAGTGCTATGATTGGACTAGGGTTGAGCTAGGCTGAATTCATTTCCCCAGCCCGATGGCCATACTGGGGTTGGGAACTCAGCCCAGCTGGGCTGATTTGCCTTCCCCAGCCTGATCGTAGGGCTGGGGAGAGAAACTGAATGATCCCACTCAGTTCCCTTCTCCAACCAGATTGCAGCACTGGGGAGGGGAACTGAGCCGGGGCTTAGTTCCTTTCCCCTATGTTATGATCAGCTTTCCGCACCCCAGCCACGGGAAGTGGGGAGAGCCAGGGTTGTGCTCCCCGCCTGGATGAGCTTGGAGCCGCTGGGAGCGCAGCTCTGGTTCTTCCCTGTCTCACACCTGCTGGCTGCTGGCTGCTTTGAAACTCAAAGCATTTCAAAATGTTTCAATTAGCTTCGTTTTGTTTTGAGACTGTTTTGAAGCCCTTCATTTTGTTTCAATTTAGCTGTTTCAAGCTCGAAATGAGTTGAAACAGTGTTAAAATGAAACAGCCGGTGAAATTTCACACAGCCCTACTGCTCAGGCTGGGGTGCTATGGATTCTTGGTTCCTGCATTTGCGATTCTTGTTGAGGATCTGACCTGCCCTCCCTTCTCAGCTTTGCTCAGAGGCTTCTGTATTGCCTGAGGCATGAGTTTGTGCCTGGGGTGGCAGACATCCTGGGAGAGCTCTCCAACTTTGATGCCCTTTGTCTGCAGTTTTTACTGTGGTGGGTTTATTGCTGTCCCTTGTTTGCAGCCTGTCCAGTTGGCAGTGGAAACTCTCAGGCTGACAGCAGTGTCTGCCTTGTTTGTGTCTCCTCACCAGGAGTGAGACCACTAAGGAATAATGTGAGAGGGCCCCAGACTTAGGGGAAAGGCTGGTGCCATGGTGTTCATTCCCAGTCTATGTATCTGCAGTACAGGGTGAGGTCTAGACACAGCCTCTTAGGGAGACCAAGAGAGGTGGCGTGTGAATAGGGCTTGTTTTAACTCTTCCTCTTTGGTTATGGTGAGTCACATTTCATGGCTTGTATTTGTCAGTCTTTTTGCTGTTTCAGGGTGTCCCACTTGGCTCATTTCTCCGACACTTCTTCCTTGTAGGAAATAATTAGCTCTGCGCTTGAACAGTCACTTCTGTAGCCAAGGTAAATAGAGAGAGAGAAGGAAGGGGAGTGTTGTGTTGCTGAGAGATGTTGCTGTGTGCAGCTGGATGGCATAAGAGACCCCTGGGAAGCTGGCCAACCTAATCCTCTCCACTGGTTGCAATTACAGCTTTACTTGGTGAGAAGCTCCCTGTGGTCAAGAGGGATGTCTGCTCCCCAGGGCAGAGAAGCTGCAGAGAGAGGAGGTGACGCAGGCTTCTTGCTTGTGCAAATGAACTGTGAGTAGCTCTGGTGGCTCCCCCCCTTGATGTGCCAGAGATGCTTTCAAGAAGTCCACAATCCAAACTGATAATCAGCCAGGTGGAGAATGGCCTTTGAAATTCTAAAGTTGAAATTTTCTAAGCTTATGTGCTCAATGTCCATTAAAATTAGTGGGAGCTGAAGGTCCAGCTCCCATAGGTCACTTGTACGCAGCCTCTTCCATGCTGAGATCTGACTGTGGTCCTCTGCCAGCTAGTAGCATAATGAAGACAAAGTGGTTGTGATTTCTTACTGCCTGTCAGGAGGTTGGAAGTCCCCAGCTGACAGTGAGGCTTCGGGTAGCTTTGGAAATTTCAGCTGAAAGAGCTATGTTCAATATGTTTAAAAGCAAACAAACACAAAACAAACTAAATCTCTACCACTCCGTTGGGGGGAGAAAGTCTGGCACTTAGGAGGAGTAACCCAGAAAAGCCCATGGTCAGCACTTGATGTCATCATCACACAAGTAGCTGGTGCACAAGGAAGAAAGTAAACCAAAAAAGCCAGGCGAAATGCAAACTAACTGCCTCAGTTCCAGGCTTGGGACAAAAGTGATAGGCGGGATGTATTTTTTGGCAGCAGCTTTGAGAGCAGCACCAAGCCAGTGTAAGCAGGCCCTAAAATGCTTTTCAGAGCCTGGGGAGGAGGCTCTACTCAGCCAGAATGGCTGACCTGCTCCACCGGGCTTTAAACTTGGTTTGGACAGGGGGGACTACCACCACCGCTGGCCCGCTGAGCAACCTGTGGGCAAGGCAAGAGCCCCCAAGGGGACACCTGCCTGCCTGTACACAAATGCCAGGAGCTTGGGGAACAAGCAGGAGGAGCTCATCCTCCTGCTTAATGCAAATAATTATGACATCATAGGGATAATGGAGACCTGGTGGGACTCCACCTGTGACTGGACCACGGGTATAGATGGCTATACCCTGTACAGGAGGGATTGTGTACATAGAAGGGACAGGGTGTAGCTCTCTATGTTAAGGAAAGTTACACGTCCCTGCAAGCTGATGTTGGCAACCGGGTTGGACTACTGGAGACCCTCTAGGTTAAAATCCATGGGGAACATGGCACAGGAGACACAATGGTGGGAGTCTACTACAGACCTCCCACCCAAAGTCCTGAGCTTGACCAGGAGTTCACCTGGGAACTGGCTGAGCCTCATGTTCCAGGACCATGGTTGTCATGGGTGACTTCAATTACTTGGACATCTCGTGGGAGGATCACTCAGCAAAATCCGAGTGGTCACAAATCTTCCTCTCGTGCTTGGATGACCTCTACCTGACTCAAGAAGTCTATGGGCCAATGAGAGGCAAAGTGCTGCTCGACCTGGTACTGGCCACTGGGGATGACCTAATCGGCGACCTAGTGATGGATGGGAAGCTAGGTGACAGCGACCATGAGCTAATCACCTTCACAACCCGCTGTAAAGCTGGCAAGTCAGCAACACGGAAGTCTATGACTTCAGGAAAGCCGACTTTGACAAGCTCAGGAGGCTTGTCAGTCAGGCCATAAGGGACCATGACCCCAGGGAGAGGGGAGTTCAAGAAGGGTGGTTGCTCCTCAAAGGAGCGATCCTCAATGCACAAGCTAATTCGATTCCATCTCAGAGGAAAGGCAGCAAGGGGGCACAGCAGCCCTCCTGGCTCTCCAGGGACCTAGCAGACCTTCTGAGGCTAAAAAGAAAGGCCTACAAAGGATGGAGGGTGGGATTCACCTCCAAGGAGGATTATTCTGCACTGGTCTGGTCCTGCAGGGAGCAAACCAGGAAAGCCAAGGCTGCAACTGAACTCCAACTAGCTTTGAGTATCAAGGACAATAAAAAGTCCTTTTTCCGATATGTGGGGAGCCAGAGGAAAAGCAAGGGCAACATTGGACCCCTGATGAGCCAGATGGGGCAATTGACAACTGACACTCAGGAAAAAGCCAACTTATTAAATGGGTACTTTGCGTCGATCTTTCATCAGTCCCATGGGACACCCATGCCCACCATGGGACAGGGAGATCCCCTGCCCTTCATTAATGCTGACCTCGTGAAGGAACACCTTGAGAGGCTGGACACCTTCAAGTCAGCCGGACCTGACAATCTACACCCCAGCATACTCAAGGAGCTGGCAAGCATCATAGCCCAGCCTCTGGCACAGATCTTTGAAAACTCCTAGCGCTCTGGTGTAGTGCCCGAAGACTGGAAGAAGGCCAATATAGTGCCTATCTTCAAGAAAGGGTGGAAAGTGGATCCGGCTAACTGTAGGCCCATCAGCCTGACTTCTATCCTGGGGAAGATCTTAGAAAAGTCTATTAAAGAGGCCATCCTTAATGGACTGACCGACGCCAACATCCTAAGGGATAGCCAGCACGGGTTTGTTGCGGGTAGGTCTTGCTTGACCAATCTCATTTCCTTCTATGACCAGGTGACCTATCACCTGGACAAGGGAGAAGAGGTTGATGTTGTATATCTTGACTTCAAAAAAGCTTTTGATCTGGTATCCCATGGTCACCTCTTGGCCAAACTGGCCAGTTGTGGCCTTGGCTCCACCACGATCCCCTGGCTGGGGAATTGGCTCCATGGTCAGACCCAGAGAGTAGTAATTGATGGAAGTCAATCATCATGGTGTCCTGTGACCAGTGGGGTCCCCCAAGGCTCTGTCTTTGGACCCATACTGTTCAACATCTTCATTAATGATGTGGGCATTGGAGTCAGAAGCGGACTGGCCAAGTTCGCTTATGACACCAAACTTTGGGGCAAAGCATCCATACCAGAAGACAGGCGGGTGATGCAGGATGACCTGGACAGGCTCAGCAAATGGGCAGACGAGAACCTGATGGTGTTTAACACTGAAAAATGCAAGGTTCTCCACGTTGGGAAGAAAAACCTGCAGCATCCTTATAGGCTCGGCAGTGCTACGCTGGCTAGCACTACAGAAGAAAGAGACTTGGGGGTCATCATTGACCACAAGATGAACATGATCCTGCAATGCAATGCTGCAGCTAGTAAAGCGACCAAAACGCTGGCTTGCATCCATGAGATGTTTCTCAAGCAAATCCCACGATGTCCTTCTTCTCCCTGTATTCGGCCTTGGTGAGGCCGCAGCTGGAGTACTGCATCCAGTTTTGGGCTCCACAATTCAAGAAGGGCGTGGAGAAGCTTGAGAGAGTCCAGAGAAGAGCCACGCGCATGATCAGAGGTCAGGAAAACAAACCTTACGACGACAGGCTGAGAGCCATGGGGCTCTTTAGCCTGGAAAAGTGCAGGCTCAGGGGTGATCTGATGGCTACCTATAAGTTTATTAGGGGTGACCACCAGGATCTGGGGGAACGTTTGTTCACCAGAGCACCCCAAGGGATGACAAGGTCGAACGGTTATAAACTCCTGCAAGACCGTTTCAGGCTGGACATAAGGAAGAATTACTTTACTGTCTGAGCCCCCAAGTCTGGAACAGCCTGCCATCGGAGGTGGTTCAAGCACCTATGTTGAACACCTTCAAGAGAAATTGGATGCTTATCTTGCTGGGATTCTCTGATCCCAGCTGACTTCCTGCCCTTTGGGTTGGGGGCTGGATTCGATGATCTTCCGAGGTCCTTTCCAGCCCTAATGTCGATGAAATCTATGAAATGTTTTAAAACTGCCCAAGCACTTAGTAGCACTCTGTTTCAGCTAGGCCTGCTTAGCTTTATTGACTTGCAAGAAAGTACAGGAGAAAAATGCCCTCTGGGGTTAATTATGGGGCAGATCATAAGGAAAACCAATGTTCTTTTCAGGCTTCTTCCAAGAGGATAACCAAAATGATGGGGACTGAAACCAGGGGAAAGGAGGCAATGTAGGCAGGAGTGATTCCTACTTTGAAGCCATCCTCCAGTTATGCTAATCACTCCCTGTTTGTATTATAGGACCATGTAGAAGCTCTGACCATGATCAGGGCCACATTTGTGCCATGTACACAATCATAGAGACAAAGTAGGTAATAGGTGTAGCTGGGGGAGACTGAGGCAGAGAGACTAGGGTGTCCAGACTGTGGAATAAGCTCCCTCCAGAGGTGGTGCAGGAGACTGGATCCCTTGCTGGGGTCACCTGATCCCAGTTGTCTTTCCTGCTTGGTGCAGGGGGCTGGACTTGATGATCTTCCAAGGTCCCTTCCAACCTTACAGTCTATGAGGCAATAGATGACATGGCTTGTCAAAGGTCACAGGGCCAGTCTGTGGAAGAGTGGGGAACTTAACTTACCTATCCTTGGTCTAGTCCTCCTCCTTCTCCTTTTAAGGTATGGGGATATTGGAAAAGATAAAGAGCTTCAGTGTAACAGGGAGCCAGAGACTCCCGTTAATATAGGGAGAAGCTGCAGCAGGGATGTCCCCAGGTGGAAGAAGACTGCACATTTTTAGCTAGTTGCTGCAAATGCCTATTGTGGGGCTAAATTCCTAGCAGTAGGAGAGTAGGGCAGAGTCCTAGTTAGGCAGCAAGTTGCCCTGGAGGTGGAGGGGGCACACCTGCCGCAGGTCAGGAGAGGAGCTAGGGGATATAAGCCTGGGCCCTGAGGCAGAGGGGCAAATGCAACCCTGAACTTGGGAGACAGGAGCCCCTGGCAGCTCAGGCTGGTGAGGAGTGAGATCTGCAAGCCAAGGCAGGTACTCACAAGGCTGAGAGAGTCCGAGGGTGTGAAGGTGGCTTGGGTGAGAGGGACTTTGATGTTAAAGTGGCCGCTTGCCTTTTGCTCTAGTTTATATCAGAGGATTGGATGTGGCTGATAGGGCAGGAAAGAAGGCCACAGGGTACCTGGGGGGCATGTTAAGTTTTGAGCTCTGCCAGGGGTAGGCGTGCAAGGCATAGGCAGGATGAGGTCAAGGAGGCCAGTGCTTGAGCTCAGAGGGGTGACAAAAGCAGCCTGAAGCTGAGAGGGCTGGAGCCAGGCCCACGAGGGGGGCAACCAAAGCAGCCTGTGGTTGTGGTTGGCATCCATTTGTCTGTGAGAGACAAAACAGCTTGAGACCAAGAGAACTGGGGCCTTGAGGGAGGCAACCAAGACACCCTGAAGCCAAGAGGGGGACAAGTAAGGTGGCCTGAGGCCAAGAGGGCCAAAGCTGGAGCCCCAAAGAGGGCAACCAAGGTCACAAAGGGCTATTGAGAGGCTGAGACTGAAAGGCCGAGCCAGAGCCAGTGGGCCTAGGCTACCAGACTACAGCCAGAGTAACCTGGAGGTTAAGCCTAAGAAGGCCGAAGCCTATACAAGGGAGTAACTGGTGACAGAAAAACATCTGCAAGGCTTGAGCATGGCTGCAGGGGTGGAAGGAGTTCACAAACAACCCTTAAGGCGACTGGTGCCCTGAGGCACTGATGGGGCTAAAAGGGACACTACTTAAGGCTTGAAGAAAAGGACTGGGGGTCAGCTGGGTACAGGAGGGTCCCACTCGTCAAAGCAGGCTAGGACTCACTCGGGGACCCCAGGACAAGCCTCCCTTCTACAACAAAAATATAATTCCATTAAAGCATGGCAGGTGAGAGGAAAAAGGAGGGTGCCCTGAGGAGCTGGAATAGGGTAAGAGCTGCGTGATCCCCAGGAGGTGTTATAACCACCCCGGGGCCCTGTCCTGTTACACTAAGTTCCTGTAAACTGCCATAGCTCCACTGCCATGAATGGAGCTGAGATCATTCCCACCACCTAAAGATGTACACTTTGGTGTGAGGTCCATAGCAAACTGATCTGTGGTCTCTTTGCTCTCCTCTCCATCCCTGATCACTTCTTATAACCAGATTTTCCATCTGATACTTTTCTTTTAAAAAAACAGCTTGTTGATTTCAGCTGCTGTCAAGAGTACCATTTTGTCCTGGCTGCATAACCTCAGGCCAATAGCGAGATCAATAAATAATGTGCTCTTTATCAGTTTTACATAAAAGAACAGAAAAAGAACAAACAAACCCCTGGTAACGGCTTGTAGGGAAAATATTAATTTAGCCATCCAGAATCTGTGTTGTACTAGTTCAGTCACTGTTTACATAAGAAAATGTTCCTGTATTTCATTCAGTTTGTGCTAGGAGGGGAAATGTTACAAAAATGTGGCACTAAGTTGCGTTATGATTTTGTATGTATTTTGTAAAAAAAATCAGTCTCCCTGGCTTATGAGGAGCATGTTTTAAATATTTTGTGTCAGATGCTCAAAACACCAACTGGGATGGGGGGGGGAAAGTGGGCTTATTCGGCAAAGTGCTCTTGCACGTAAGCAAAAGGTAGTTCCTGACAAGAAAACAATATGAATATAGCAGCTACACAAAGGGTGGGAGAAAAAGAGAGCATTAGTTTCTGTGTTTAAAAAATAGGGAACTGAGGGCTTGGGAGATTAAGAATAACCTCTTTCAAAACTATCTGTGTCCCATTTTCAAATGAGACATCAATGTATAAGACCCTACATCTCAAGAAAAGCCAGTGGAACTTGAGCTCCTAACAGTGTAAGTCACTTCTGAAAATGGGACTGAAATGCTTTTGACAATGTTACTGTAAGTGACCTACCTAAGGCTATACAATATACTTGAGGCAGAGCCAAAAAGGGAGTTTTCTGAGTTGTAGGTGACTGACATACTAAAAGAGCATCTTTCCTGTATAAAGAAAAAGTAAGTAATCATTTGAATATTTCCCTTCAAATATATTAACTATTAAGTAGGAGTCGATGCCTGCTTGTTCATTGTCTCTGGAATGAAGGCCTCCAAGGTAATATTGGTATCTGTCTTGTATAGCTTTTCTGATTTTGGGGGATGTGAGGGGCGGCGGGGGGGGCTCTTCCTTTTGCAGCTGTATTTGTGTTTACTCAAAGAATAATAAGAAAATTGTCTATACGTGTTACATGCAACAAAGCACTAACAAATAGAAAGCTGCCTTCTTAGCAATCTTACTATGTGGGTTACCCTGCAGAAAGCCCATCTCCCACATGTTTTCAGAGAAGGATTTCTAAGTTCTATCAGAGATAGGAATCTTTTGTATATGCTGGGGTTCATCCATCTTAGACTGCACCATCGGGTTGATTTTTTTTTTTTTTTTTTTTTGCTGGACAATGGTGGTAAAAAGAGATTTCAATGGGAGACCAACTTATTTAACACATGGGGAGGTACCAAAGTGATCAAATAAACTTCTCAATACTTTTCAAAATTCCCTTTGCCCTGTGCCCCTACATAGCTAATAGCTGTTGGGACTGGATTTATGAGCCAGATACCTTGTTCTGGGTGGACCTAAACCTTCAGACCAACCACCACTTCTTCCGTTCAAAAATAGGCAAATTTTACTGACACGCAGTGATAGCAGATAAGAATAATGCAGGCAAGGCAAACAAAATAACACCCCCAATTCTATATCTACAAGTCCTAAGGCTGTCACAGAGGGAAGGTACATCTGGCCAGTATACAAGCTTCACCCTGTGGTTCTTGAATGTTAGATGTCAGCAGCCTGGAGGTCAAGGGCCAAGGCCCATCCCCCTTCCAGTGGGGTGAGTAAGACGGATTGGTGGTGTGCCCTCCGTCTATGTGTGCCCTCTGTCCATGGTGGCCTCAAGTCTCTCCTCGGGGACCCTTTGCTGCTTTGAAATCTCTTCTTTTTATATTCTTTTTTTCCTCTAATGACTCTTCATTCCCAGGTTCTGTTGATTGGTCTCCCTGTGGTCATCATACTGTCCTCATTCTGTTCTGGCAGCATATTCCTTTGTTTCCCAAACCCATCATATACACACATTTTAATTTTGTCATTTACCAGTGTCTTAATTCAGGCATGCCCCAGCCTCCTAGTTTGATCCATCTATCAAAAAACAGAAACTCCAAGGACTGTGCAGCTGATCACTGTGACCTGGCACCAATGTGGCAAGCGTGTCTCATGTTATGGAACAGTGTGGTACATGTCTTCAATTTATCAGCCTGTTTGTCTGCTGGTTCCTGACACAGTGGGCCTTAAAGGAAACTTTGACACAAACAGGCTTTTAGAAACCAATTAACTAGGGGTACACTGATAGAGATTTTTTGGCCTGATGCCGATGGCTGATTTTTTTAAGCAGCCATACTGGCTGATACTGACATGATTGCCGATATGTGGCCTGGCAGCTTGGAGAGCAGTGGTTGGCTGGTAAGTCTGTTGTGGGGGAAGGGGTGAGGGGAGGGAAAGGGCATTTAGGAGGTAGATTGAGGCCCCTGCCTCAAGTGGGGCTGGGCTGGGGTTGGGGCAGGTGCTACCCAGTTGGGACAGGGCACAGGATGGAACCATGAATGGCTCATCTGTAGGGTGCAGGAGGGGGTTGGCTCCTGCTGCTGCACACACTCTGGGAGGACATGGGGGGCAAGTGCCCCTGGATCTGTGTGTGGGGCAAGGGTGGGCTGCCACTGTGGGCTGGGTCCAGGGCTGAGCTGAGCTCTTCCCAGTGGGGGGGTTGGGCTGGGCTGGGCTGCATTCAGGGCGGGTGGCAGTGGTGCTACTGGGAGGGGGGCTACAGTGAATTTTGGGGTGGTTTCAGCCCCCTCATTGCTTCCCTCCCAGCACTGCCACTGCCCACCCTGAGCACAGCCATGGCCCAACCCCCCACCTGGTGCAGCCCCAGCCCACAGCAGCAGCCTGCCCTCACCCCATGCACAGATCTGGGGGCACATGCCCCCCATGCCCTCCTAGGGTGCATGCAGTGGTGGTAGCTCATGCCCCTGCTCCCCACACCGCTTGGATGAGCTGCTCAGGGCTCTATCCCACACCCTACCCTGGCTGGGCAGGATGTGCCCCAGCTCCAGCCCCACTCCCTCCTTCACCACAGGGGCCTTGATCTGCCTCCCACCACCACTTTCCCCACCACAGACTACCCACCGGATGCTGCCTGTCTATGCTGCTGGGCTGCGCTATTGGCTGCCTGCATGCTGCACTGTGGCTGGGTGCATGCACAGGACATTTATCGACAGCATTATCAGCCACATCAGCCAAAAAAAGCCAACTGCTGATACTGTCAATTTTCCTTATATTGGTACTGATCTGATATAGGACAGATGTATCGGTGCAACTCTACAATAACCCTTGCCATTCCCCTGGACTATTGTTCTAATACAGTATCTACTGTACCTACAGCTAATTCTTAAAAGCAGATCTCTAAATATCATTTTCTAGGTATCAATATCTAGATATCTGGCTTGATTGGTTCTTCCTTTAATGAACTGCTAATATAGAGTCCTGGCTGAAGGTTGTCTCAGCAGTCAATTTACTGAGGAAAGAGAAAATATGAAGTGAAGAGTAGAGGTTTCGCAAAAAAACAGCAGCAGAAATCCCATCTGCTCTTGGTAGGCTACACACAAGTGTTTTGCACTAAGTCTTGCTGGGGAAAGATCACAGAGCTACTCTGCAAAATCACAGCCTGTCTTAGCAGGCAATTTCAGGCCCCTGACCATATTAAAAAGCTTAGACTTGGCATTTATGCAACAGGAATAGCATTGTTGCTCAGGTAGAAGCAATGGCATCTACCTTTGATTGCAGGGCAAGCTGGCAATAGGTAATTTACCATTTGGCACATAAGTACTATGGGATGCTATTTCGGGAGACGTTCATTCAGGGAGGCAGCTGCTACTTGGAATGTAGGCAGATAAAACTGTCAAGTATTGCATAAGGCCTGATTGCAATGGCAGGTAAGAATCTGACTGTCAACCTGAGCAGAAACAGCACGGGCAATGGCTGCCCTGAGGAGGGTCTGATCTCCTATCTGTAAGGTCTGCTGTCATGGTATAATCCTGAACCTGGACATCTGTGGGCTTAGTTGCAGAAGGATATTGAATCCCAGAGGAAATACAGCATTGGCAAAAAGGAGTAGAGGTTTTGTTGAGTGGAGGACTGAAGGTCAGGAAATCTAGGTTCTTTTGCTGATTGCTGAACTCCCTTGTGATCCTGAGCAAGTCTTCTAGGAGAATTTTTAGAAAGCTGCTCTTGGGCAGTCAGCATAGACAAGGACTGCCTAGGCAAAATGGGGCTTTCCAGAGCTGAATGTTCAAGCCTGTGTTCTGATCTGGGGATCCTAAACAAACGCCTCACCAGCTCCAGGTGGTGGGGAGAAGACCCTTAACTAAAAAGTGTGCCGGTAAAGGTAATCTGGAGGCAACAGTTCATCCTGACTTGAAGATGCTTTGCAGAAGAGCTGTGTTGAGTGCATTAGGAGCTTCTGAACTACACAGGTTCGGGAATTTCAGAGTGCGCAGAACATTGTGAACTGATGAAGGATGGAAAAGTGACAAGCAAATTTATGTGAGTAGAAACAGTCTGTGTTTTGTTTAACAATACAAGAAGTTTACAAATCATCTTGAGCTTTACCAAATTCTGCTGTACACTCTGTGACTGAACTAATGAATTTCTCTAGGCAGGCTGTGCTTAAGCCAGCATTTGATCTTGGTTTCTGATCTCAGCCATCATGCAAACCCAGAGATTGTTATATAAGTTATGTTCAAAAGCTCATGGTGCAGAAGCTTAACACTAATATTACTGAAATGTATTTTGTGAAATCTAAAATAAGGAGTCCAAATGAAAATGATTTTTCATTGGTGCTTGGCTTTTGTTGTTCTATAAAGCTTACAGTTCAACACTGAACTTTGAGCACATTCAAGATGGGATGTGAAACTGATCGAAGTGAAAGTTGTGGTTTGTTTTTAGGTATCCAGGTTGTAACTGTATTGGTCTAGAGGAAAAGGCAATCATGACTCATAGTAGAGATGATATCTTTTATTAGACCAACAAGATTTTTGCAAAACAGTGTCTTTAATTGCAAGGTTTGGGGCACAAACACCCTTCATCAGGTGTTGGAGAAAGATTGTAGAAGTTCTCCTGGGTAGAAATGAAAGTTCATATTTCATAGGATTTTACAGAGGAGTCAATAGATGGAAAACTCCTCTGGGCAGTCAGTTCATAGCTGATATGAAGCCTCTCACCTCCTGTGAGGATCTGTGATGATGCAAATTACTCTGGCAGGAGCTCAGGTTTCAGGTGGTCACAGTTGCTTCCTGCTTGGGAAAATGTGAAGATTTCATTTAAAAAAAAATAGGCTAAAATTTGATCTCTTCCATGTGTCAGATATCCAGGTTGTAGCCATATTGGTTTAGAGGAAAAGGCAATCACAACTTGTAGTAGAGATGATATCTTTTATTAGACCAAGATTTTTGCAAAAAAAATTCTTGAATTTGCAAGCTTTTGGGCCCAAACACCCTTCATCAGGCATTGGAGAAAAGATCGGAATGACAGCTATGGATAAAAAGGAAATACAGCATCAATAGTGAAAGCCCAATTAAATTTAAAAATTCTCCATTTGGACTATTTAAAGTGTTACAGTGAAACAGAGTGGCATTTCCTGCTTGCTTATTGGTTTGGTGGTTTGATTTGCATAATCACTGTATGGATAATTCTAAATAATGGTACATAAGATAAATGCCTGTACTGTGACTGGCTAATAACTGGTCAGCCAATCAGAGTGTAGAGATTTGTGTGATCATGCTGAGGCTATTTCTCAGTAACCACATAAGTGTATGCTAATTATTTACTATCAATCCTGTGTTCTACTTGGCTCATCCAGCCAGGATTTGTGAACTGTTTCCCAGCAACAAAGATGCCTGTGCAGCGTCTTACTCCCTTCAGCTGAAAGAAGAAATTAGCAGTATTTATATATGCAAGAGAGGTGGGAGAAGCACCAAATCAAGAAAGAAAATTACTGGTAGGACTGTGAGACTGAAAAGGGAAAGCCTTGTTGAATGGTTAATATTGCAATCCTCATCTCCCAGACACAGTCCTTGACTTCTTTCCTTTACATTTGATCCAATTTCTTTTGAATACGGAGTTTTCTTCTTTGAAGTTCCTTCCTCACCATGCTGTTTATATTAGTCAAATTTGCACGTCAGTAACAGTCATATTTGTGCATTTGGAAAATTTGCATTGGTTGAATTGCAGTCTCCCTGTCTGAAATCAGACCTGAGATTGAAAAACAGGGACAAAATTCTCATATTTCAGAGTTTTCTTCTCATCAAAATTTCGAAATACTTGAATTTGTTGAACCCCATGTCCAAAATCACTTGGGAATGAAACAGACAAGTGTGCTGTGGAGTGGGGAGAGGAGCCTGTGGCAATTCACAGTTTGGCTGGTAGAACTCATTGCTGTGGGGCTTAACTGGAGACTGAGATGCTTAAAATAGCCATAAATGAGGGGGAAAAAGCCATTCAAGAGATTTGGAAAGGGAGACAAACCCACCAATTTAGGACTTGAAGCCAAGGAAGACAAGGAGTTGTTTCTCTGGAGGAGGTTATATCTGCCTCATGGGGCCTTTTCTCTGAGGCAGTTTGTCAAGATCGGACAGGATGCTGGACTAGACAGACCACAGATGCTAACTGTGCCTGGCATGGGAGGATGTGGGTGGGGTGTGCTTAAGAACACCCTTCTATTGAAGGGGTGGAGGGAAAAGAACAGAGGCAAAAATTGGGATAACTTTAAAAGCAGTTCTGCTTTCAGTGGTTTCTTTGGGGTTTTCTGTTTCTTGCTTAGGTTTAACAGGGCGTGTCTACATGTGTGCATTTACTGTACTGTAACCAAAATTAGTGTGCAGCACAGACACACGTCTACGCATGCATGCCTATATTGCACAGTAAATATGGTGACTTATGCTGACTTGAGCTTAAAAGTGATACCTGCATCACATTTATGCTCAATTAGTTACTGCACAGTAATGCACATGTAGATGCCTTACTGTGCAGCATTGGTTACGCATAGGGAGCACACGCAGGTGCATGTGCACCCTCTGAGCATGGCGGTACACCCCCTACGAAAAGGCTGGCAGCGCCTGTGGGCAGTTGCTGCTTGCCACCCCCACCCCCCCACTGCTGGTGGTGTCTGCGGGTGGTCAGCACTCGCCGTTGGCTGCCACCAGCGCCATCTGTGGGTGGTCTCCAACCCCAGTTGGTGCTTGCCGCCCCTCCTGCAGCCGCCAGCACTGCTGTACCCCCACAACTGCCAGGGGCACGTGTTGTTCATGCTGCACAGTAACACTGTGTGTGGACTGAATTAGGACTAATTTTAGTCCCAAGTCAGACCACACCCAGCATTAATGCACTTTAATGCCTGCAGCTGTAGATGCTGGCCTATTCCTGCTTACTGTGCAGTAAATTTAAGACAGTGTAACTGCATGTGTAGACATGTCCACAGTTGAATATTTAAAATAATCAGTACAATAACTTGAATTCTTTCCATCAGCCCATGACCTCACCACCTTCATTGTTTATGAAAACACTTGTGCAGGGTCTGGATTCTGAGCTAACTTCATGGTTACATCTCCTGTTTCATACCAGTTTATAGTAAAAGAATCCAGTTCCTGGTATGTGGAGTGGAGTGAGGACTGTCAGTCACTATCACTGTATCCTGGATTCAGACCAGAAATTGAGAAGTGAAATATTCCTTCACAAATAACATGCCAGGTGAAGAGTATTACACCTAGATTCATAGATTCATAGATTCATAGATGCTAGGGTCGGAAGGGACCTCAATAGATCATCGAGTCCGACCCCCTGCATAAGCAGGAAAGAGTGCTGGGCCTACATTACCCCAGCTAGATACACATCCATTACCTGTTAAAAGCTCTGTTGGAGAGATTCTGGCTCTCATAAATACGGTAACTGACAGCCATTTAATAGTTCTGGTAAGCAGAAGGACAAGAGTTATTTATGATAGCCAAGGGTTAGGATATGGATCAGTTTAATATGAGCAGTGTGAGGATTAATTTGAAGCACTGGGGATAACAGCTTTGGCTTTGCAGGCAAAGCAGGACACAGCCTGCTCAGTTTAATCACTGCAATCTCTTTTTCATGGTGATCATTTCCCTCACTGCTGCTCTGCCGTCCCTTTAAGTAAACACATATCCCATCAACCGTACAGCATGCTAGTCCCCAGGCACAGCTATCCATGTTCATGCCCAGAATGTGGCCTCGAACCCTGAGTCTGTCATGCTTATAGGGTACTCTTTGGTCCCAGTTATGCCACAGCACTGAACTGGATTTAACTTCAGTGGTCCCCCTACTGTATCTGTAGCAGGTCTCCCCAGTATGGGAGGGACTATAGATGAGACCATATTCCATTTTGGGATGTCTGTCTAATAGATTTTTTGATGATACAGCATGAACAGTATAGGAGAGGTGTGCGTGTATTCCTGAGATCAGCCCCAAAGAACAGGACATTTTCCTTTAACTGTTGCCAATAGAGGCATACCATCCCCTCCTGGGGAGGGCTGGCTGGCTGCTCAGAGGCTGGAATCCATCCCAGACGCATCAACTTTATAGTGTCTTCAATATAAACAGGTTGGGTTTTTTTTCCTAATGAGACATATTCCTGTTGCTCATGCAGCTCTGGATCTGAAACCTAGTAGTTAGAGGCTCTCTTAATGCATGAGCAGAAGGATGCAATTTGGATCTGTCTTGAAGCTTTTTTATTATTTATCCACTACTGCAATAGTGCTTTCAGACCTCAGTCACGTTGGGGCCCATCAACAGCTGGTCCTCCAGCTTCTCTTGTCAAGCCATTGTCAACACCTGACAGAGATGGCAGAAGCAAACTTTCCTGTACTGAAACCGAGTGCTCATGAGAGACCTGCTGAAATGCATCATCTAGCACAAAGGTATTTGTTGCCAGAGACTCTGTGATGGCCATTTGGGGCTTGGTAATTTATATTAGCTTTGTGTGGAAGATACTCCACACTATGGCTTTGGCCAGCAGCATGAACCTTTAAGGTAGATAAATGGGTAAGTTGTGGCCATGTTTACATGAAGCCAGCTCACTGTCATCAGCAGGTGGAGTGGTGGCAACACTGGATGGCAAGCAGTGTAAAGTAGATGACATTGTCAGTGCAGTTCCCAGATGGAAGGTGCTATAAAGCACATAGTGCTATTATTTCTCTGCACTCTGTAGCAGAAATGAGAGAAGGTGCTCAGCAAAGGTGCAAAATAAGGACTATTCTGTTTTTTGCTGATAAGGAAATTGAGGCAGATAAGTGACTTGCTCAGAACAACCAAGTGCTGAGTAACATAGCCAGGAGAGAGAATCCTGGTCTCCCAGCTTTACTTTTGCTCCCCTTTTTTCACCTGCAGTATCTAGACCCCTGAGCTGAACTAGTGTCTAGAGGTGCCTGCTATCTTCATTTCTTACATTTCTCTAGCTCACCTTTTCTGTGTGATAGTTCTCTTAAATGATTTATTTTGAAAGTCAGGGGCCTGATTCCTCACAGCATTATAGCAGTGTAACTCCCTGGATTTCATGCTACATTGGTGTAAGGATGGAGTACTATAATAGTGTGAATCAGGCCAAGCTATTTAAGTGACTGAGTATAAAGGGTTTGCAATCTTGCCTGCTGCCGCCTGTGGAGGAGAGTGCTTTAGAGGGTCATCTACAGCCAGCCTACTTCCACAGGCAGTAACTATATAATAAAGCAGTAGGGAAAGCATCAGGCAGTCGGGCCTGTGTCTCTTGAGTGAATGAGGCTCTATATACAAATCCCTGGGCTACGATAACAGGGAAATGAAATTCATGCTCTGTTTCTAGATATCCAAGTTGGTGAAAGGATTCTGTGTGCTGAATCTCCAAGAATCAAAGTTGGTGTATTGGCTGCCAGACCCAGGAGCATCCAAATGGTGAATTAGGCACTATCAATGGCACCCTCAGGCTTCCTGACCCATAGCTAGTTGAGTGTATAAGGAATGAAGGCATTTAAAGCAGAAGTCAGTGTGACTATTGAGTGTCATGCGCCTCTGCTTGTTTTTAAATTAGGCTTTTGGGGTTAGGTCCCCATGGGCCTTTTGCCTGTGTCTGGGGTGAATCGTGGAGATAGGTTGAATGGGGCTTTGAGGCTCACTGCAACTCAGCTGGCTCTGGAGGTATTGGAGGTTTGAATTACCAGGCTACTAGCATGCCCTGCATCCTCAAGACACACGTGCTTTTACCTGCCCATGTTCCATGCTCCCATATGTATTAGAAGGGTTATCTGCAGTAGAGGGGATGGGCAGATGTGCTGTTGGAAATCCCTGCCTGAGGAAGGCACCTGAGCAGCTCCCGGCATTATTGTACAGCACTTAGGGTCCCGTTGTTCTTTGCTCTGTGTTTCAGCCCCATTGCAAGTTTATTCCAGCTTTCCCTCAGCTGCCACTTTCTGTGCTGCTCCCATGGCATTAGAAAGAATCAGAGAAGGGAAGGAGAGGAAAAAGCTATAACAGTCAATGTCTGTGTGCAGCGAAGGGCAGAGGAGGATCTTGTGTCCTTCAGCTTTTCATCCCTGTCTCTCTCCCTCTGCCTGTAATCAAGGTGGCCCTATATTAGCCATGCATTATTTATATAATTCTCCCATGCTGCTACGTTGCAAAAATATGCCATGCCTGCCTCCCCCCGCCACACCATCAGAGCTTGTGAATTACTCCCTGAGATCCCTCCCAGTTGTCTTTTGTTTTCCTAATCTTAAATCCCTCCTATTAACACGCCTTCCGGAGATCAGTATGGGCCTAGCACTATATCTGTTGAAATGACTAGCAAAGCTCCCATTGATTTAAATAAACCATGTTAGCTTTTTTCCAAGCCACCATATACCAGTGACACCCAATGAAGAAGGAATCTGTGTCATGGCACAGCTGATCCACTTCATTGGGTGAAACATGTAGTCCCTTGTCCTACCCTTGGTGGTGTGGGATAAAGAGTGATGTGGTTTCCCCACTCAGTCCAACCCGTGCCCCAGGTCTGGCTGGGCCGGAAAAAGCCATTCCCCAGGATATTGATAATTGCAGAGAAGTGGATCTGGCTGAGCATGAACCTCGACTTCCATTTATGGAGAGGCACCCTGAGAGTCCCTTGGGTGCCTCTCTGTAAGTAGGGAAAGTGGGGAGGTGTTCCAAGTGCTCAAGGGTCCCCTAAGCCCCAGAAAGACTTGTTTGCGGTGGCAAGAGAGCGCAGGCCGCTCAGGCTGCTTGTACTCTTTCACCACAGAGGTAATAGACATCTGCCACAATAAAGCAGCAGTGTCTATTACCACCTTTTGTTACACCACTGATTTTTCCTTTCACGTGCATTGTGCAACAAAAAGTATCTATATCCATTCCCTCAGTATTTGTGATGTCTGTTTTCACCCCTATGCTGCTGCAGGGATTATACTTGTAACCTGGGTAGTACCCCCTCTCCAACTGAAGGGATCAATCAGAGCAAGTGCACGAGCGCTGTGGGAGGTATAGGGACACTCCTTCCCCTATACAGCAGAGCCAGATCACCAATGAGGACTTAACCATATACCTTTTAATTAGAAACAGTAGTGGGAACATAACATATATAAACCAGGGATTATAGGGGACACTCTAACCCAAGGGGGCGGGATTCAATAAAGGTTAGGCATTTACATTCGCAGACATATTCATCCAGCTGACAAAAGGCAGGTTTAATGAAGTATAAAACACAAACAGCACAACAAATGATACTGGTTGGCAAACTATAAAATGCACAAGATAGAAAATGTCAAATAACAAGAGATATAGGACATAGGTACCTGGAGGGAGGAAAGAGTGAAAACACAACGACCCTTTCCACTGCAACAAGAATTTCTCCTTGTCACTTCACTCACCCCTACTTGACCCAGCTGGGACTGGCACTTAGATTTCCCACATGGTAAGCAGAAACTCTACCACAAAGCCACCAGTGCCAGGACTGCTCCAAGCTGCTAGGAGTTTTGACCTTTCAGAGCCCCTGCTTCACCTCCAGCTGCTCTGCCTCTCGCTGGAGGAGCTGGAAGCAGAGCTGGGAACCTCTCAGGTCACTGCTCAGTTTCTTGCTGGAGGTGGGGCACCTCTTCTGCTGGCTGCAGGCTCTCGTAAGGGGATCCTGGAGCCCAGGAGGGAGCCTCTCCTGCCGAGGGTCCAACCGCTGCCTGCAGGTCCCACTCGTTCAGGTTCTTCTGGGACATCTGCTCCCGCCCTGCTGGCCCAGCTCTTGCCAGATCTTTCAAACACCTTCCTTGTGGTCTCTCACTGGTCCCTCCAAGTCAGCTGTGCTGCCCCTTTTATCTCCCTCCAGGTGACCTGAGGGGCCAATCAGGGGACATGGAGGGAGAGTCTCTGGGGCCTGATTGGTGAGGAAAGGGAATCCCAGATCCTCCAATCATCTTTTACCCTTTCAAAACCCCTGGGCCAAGTCACTACCAGCTATCCCGTCACATACTGAAGAGAAGAAGGCTGGGGAGCTCTGATTAACAGAGGTCATTTTTCTGTAGCTTTAAGAATGCCACCGAGTGTGGTTAAAAAGTCTACAAAGACATTACTCTGAGTTAATGTTTCCTGCTTGCAGAAAATAGAAGAGTAGAAATAAGCATGTGATTGATGGCAGACCAATTTAAAATAGAAATGAAATTCCCCAGTACTTGGAAATAAAACAAGAAATTTTGGAAGCCAGCTTCCCTATAGGCTGAATGTATGCAACTTCCACTGGCTGTTTAATAATACAGAAGAGACAGAAGTGTTAAATTTTAAAAAATGTATTTAGATAAAGCCAGACAGATGAATTCATATTGCATGAGAAGGATGCTACAGTGTCTGCTCCAACACACTAACTAGGGGGAGTGCTAGACAGTAGCTACTAAAAATTACAGTTTTAAAATGGTCTGGATACCTTGCATCTAAGAGTTGCAAAAGAGCTGGCTGAAGAACAATCTGGGTTACTAGAGTTTTTGTAGTAAGTCTTGGAACACCCAAAAAGTCCCCAGGCACTGGAAGAAAGCCAATGTTCTGCCAATAATTAGAAAGGCCAAATGTGATTGGTATAATTATGAGTCCTAGATGCCAAAAAAAGAAAAGGAATGGCTGTTATGGGACTCAATTAAGGATGGAGAGAGGTAATATAATTAATACCAATCAACATGGGTTTATGGAAAATAGATTTTGTGAAACAAATTCAATGCAGGGTTTTACAACATAGGGCCTGCAGGCTGGATCTGGCCTGCAGAACTGGAGGGTTTTACCTATAGCCATGCCCATGCCCATGCCAGCAAGGAGGAGCTATGTTGGAGGCAGATATGCATCATGGTCAGGGAGCTATGAGCTGTGCCTGTGCCACTGCTGCTAATCCTGGCCCCTGTTCCTCCCGCTGCAGTGTGAGCACAAATTTTAGTCAATGGGGAGCTGCAACAGGACCAGGTTATCTGCAAGCTGAGGCTGCTGTTGTTGTTGCCTACCCTCCCAGTTAGAAGCTGCGTTCATGCCATAGTTGGGGGTGGGGGTGGAACCAAATTATGTACTAAAAATCCAATACAGCAGCAGTGTGGAAGTAGTTTGCAGATACCTGATCTCAGTGCAGCTCCCAACTAGCTGAAACCTGCACCCACACTGCAGCCAGGGCCTAGGGGGGTTAGAGAAGCAATGGTGGCATGGGCTGTCAGACGCTTGGCTCTGGTGTGGGTACAGGAAAAGCCTCCTGCCACTGATGCATCACTGAAGCCACCTGGCCCACGCCGGACCAGAGCTAGGCTGTTCTGGCCTGTGACTTGTAAAAGATTGCTGACCCATGTTTTAATAGCAATGATAATTAACCATTGGAACACCTTACCAAGGATTTTGGCTTGTGCTATGTAGAAGGTTAGACTTGGTGATCACAGTGGTTCCTCCTGGCCTTCAAGATGATAAAACTGATGGAATAATAATCAGACCTTTGTATCATGCAGGAGCCAAATGGGTCCACTGAACAGGTTCATTCCAGGATGCTCTTCCCTTGCTGTCTGCTGTTAGAGGAGAAGGCTGTAGAAAGTGCTGTACTTCTAGGGACCCAAGAGGCTGCTAATTAATTGGAAATGAAGTTCTGTTTGTTTTATTTTTCTTTTCCCTTGTGTGAGACAAAACTTGAGCAGAATCACAAATGAGTCAGGCTGCATGGCCTTGGCACATTCAAGCTATGCATGGAGGGGCTTGGGCAGGATGCAATGACTGAATGATCTCAAGGATTGTGGGGAGGCTAGGGGGAATCAGTGGAAAGATCTAGCTTGATTTAGTGCACAGTTCAGACTCAGGCCCTGGACACACGCCAGGTTTTTTGCCAGTGTATTTGGTCTTCACGCTGATGTCAAGGAGTGGACGCATAATATGCAGATTGCTCTGATGGAACCCACTCAAATCTGGTATGAAATCACCCTGGGAAAAATCAAGAGGAAAAAACTACCTTGGAGTACATGTCATCTGTCCTTAGCTTATTGTGGGGTAGCCATTTGCTCATAACAAAGGGGCTGTTACCTGCTCCACCTCCTGGCACCTGCTTAGTGCAGCTACCCCAGGAGAATTCTGTCCATTCTGGTTCCCATTTTAATTCACAGTGGTGTACAAAACCAGTGTAAACTGTGCCTGTGTAAATATGTCATGTTAACAGCAAGATCTAGAGGCCCCATTGTGCTACGTACTGTCCAGAGACATAATGTTGTTATAACAGTGAGGGACTGTCTCTGTCCTGAAGAACTTAGACTAAAAAGACTAGGCAGAGGCTGGGAGACAAACCACATACCAAAGTGTGCAATTTAATTTAATTCAGCCAAATGTGTTCTAGACTGAATATAGAAGAATTTCTACATGCTGTCTGAACTTGAGCTCGAGCGCTTAAGCTGATGGACCCCAGCAGCCCTGCAGTGCCTGGGGCTCCACTTGTCCGCACTCACCCCAGCCTGTGCTGGAATGGCCCTGGAAGCAGCCAACACCAGCTGCCTGCACCAGGGCACGGTGCAGCCCAGTGGCTACGGGAAGGTGGCATTGGCCACTCCTGGGGCAGCTGCAGCAGGAGCTGGGGTGAGTGGGGTCAGGCAGAGCCCTGGGGGGTTTGGGGCATGGTGCAGCTGAGCTCCCGGGACCGCTGCAGCTGGGGCTGAGGTAAGTGCTGCTCTGTTCCCTCTGTTTTGCTGCCTTGTACAGCTTCAGGAGCAGCACCCCTCCCCCTGCCCCATCTCTAGTCCCAGCCTCCCTCCTCCCTCCCTCATGGGAACCTATCCCTATTTCTTACATTATAAAGTGGGTTCACTTAATAATGCAAATTCAATTCATGCGCCGTTCTCCGGGAACACACATACCGCATACATTGAGGGAAACCTGTACCTCACAATGGAGGTACTAGATTTAATGCACATTAACTAAAGCACATTAATGCACATATAGACGCACCCTTGGTACCCAAGTCCCTCTTTTAGCCACTCATCTTCTTTTGGGCTCTTCCCTCCCCACTCTTGCTTGCCTGTCCTCTGCCCAAATAAGTAGATCAAGTCTATTGTCCTTCAGAGCATTCTTCAAGATTTATCTGTTCCACCTGGTAGGCAGGGAAGGGATTGGAGTATAGCATGTGGGATAAAAAGACTGGGACCCGAAAGTTCTGTGTGTAGAACTAGCTAAATCATTTTGGAGGGCTACCAGACTGTTGTCCTTGTATATCAGGGGTGGGCAATTATTTTGGGCGGAGGGCTGCTTACTGAGTTTTGGCAAGCTGGCAAGTGCCACATGGGTAGCCCTTCCCCTGGTTACCATCTTGGACTGGAAGTCTCTCCCCTAACCTCTGACCTTTTGCCAGTGGAAGTTCCTCCCCTTGCCCCTGGAAGTACTCCTTTGGGGAAGAGTGTTTTGCTATCTTAGAACTGGAAAAACAAAAACAAATTATGTACTAAAAATCCAATACCCATAATAATATATTTTAATTCAGTAAAAAAAATATTTTTGTCCTGATTTGTGTGTGTTTGTGCTATATATATAGAAGTGATTGCATAAGAGCTCAAAATGCAGTTTAACTCTTGTATAGTATGTGGGGTGTACAACAGTATTGGGGGGGTATGGGTGGGTGGGTGGGTGTGGGGTTTGTGGGGAGCTGTGGATGTGTGTGTGTGTGTGTATGGTATTTGTGGGGTGTGTGATTGTGTGTGGAGGAGGGTGTGGTTGTGGGGTTTGTGGGAAGGGTTTGAGCGTATGTGAAGTGTGCATGGGATCCCCCCTGCCACGTGCCCCACAAGCCATTCAGCACCTGCTCCCACTCTGCAATAGCCCAGAGCCTGAGCACACTGGTGAAGCAGCTCAGATCCAACTTTGGGGAGCCTTCCTGAGCTAACAAGTGCCCCATGCCAGGTCCCCACTGGCTTGTGCCACTCCCAGTGGCCTTGGCTGCACCCTAACACTGTTCCCCAAGCCAGCCAGGCCCTTCTCAGAGGGCCCCCGAGTTCCTGGCAGCTGCAGGAGCCTCCAGAACACAAAAACATCCGCAGGGCTAATTCTGCTCCTGGCAGAGCCTCCCCGCCCATCCCAGGGCCAGGGGGCAAGTTTCCAGTGGGCCACCAGGCCCTGGGTGTGCAGGGGAGGGCCCTGGCCTTTCCCCCCCGATGTGGCATCATGCCCCTGGGCCTGCCATAAGGGGGGGCCAGCTGGGCCCTTGCTGCCCAAGCTTTACGGCCATGTTTGCACTCCGATGGCTCCTGCCACTGCCAGGAGGCTGGCAGGGAAGGGCCTATCTGGCCCAGGGGGCAGCACAGGAGTGCCAAGACCTACTGGAGGCAGCAAAGGCCAGTGGGGATGGGGCACAGGAAATGTGAGGAGGTGGCACAGAAGTTACATTGTGTGCTTCGGGCGGCAATGGGCCAGCTGCCCCCCCAAGCAGCTCCAGCGGGCACCACCGTCTCAGGGGGAAGGCTCAGGCCCCACCACCTCACGGGGCCCAGCGGCCTGCTGGCACCGCAACCCCCAGCCCTGGGACAGACGGGGAGGCTATGCCAGGAGCTGGATTGGGCCCATGGCCACTTTTCTGCTCTGGAAGTTCCTGTGGCCTCCCTAGGCTTCCTACGCCCTGGGCTGGGTCCCTACTGGCTTGTGGCAGCTTCAGGTGGCCCCCCATGCTGCCCCCAGGGCCGGCCAGAAACTTCCCCTTGGCCCCCGGGCTCCTCGCAGCCTCAGGAACTTCTGGAGCAGAAAAGTGGCCACAGCCCACTCCAGCTTCTGGTGCAGCCTCTCTGTCCATCCTGGGATCAGGGGGCAAGATGCTGGCAGGGGGCCCAGGCCTTCCCCCCTAAGGCAGTAGTGCCCTCCAGGGCCACCCATGGGGGGCAGCTGGGCAGTTGCCACCCCAAGCCTTAGGTGTGTGATGTAACTTCTGCACCACCTCCCCACACTCTGGGCCGTGTCTCTGCCGGCTCATGCTACCCCCAGTGGCTTTGGACACCCCCTGTGCTGCCTCCAGGACCAGACAGGCCCTTCCCCAGTGGACCCTGCTGGCACTGGCCCTGGAACACTGATGCTGGCTCCCGCTTGCTTGCTCCTAGCTCCCTGCCCCAGCCCTGCGGTCAGGCAGGCACCAGTACACACAGCCCTAACTCTGCACCCCATGCACTTGCCTATCTGGGTGAAAGGATCCCAGCTGTTGCTGGCTCCTGTGCACCCGCTTGCTCCCGGTTGCCTGGCCAGACTGCAGGACTCAGCAGGAGCTGGCCTGGTCCCAAGGACTGGGGCGATCGCCCACGGTCCTTCCCTGTCTCCCTGTACCTCCGCTCTTACCTGATTTCCTGCTCTGACGCAGGCACAAACAGTCCCACGGTCCCAGGCCAGAAGCCTCTGCTAGGTAGGGGCTTCCAGCCAGAGCCCAGCTGGGTGGGTCCCGCTGTTCCAGGGACCTGCTGTGGCTTCCCCTGGGTCCTACTACCCCTGTCTCCTGTCATTTTTTACAAGAGCCAGGGGAAGATAAACATGAATTTTTAATTGTTTTTTAGGGCCCCTGCAGGCCAGATAGAATGGCCTGGCAAGCCAAATCTGGCCCACGGGCCATATTTTTGCCACCCCTGTTTTACATGCATGTAGAGCACTGTATCCTGACAGACACAGGTTTTAAATCCTCCTCAGCTATTTAATTACAGTTTGGAGGAACTTTTTATTGCAGGGAAATAAGTAAGATCAAAAGAAAATCTAGCCACAAAGCTCCTTTAGCTGAAGTCTAATATGTCTGGCTCTCTTCTTTCCATGTGATGGATCCTGGATGCCAAAACAGATGTAATGGAGATTTCTCTTCCATATGAGAGAGACTGGGAGATGAAAGGGATTCTGGATCCTGAGAGGGGCAGGGAGAGAAAAACTGGGGGCAGGATCTTGTGTAAGAGCATGGAGGAAAGCTGGGGAAGGAGGGAGACAGTGCTAGATAGTGAAGGGGACAGGAAGACAGGGAAAGGCAGTGCCCCCATCACAGAGGGCAGGGCAGGGGCAGGGAAACCTCCTCTTTATGTAGCCATGGAAGAAAATCCTCACTTGCCTGTGCACTTCAGGCTGAATTGTGAACCAGAAAGGATCATATGTACTCCGGGGAGGCCTCCCCCAGAGCTCTGAGACCCAGACAATCCCTAACACTAGCCAGTGCATGAGACTTTTTAGGATTGTTGTCCAGGCTGACTCATTCTAACTGAACGCTTGGGGTGGCTATGAAAGGCCCAATTAACTCAATACAAGTAGATCCCCTGATCTCCACTAGAATTCTCTGAAGGCATGCAGGTCAGCCCATACAGAGCCACTTACAGGATTGGCTCCACAGGCTTCCAGTTCCTGCAGTATTGTATGGATTTAAGTGGGAAAAAAATGAGGAAATACCATTACAGGCCCCTCTTTTAAGGGCCAAAGTTCTTTAGTTCCAGACCTTCAGTAGGAACAATTAATAGTCTAATTATCTGTCTCCTTTCTGTAGACTCCCAGTCTTGTCTCTGAAGTTCCCAGGGACAGCCTTCTAGGAAAGATCATCAGGTGTCAGGCTTCCTGCTGAGTTAATTGGCAGGGTAACCAAGCTCCAACACTGAAGAGTCCCACTTGCACGAGCTTTCTTTTAAGGCTGTGAAAAACAGCACTGTTTCGTTATGACTTCCATTTCACCATTTCAAACGTACAGTGTTTTGTGTCATTGTTTTGTTTCATTTTGAAGCACTGTTCTGTTTCATTTTGTCAAAACTGTTTCGCTGTTTCGATGCGTTTCGCCCATAGGCTATAATGGGGAATCATGAAAATACCTAAGACTTTGTCATTTCTTGCCTGATTCAGATGAAAATTGCAGGTATGGTAGCCCCTTCTGAGGGCATGAAGCCTGCCAAGTTTCAAGGAGATAGGTACAGAGTGTTCTGGGAAACTGCACCTCAAACTGTTCAAAGCAAAACTTGTGACACTTGCCGGCAGCCTCCTGTCATCTGGCATGCAGATTCAGGGGCCTGCACCCCTGGGAGGGCTGTGGGGCTGTGCTGGACTCCTCCCAGGGGTGCAGACCCCCAGATCTGCACACTGGATGACAGAAGGCTGCTGCTGCTGCCTGGGACCAGCGCTGGGTGCACCTTGCAACCAGCGCCAGGAAGATTGCGGCTTCCGATGGCCCCAGGCCCAAGCGGCAGCAGCAGCCTTTTCTCATCCAGCGCACAGATCTGGGGACTCACCCCGGGAGGAGTCTGGCACAGCCCTGCAGCCCTCCCAGGGGTGCAGGCCCCCACAGGGGCAATACATAGGGGTTGCACACGGGTGCATGTGCACCCCATGAGCGTGGTGGTGCACCCCCTGGTCATTGCTCAGCACTCTGCTGCTGACACCAACAGTGATGTCTGCGGGCAGTTGCTGCTCGCCACCCTGCCACCGGCACCACTGGCAGTGTCTGCAGGCGGTCCACAATTGCTGCTGGCCACCACCGCCACTGCCGGTGGTGCCTGTAGGTGGTCACCGACCTCTGGTCACTTGCCACTCCCCCATTCATGGGCCCCCAGATCTGCGTGCCAGATGATAGGAGGTTGCTGCTGCTGGCTGGAACTGGTGCTGAAGCCAGGCTTTGAAACGCGAAACATTTACAAACTTTTGAAACTTTTTGAGTGCCCTTGTTTCATTTTGAAGCCTTTTGTTTTGTTTCAATTTCACTGTTTGAAACGAAACACCCGGCGAAATTTCGCACAGTCCTGCTTTCTATCAGCTGTGTAGATTAAAGCACAAGTACATGAATGTGGAGGAGATGCATTTTATTATTTATCCTTAATAATACAGAATGATGTTGCAGCTGCCACAAGAAGCTAATTTAACTTTAACCCGCTCCCTAGAGCCCTGCAGGATTAAATTAGTGTACTGGGTGATCCAAGGCAGTTAGTGCTGATGTAGTGCTTCAACATGCTCTTGTGCACTGTCTGCTATGGGAAACAACATTCTTTAACCAGGACAGCCTAATGGTTCTCCTTTTGACTTTTTTTTCCTGACCTGGTGAGACTTAATCTAGCACAAACAGCAGATGCAGTATGAGAGCTACCATTAAAATTTGCCAAGCCATGGAGGTAATCAGCAAGAGGTGTGCTGTAAATATAACAGTCAAGTACAGGGAACATATTAGTGATCCTCTTTGATATTTTCCTCAGGCCTATAATTTTGGAAAGGTAATTGCTGTTCTACAGTAGGCCAATTCAGTAACTCTTGAGATCTATTTAGTAAGAATAGTTCAGATAAAGTAAACAAACTTGATATAATGAAAAAAGATGAGGGTCCTTGAAAAGTTAGACCCTCCTATGCTGGGTTAATTATAAATGAAAGGGTATCTAAAATGGATGGACATTGATCCATTTTATTTTAAAGATAGGATTAAAACAGGAGTGTTGCCTGATGGAAACGGCTGAAATAGCAGCTCAGCCTTCAAAAGCAAAAAATGTGCACTACTGTCATTCTCAGTGTCTGCCTGTCTTTAAATTGCTTTATTTGGAGAATTCCTCTATGTGTTGTCATTAGATAATATTTTACATGAATTTTTTTCTTGTTTTGAAAACACTTTTTAATTAACACATTTTCAATTAAAATGAGATTTTTTTCAATAGCAAAACTATTTTTCCACCCCAAATGGTACCAAATCCAATGTTGATTCCCTTTTATTTCAATTAAAAGCAGAAACATTTCAACCAAAATGAAAATTTTCCATGAAAAAAATGGTTCAAATTTGAATGAACTCTAGCAGTGTTAAATGTGGGCCGTGCAGTTTAATAGTGTTGTAGGAGATGAGCTTTAACTTGATGATTTTAATGCAGCATCTGGGCAATTATATATTTATACTCAAAGGCATTCTTTTAGTTCTGCTCTGAGGTATTTCAAATACTAATTTCACAGGTTTCTGCGGGATTACAAGGTGTTGAAGCTGTGTGGAAATCCTTACCCGATTTATATTCCATATGGAAATTAAGGACCAGATCCTTTCTTCAAAGGAGTTGCTTCGATTTACACCCACTGGGAATATGACACAATGGTCGGTTTCTCCTTCCCAGCTTTGCACTGGGGTGAGAAGAGAATCAGGCACCCCATATGTTTGCAGTTTCATCATCATCATCATCATCATCATCATGTGTTAGATTTTGGTCTATGCTAAATATATGGGATTTTTTAACAAACAAACTTCCAAATGCCTTGTGGTTAGTTTTTGCTTGCATCTTTTTCTCTTGTGGATATAAAAATATATACGTGTGTACTTAGCAGAACAGTAAACTCAACAAGTTAAAACTTTGAATAGGAAATTCAGGATGTAAGATGTGCCTGGGGCTACTGCAAACTTAGCAGAATTTCCAAAAACCTTCTGCTTTGAATAATCAGAAATTGACAATTTGATGAAGGAAGGAAGAAGCAGCGCTTTAGCCACACACCAAAGTTCAGTGCAAATTAGAGTGCGGGCAGTTCTTCTGAAAGTAGAGAGACGGCTAGTTCCAGCCCTGCTGAGAAAAGAAACACTCATTAAACTACATAGCTGTCATTTATGTGCTGAAAAAGTTAAGCAAAGGGCAAGAGTTATTCTGTTCCTGTCTATGGTAAATGATAGAATGGTATTGGTAACGGATTGTTATTTGTGCAGCTCTTTCCATAGAGAACAAACAGAATATCATAGGATCATAAAATCTCAGAGAAACCCCGCCAAAGCCCAGAGGCAACTTATTTCCACACGACAAAGAAACAGATTGACTGCTACTTGATTCCTGCTCTGTATTGATAGCGATGATAGAAATACACCACACATGCAGAAGCATGGAACTGGCGGGATCAGGTAATGACCCAAGGTAAGGAAGACAAACGAATTCAGGTGCTAACAACAGCCCCCTTCTCACAGATGAGGAGTTCACAGAATTTCTGCTGCTTCGAGCACCTCATTCTCTTGCCAAAACAACCTAGGAATAAGAGGAAAGCTGAGAGAGCTATTCAGAAGAAACATCCCAGAAGTAATTGCTCTGATTGTGATGGAGAAGCCCATTTCTAGTCCTACTGGATCTTAGAAGGAACCAGGATGAAGTTAGCACTTAGGCTAATAGGAAGAGAAGCAAGGACTTTGTCTTTTGAGTCAAACTAGTTTTAGGAACAAGCAGGCAGGGTGACTGTAAGGACCCAAGCCATGGGGGTCCATGCTAAGCTAAGTTAAGGGTGTTCATCTAGTGTGTGGGTGGGAGTAGAAAGGGACCCACACCTTAGCCTCTGCCTGGGGTCCTGTAATTCTAATGCCTTGGCTGTGTGTAAGATTTCAGTCATGCAGAGTTAACAAATACAGATTTGATCAAACTGGAGAAGAAGGGGAAAAGCATCATAGTGACAAGCGTACCCAAACCCTGTCACAGCTGATAGTTTCTTCTCAGGTGGATTGGCTATCAGCTGGAAAGCAGGTATCAATTCCTTGCAGCACCACCACAGTTGTATGTCCTTGAAAAGGAGGCTTGTAGGGAACCAGGGAAATCAAGGGTTATTTGTGGCACCCCAGGCATGTGAGATGCATGTTGATATGTGAGAAAAAGGCCAAAGGCTGTTTCTTGGAGGAGATTTGGAAGGAGCAAGGTGGCCTTGTTCTCTCTTCTCTTTTATGAAATGTTACTATTCTGATTTGGTGCAAGGCAATGGAGAACCAAGCCCAGTGTCAATATTATGACAGCAGAGTTATTGCAAATGGATGTGCAAGTCCAGAAAGCACCTACGAGAAATCACAGAGTAACTAGCTTGAATGAAATTGAGGTAGGGGTTGGGAAAATTAGCTAGACCTGAGCAAGACTAGAAAAAAAACACTGTTAAGTACTCTGTTGGCCATTTCTGTAATTTCACAGTGTTTTCATGTAGGAATTAAGTAGGTAACAAGGGGGATGAAAAAATGGACATTGCCTTTTCACAGCATAGCAATAACTGTTAATGAGATGATATAATGTTACTTTGGGGGTGGCTTTGTGCTATGCTTCCAAGCAGGTCACACTGGAACAGGGTGTTATCAGGAACCTGGGTAGTCTCTGATTGAGCATTAAGGGCACGTCCAGACAAGCACACACGTGCCTCTTGCCCCATCTCAAACCCCTTTGAGGCGGGGCAAGAGGCATGTGCGGGAACGAAAAAATAAGACCCCTGCATATCCAGGGGCCTAAAAAAATCACTCTGCTATAGAGCAGAGCAAGGCACAGTCCCAGACCGTGCCTGGAGCCAGCAGGCAGTCAGTTCTCCACAAGAGATGCTTTGGTTTTGGCCAGAGCGTCTCTTAGGCGCTCCTACTGCCCTGGCCCCAGCGCTGTCCAAGGTAAGTGTGTGTGTTGGTGGGGGGGGGTGACAGGGGGATGTGGGGGGTTTGGGGAGTGGTGGGGGGGATGTCCCCAGGGCTGCAGGGCCTGGCTCAGATCAGTGCAGCTCACTAGTCAGGCTTTGCACTGGAGTGAGTCACATGGCTCCCGGAGGGGCGCACAGGAGCTACACCTCCCAGAGCCATGTGACCTGCTCTGGTGCAAAGCCAGACTAGATTGTCACATGGGGCTGGGCCAGGTCCTCAACCCCCCTGCAGGCACAGCGGGGCAGAGCCAGGAGCTGGCCCTGGGGTCTGTCTGCCGCCCAGCCCATGGTGACAGGATCTGGCGCGGCATGTGGTCCCTGTGTGCTGGGCCCAGCCAGGTTCTGCTGCTTTTGGGGCTGCTCTGCTGCCCGGCTGGGCCCTTTTTATAGTGGCAGGACCTGGCCTGGTGCACAGAAACTGCGCAGAGCCAAACCAGGTCCTGCCGGCCCTGGAGCTGCTTGTGCCCCCTGGCTGGGCTGGGCAGCACGAACAGTCCAAGGGCCAGCAGGACCTGGCTCGGCTCCGCACAGTCCCTGCATGCCAGGCCAGGCCAGGCAGCACGACTGGGGACTGCGCGGGGCTGTGCCGGGTCCTGCCGGCCCTGGGCTACTCATGCTGCCTGACCCAGCCTGGCCAGGTGCGTGGGGACTGCACGGAGCTGAGTCGGGTCCTGCCAGCCCTTGGGCGGCTTGTGCTGCCCAGCCTGGCCAGGCAGAATGAGCAGCCCCAGAGCCGGCAGGACCTGTCTTGGCTCCGTACAGTCCCTGCGTGCCGTGCTGGGTCTTGGTACCATGGGGCTGGCCCAGCTGGGTAGCAGAGGGGCTCCAGGACCTGGCTGGGCTAGGCACATGGTTCCCATGTACCGCACAGGGTCCTGCCACCACAAGACTGGCCCGGCTGGGTGGCAGGAGCAGCCACAGGGCCGGCAGAACCCAGCTGGCTCGACACACAGTTCCCCCGCTGCTGCTGTGAAAGGTTAGTTATGGGCCTGGGGCAGTGGGGCTGGGGACCTCCAGGGTGGAGCTGGGACCCTGGGGAGTGGGGGGGGGGGAGCATCCAGGGTGCCTGGGAGCCTGGGCAGGGGGGATGGGGCCCTGTGGGGGATAGGAGCTGTGGCCCTCCAGAGGTGAGCTGGGGTCCTGTGGTGGGGGGGGCTGCACCCTGTGGGGGCCAGGGGACAAACCCCTCCTGAGCAGCTCCCCCACAAGGTCCCCCACACCCACAGTCTCCACAACAATTGCCCCACACCTACGCACAGACCAACCCACATCCTTCTACACATACCCACACACCCACCTGCCTTCCCCCAAACACCTTCTCACCCTCTTCCTGCAAACGCCACATCCCCCCATCACAAACCCATCATTTGTGAAGAAAACAAAAAGTACACATCAACACATATAGGTATTTAGAATTTATTTTTTCATGGTGATAGAGACACTGGTAGGCATCCAAATTGCTTTAACATTGTAAATATACCAATAAAGCATTACCCAACTGATCACTGTCTCTCTAGATATATGTGTGTGTGTGTAGAGTGGTTTTTTGTTTTAACTCTGGAAGAACATGGATTTGGGATGCTGCTGCAGCAGTCCAGCTGGCACAAGGGGTAGTGTCCCCAGGTACCAATTGGCTGGGCCTCAGAAGCTCCTGAGAGTGAGTAGCCCTGAGCTGCTTGCCAGGGCAGCTTTTTGTATGGATGGGGCCAGGACAGGGCAGTTTGTTATACTGCTGGGGACAGTACAGGTGCTGGCCCCAGGGTCTAGCTCCCCCTGGCTGCAGATCTGAGAAGAGCCAGGCAGGGTTATTTTGCCCCAAGTGACACAATTTGCTCCACAACAAAGTGCATGTCTTACCATGTGCACTGAGGCAAAAAGCCCTGGCTCAAATTTGCACTGCTTCTATTTGAGCTGCTGCAAGTGCACATGCTTGCATGTGTGAACGTGCCCTAAGACTGCAGTGGCTTCCTTCTGTAACTTTGTTTGGATGGACACTTCAGAAGCTGCCTTGGACATCGTAATGATGCCTTGTTTAAGCCTTTTTGCTGGTATGGCATCTCTTTGCACAGAGGTGGAAAGGTGAAAGTCTGGCCCTGGATCTGAACTGGCCCAAAGTTGGCAAAAGTTAGGTTTGGAGTTGGGCTTGGACTTTGTAGCTTGGATCCAATTCTAATCCTGAGAACAATCTGGCAGACTTCCTATGAGAAGTTCCAGCAGATGCAGGTGGGCAAACGTGTGTTTGTTGCCTATTCCTAAAAGACGAATGCTGTCTTGATGTATGGACGGCAGTGCTGACCTGACTGCCTCACTGATTCATCCTTCTCTATCCTCTGCATGTGTGGGAACAACATCTTTTGATCTCATCCCTATTTGCATTTGGATTCTCTTCCTTTTCGGTAGGTAGAATCCCTTCCCTGTAAATGTAGCAGTCACATCTTCTCCTTTCAAGAGCCATCAGAATTATGTGCTAAACAGAGTTCTAGGGAGAACTCCGTTTTCCTGTAGAACATGCAAAGACTGCAATTCACATGAGCTCAGCTTTTACCTGGAAATGCAGAGCAGAGGTGCTCCGTGTTGAATTGCAGAAAGCAGGAGTGTGAAAGAGAATGAGTGTGTGTGTGCGTGCGCGTGAGAGAAGCATCTGTTGAACAGTGAACCCCGAGAGTTCAATTACCCCAGCTCCCACTACAAAAGGTAACCATGGGAACGTCATAATCCAAGGCATCATTAGTCCCTGAGTTACAGCAAAAAAATATAAATACAACTCCAGAGCATGTCAGTGATGGGAGAATGATGTGTTCTGTATGTACAGTGTGGGTGCCATGTTGGGGTTCCGTTGTTATGTGACTGCGTGCCACTGTGCTGGCACTTGGTGGGTCAGTTGTATGCCTTCATCTGCTGTGATGCTGTGTGCACGTTGCATGAATGAGATTGCAGAAGTGTGTCTTCCTGGTGTGCTGAATCTGTATGCTGCCTTTGTGTGTGTATCTGCAAATGTATGGTTTTGTCTGAAAATGTGAACTGTGGCAACAAAGTGAATTAAAGTGTGCGTGCGTGTGCATGCGTGTGTGTGTGCGTGCGCATGTATGCACGCGCGCACTACTAGTATGATATGCTGACTGTTGTGGCTGCAGATATGCAGAATTGAATGTGTTTCTGGCTCAGGGTTTGGACATATGTACAATCAGTGTTATTCTTGTACATGAGCATGGATGAGCGCAGGTTAGTGTAGGTTTCTCTTCCTTGTATGGTGGCTGTTCCCTGTGCTGTGTGTTGTTGCTCTGAGTGGATTTGCAGTGTCAAAAGTTGGTTGTATGCCATATATATATGGCATGTCCCAAGTGTGGCTGGATGGACTTTTACATCCATTACTTCGCACCATGTGAATAAGAAAGCTTTCATCATCATTTCATACGTCTGCCGTGTCCCAGAGATGCTCACAAATGGAAGTGTGTTTTCATGGAAGCACATTCGTTGCATGTGTGTGTGAATGAAGCAGAATTCTGACAGGCATTCTGATACCTGTCTACAGCAGTCTCTTCCTTTCGTTTCATTCAGATTTACAGCTGAAGGCTTTAAAGAGACAGCATAAAGGCTGATAGGCCCCAAATAACAGACCTATTAAATTATGGGTATTGGAGGGGGGAGGGGGAAATCATCCCTGGATCTCCTCCAAAATAGCAAATCATTGTAAAATCTTGGCTCCTTGGTTAGATAGCCTGCTCATCCTACTTTTTCAGTCAGCTGTACTCTCCTAATTGGAGATAGTCAGCCTAAGAGACTTACAACAGCCAATGTTTCACTATTGGGGGAGTATTGTTAAAGAACAAAACAAAACTAAACTGTATTTAAGTGTCTGTCTTCTTACAGGACTGCCTCGTGTCTATGGAGTGGGCTGCTGGGTGCACACAAACACATAAAAGTGACCTGGGTTAGAAATTCTTATCTATGCTATATTTTGCCTGACTGTGGGCATGTCTATACATTCATTAATGCAGCCTAGTTACTGTGCATTAGGTTTAGTACTTGGTTAACTAAGTACTAATTCAATGTGCAGTAAATCACATTCTTGTGCAGTAGTGCCAGCGCATGGTTTTTTTGTGTCACTGCGCAGTAGCCTAATAACACTGTGCAGTAGCGTATCAGCATGGTTTTTGACTGGGACACTACTGCTCAGTGTTATTAGGCTGCTGCTCAGTAAGTGTCTTGTGTAGACGTGCCCTGTGAGCATGTGAGTTTGGCTGGCTAGTACTTTTGCAAGGCTCTTAACCACGCCTGTCATGGTATAGCCAGGGTGTGGGTTTCTGCATGTTCCATGTGTGCAGTTGTATACCTGTGTGTGTGTGTGTGTGTGTGTGTGTGTGTGTGTGTGTGTGTGTGTGTGTGTGTGTGTGTGTGTGTGTGTGTGTGTGTGTGTGTGTGTGTGTGTAGAGTGGCAGCAGTCCAGGTTTGCACCTGGAGGTTGCTCCGAGGTTGTACAAATTCCTCCGAGCAATTTTCCTTCTCTTTAAGCAAGACAAATGCCGAGTGAGGTGAGGATGTCACACTGTCTGATGCCTTCCGGGAGCTGAGGCTCTTCTGAGGCATTAGTAGGGAGCAAGCAGTGAAAATGAGGAAGGTGCGGACAATTGAATAGTACTAATAACACTAGTCGAGGCTGCCTGCACGGATATGTAACTGGAAAGTTTCTGAAGCCTGAGAGTTGCGTGCGTGTGTGTGTGTGAGTGTGTGAGGATGCATGTGTTCTTTTTCCCTTTCCCCTTCTAATAATGTCCTACCTACAATTGGATGTCAGTGAGCTAGTTGCTATGGCTACTAAATGGAATCCATGCTGGCTGAATTATTAAACCGGGCCTTTTCTTCAGAGCCACTGCTCCTGCTAAAGAAGTCACTTTAGGTGGTATAGTCTGTGGAACAGAGCATTTGCCAGGCCATTGAAAGGCATCTGCTGTCTGGAATGGCTTCTTACAGCAGGGGAGGAGCAGGGAATCAGGGAGCCAGACATAGTAAGAGCATCTTTCTCCAGAATCCCCCTTTCCCACAAACACTTATGCAGAGGGGCAAGCAGGAACAGGCATATCTTCGTGTGAATTCTCCAGAGCCCAATCTGCTTTCTCTCATCCCTCTGCTTGAAGCAAAAGGGACTGGATGGCAGCCATTGCTGGTGTGTGTGGGATAAGGACCAAACCTAATATTATTGTGTTGTGCTATTTGGAAAGACTCCACATTGCTCTAATTAGTTGGTATGTTTTGTGAGCATAGTAGGCAACGAGGTGGGTGGCTGAGCTGCGTGTGTTGAACGTAATGAAAGGTGCTTTGGGTCCTTGCCCAGACACTGCTGCCCACAAAGCACCAGGGGACTTGGGATCCTGGACTCAGGCTGGCAGAGGAAGGAGATGGGTGCTTTAGCATGAACCCACTGGATAGGTGCTCAGTGGTTTGGACTGTGGGAAAGGCCTCAGTGTTGCTCTGTTGGTGGTGTCATAGCTGGTGTTGTTGATATTCAACCTCCTCACCTCAATCAGCTGCTTTTGAAAGTGAATCGAGCACTGCTGGCTCAGTAGCCCTGCATTCCCAGGCTCTCTGACTGGGCCCAGAACAGGGGCAGCAGCCAGAGCGAGCCTGTGGCTAAACCACGCAGTATTAATGTACTTCTGTATTGTGAGAAGGGAGTTCAGCTGCTAAATGCTGGGAGGTGGAGGCCTCTGGAGAATTGGCTGCTCTCTAGACAGTATCCGATAGTGTCTTTTGTGAAACACCTTTTTGCTAGGACAGGGGCTGATACTTCTCATGAGGTGTCTGGCAAAACTCAAGCACCCCACTGATTCTCTCCACTTTCCTCCCTGCTTCCCTCCATGAACAGAGCTGTCTCTTGGTGCAGGTGAGGGGGATGTAGTAGGTCACCTCAGCAAGTCACTTAAATCATGCTGTGATCTCCATTCTCTTACCTCCTCCATTCCCTTCCCTCACCTTGAGTGAAAAGGTTTAGACAACTGTTGCTTGTGGCTCTAGGTGCTGCTGACCTACATTGCTGCATGGGTCATTGATCTGCAGTTACAGGTGCAGGCACATCAGCAACCCTAGGCCTCCAACTGGACTTTTTAATATGGAAACCGCAGTCTGTGGACTGTGCTTTCAAATCTATAGGTTCTACACCTACCCTTGAGTTGACAGGTGGGTTGAGGGTGAGGAGGGAGGAAGAGAAGACACATCTTAGGGTTGCACCATTCAGAGCATCCTCCCCTTGACCCATCAGTCAGGAAAGGCTTTTTTACTGCAGCCCAGAAAAGCTGTAGGTCAGGGCTATCCAAATGATGTCCTGCAGGCCACACAAGGCCCCTGAGGAAATGGAGAAATCTAGGATTTTGAGAAGGGGAGTGCAGATGGGGTGGTGCATCATCACTTACAGAGAAACATTTTTCTCCAGGTAAAAAAACTGGAAGCTTTGCTAATATACTAGGGGACTAGAGCTATATTATTCAATTTCATATCAAAGCAAAAACAAATACAATTTTATTTGTAAAATAAATTGAAAGCACATTAATTTGCTACATCACACATCATGTATTAAAAAAAAACTAGGCAGAAATAATCAAAAGATGTAGTCATTAGAATGAAATGTACATCTCTTTCAGACTGACAAAACAAAATCAAGCCTTCTTGAGCATCTTGACAGTGCATCCAATGCTTCACTGAAAGTTATTTCCACACCTCAGTTCATGTTCACTTAAGTTAAAATTTCAATACCTGAATTAATGTTTCTAGCAGAGTTAAAAGCAGTCTACAGGTCTGTGAAATAGGAGCTACATTATCAGGTGCAGCTAACAGACAGCAGAATTGCAGAAGAAAGAACCATTGAAGACAATTAAAAAGGAGAGAGGGTCACTGACACCTAATGAATGAAGATTTTAGAAGGTATCTGGTAGATTATAATGAACCATGAAGTCAATTGATTCCCTCACTGCTGCCTGACTGGAAATGCTGCTGCTACTGTCAGGCAGTTGGGTTTAAGCTTTTGGTGGAGCAGGAATCAAAGTGGGGGATAGGGTGCAAATGCACCCTAGATCTGTTAACTTGTGGCCCTCAGGTTCCCAGTCTGGGCACCACTCTCTGTACCTGCAGCCTGTTCCTGCAGCTGCTGCCTCTAGAGGCTCCCCAGATTCCCCTCCTTTTTCCAGCTTCTTGGGGCAGGGCTGATGGAGCCAGTGGCTGGGTAGCTTGGGCACAGTGTGGAGTACTGCCATAATACAGCAGTGTGGTGGGAAGGACTCATGTGGTGTGCAGAGCGCAGGGGCACTGAGGTATTACAGTGGGTGACATGCACATTTACCATGCAGGGGGCTACACAGCGCAGTGTGCAGCCCAGGGGATGTGGGGGCAGGGGATCCTGCAGTCCCCAGCCACTCAAAAAGTTGGACAGCCCTGTTATAGGTTATTGCATGCATCTCCTGAATGAACGTGAAGCCCATATTGGTGCCTCAAGCTTATTCTTGCTTATTTAGCAGAGCAAAAGCCACTGGCAACACTCTGCCTGTCTCTTCATCTTGGAGCTCCCTTAAAAACAGGGCTTGGATGTGATGCATTTCTGGTCTGCCAGGACCAAACCCCAATGCCTACTCTGGCACCAGCTGCCATCCCTACTATTCCTCGGACTGGCTGACTCAAAGGAGAAGGGTTCCCTTACTTCTCATTTCTCCTCCCCCATGTCCTCCTTTGAGTCTTGCTTTGGCTGTTATTGCTCTGGAAAGGGGTATCAAATGCAATCAGTGAATAGGACTTCTGTTTATGAGGTGATGCAGACATGGGGTGGGCAGTCTGGTTGCTTTGGACAGGAGTATGCTTCCCTTAATTACATAGCACCTTGAAACCTGTCACCTGGTTTCACAGAGGTGTTGAGTGCTTGCAGGGGAGCTGTGGATACTTATGCCCATTTAAAAATATGGCCAAGAGCAAGTTCAAAACCAAGAACAACTGTAAGGAGCCCCAGTCTGCGAAGGGAAAGAGAAGGATTTCACCGATACCGGTCTTCTTGCCAGCCATTCTTGTGCACAGTGATGAGCTTTCTCTTTCACACCTGGAGCTACAGCGTACCTGCCTCCGGCCCCGCCTGAGAGAGCTTCCTTAGTGCCCTCTCCAGTGCCTCCACAGCCTGTTGCAAATCCCACCCAAGGAGGGGAGAGACTTGAGTGACTTGTGCTCCTCTGTTCCTCTCTGTGGAGATGGGTTTGGCTCCTTGCAGTTATTTGGTTTTGTCAAATTAGGCAGGGAGTAAGTTACAGGGCACTGAACTCTGAATAGCCACACTGACCTGGATTCCTAGGCATGTGGCTATTTACTACTCAATTATGTAAAACAGGCCAAACCTCTCCTCCCTCCTCTTCTTGCTCTGTGAGTGTTTATATGCCTGGACATTTCTTTTTCTGTTTTGATTTAGCTCGAGTCTCCTTTTTCTCCTTTGTTATTCCCCGTCTGCCCCCTCTGGTATATGTGCGAGTTCTCTTTCTGATTGTCAGAAATTTCTTTTCCACTGTGTGGGCAGGAGACAGATTTTAACTGTCTCTATTTTCTCCCTTTTTTATTTCATTCTTTTATCTCCCCCTTCCTCCCCCTTCATTTTTCATTCTCTCTTCCCCCCCCCCGCCTTCCTCTTGTCTCTCTTCCTCTTCCCCCCTCACCACCTTCCCCCTCCTCTGCCTTTTTTTCTCTTTATATTACAAATAATGTCTCTGGAATAATATCACAACCTCACCCAGCTAAAGTGCAGGAGCCATGCATGTAACTGAAGGTAAGCTCTTGCTTTTGCTTGCTGTTCGTGGAGATAGCGGGTCTGATGTTTCTCACTTGCTTTCTAAAAGTAGATAAGGCTGTGGATTTTTTTTTTTGGCATTGTTCATTCCTACCTAGCACAGGCAGACCAAGTCTGGAGCCAGATCCCAAAGTGTGCTGCTACCTGTTGGGGGAACGGATGGCTTTATGCTTTCCAACCCCTGTTTTTACAGATGCTCAAGGAAAAGAAATATCCTCTCTAGGCTGTGGGTGCCTCTCTCCTTTCATCATATGAAGAGATTTAATCTCCACTGAATTTTTTCCAAAGCTTTTTGTTTTGCTTCTTCCTTCTGGGTACATTTGGAGTCTGGGTTTATGTGTAGCTGCTCTAACTAAAGCATGCTAAGGAACTGCAAGAGGAGGGTCAGGAGCTCTGTCTAATGCAAGGCGCTGTATTGTGTCTTTTACATTTCTCCCCTCTGAGACTTGGGCTGGTCTTTTGCTCGATGTGGTATGTGTGTGGTATTGTGGTATACTCAGCTCCTTCCCAGGCTACCTTTCAGTCCAGGTGAATTATGCTGCACTTTCAATGGTGACTATGAAGTTTTAAGAGGAACTTCTTTTTATGAGAATTCTTTGTGCCACTGGGGCTTAGGTATGCTCAGGAAAGCTTTGGCTTGACAAAGTTTTTATTAAGGTAGCCTTCCTGCATTCTGAGGCCATTCAGTTATTTTAAGGTGGATCATGGACACCATCGGGGGAAGTTTGGCTAACTAAGCAGGTGCACCAGGGAAGGAGAGGGGCAAGATGCTCTTTTCTGGAGCTGCACGTTTAGAAAAGGCTGGCACTGGAGGGGAAGTTTCAAGCTCAGTGTTGTTGGATGTATTATGCCTCAACTCCCTTGCTTGTTTGTTTTAAAGCTAGTTTGTAGCTGTTTCCTTCAGAGTGCTGTTGGTATCTCTCCCTTCTAGCTCCTGCTTCACTGATGTTGGATCTCATTGGGGTTCATTCATAGCTTTATGGGCCACACTTCTCCCCATGTTTGGGCTGAGTGCCTTTTAAAGAAGCATGCCCTGTTTGTCTGTGTGGGTCCCTGACCTCGTCTCTGCTGGGCGAGCACTGTCTGGCTTCAAGGAAGCTTGAAACATAGGAGTGTAGGATAGGAAAGACCCTCTGTGCCACCAAGTCCAGCCCCTGCTATTGTGCTACCTCATATCCTTCCTGTCAAAACATACTGAGCTTTTACTGATCCAGAGCCCCCAACTCTTGACCCTCTCCTGGGTTGCCCTATATTGACCCATCTATATGTTCCAGGAGTGCATGACTCTCCCCTACATTGCTCTAGCATGTCCATTCCCTAGGAATGCAGCTGCAGCCTATACCGTACACAGCCCCTCCACTTCTCCATGTAGATATGCCTCCATGAAACAGCTTTAGCCCCTATTATCACCTTGCCTCCCTCAGTTAGCTTTGCCCTTCTGAAGTGATGCAGTCCTCTAAGCTAAGCCACAGTTGCCTTGCTGCTCTGAGGCCTTTGAAATGCACCTTGTCTCCTTCAGGTTAGAAAGTTTTTGAATGCTTGATTTTCTTCAGATGGGATAAGCCTGCTGCCTTCCAACCCAATGTTTCATGTCATGCACCTACCCTTTGTGCTCACTTCCAAGTCTGTGGAGCTGCAGTCCTCCTACACTAACTGTTCTCGTGATTTCTTTCTCAATGTTGCTCCTGTCTTGAGTGTTGTTCCTCAGTTTACATTTCTCTTTGATATAAGTGAGGCAGAGCTATGGAGTGAGCAGTGTTTTCCCTGGGGCCACTTGAAGCATGTTGATTTGTGGCCTGATGAATGATTGGTCCCTGAGTTGTAGCAGGAGTTATTTGTCTTGTGTCTGCAGTGTTCTTGGCTCTTTGCATTGCAAAAAGAGCCTCTGTGGGAAAGATTTTCTTGCGATAGTGGTCTCTGTGTATTTAAAGCACTAGGGTACGGGCTCAGCAGTAGCTTTCATGTGTAGCAAAACCCATTTCTTTCTTTGAGAGAGACTATGAATGGAACTCTATCTGCTTCCTGAACGCCACTGTCTATATTACCCTGCCCATGGCGTTTTGTTCCTGTAATATCCCTGGATGTACTATCTCAGACTGTAATCTCATCCTGCTTCAGAAGCTGGGGCTCTGCTCATTATGCAGATGGGAGATCTCCACCCATGATGCCGTAGGAAGTGGTGACACTCTGAGTTGACACTGATCCAGCATGGCAGCATGGAGGAGGCACTGTGTGACTGGAGATGCTGTTGGTTGGATGAAATGCAAAATTGCAGCCTTGACTGCTGACAGCTTCTGTGGTAAAACCGGGGGCATCACTACCCTCAAATCCTTGGAATATGGCCACCTGCTGAGTAATTGCACTCCTTGGCAGCATCCAACCAGAGCTGCTTCTGGAGAACTTCCCTTTCATTTCATCCTAAGTTTCTCTTGTAGAGTGGCTGTTGTTTGCTGAGACACTTGAACCCAGCTACCTGGTGTTACATGGCCCAGACCAGCTAGTTTTATGCCAGCTATGTGTGGTCTATCTGGTGATTCCTATGGGCTAAAAACGGACGTCGGATTTCTCCCAGGGTGAAATTTTGTGGTCTGAGAACCTACAACCCATTGGCCCACTTTAATTATCTGTGAAAGAGCCAAGATAACACATTTTCCTGGGAAAGTTGGGGCTACTTTGAGATAATTGCCATTGAAGCTGAGTGTGTAAATGACTTGGTTTGATGTGAGGCAAAGCCTGGGACAATCAGGCCCAGGTAAACCTGATGTCTGTTTTTACCAATAGTGGTTTAAGGGTGTGAACGCAAAATTCTTTATATCAATGGTTCCCAATCTGTGGTATATGTACCACCAGTGGTACGCACACAACCTGTCAGTGGTATGTGGCAGTATGAAAAATTTGCTGGTGCTACTTAAGGTTGTATCATTTTAAATCGTTTTAAATTGGTGGTGGTTGTATTGCTTTAAATTGGTGGTGCACAATCTGTTAGAATTTGGGAACCGCTGCTTTAGGTATTTTGCATAACCCTTGGCCAGAAGAAGGGTTTTGGCTCACCTGTAGGAAGCTCTGGCCCTTACTCAGAGTGGCATCAGGAAGTGCTGAAAACAGGGGCCAACTCAGAAAGCATGCCCTCCACTGGTCTCCACTGAGTCCCCTAGAAAAAACAGGGAGCTTTCCCACTGAGTACCATCTCCCAGTTGCCTTCCCTTCATTTCCTGTGCTGGGGGCTGCCATGCATTGCATGTGGCTCTTTTTGTGTCCTGTACTTCTGTGCACTAGGATCATGATCCCACTCCCACCTGGCTGCTTCTGCCATGGATAGGTTCTTTTCTTCCTCTGTCCAAAGCCCACTCCATGGTATAGTATCAGGCTCTGGTGCTAATAACAGACTAAGCTAGAGGATGGCCCATCTGCATGGTTACAGTGTATTGTGGATCTGTCCTTACAGAGATGAGATTTGAACAAAGTTATACTAGTCTCCCCTGCTCCAGCTGAGTTAAACTGCGAACAAGCTGCTTTTCTTTAATGTGAAGTGCAGATGGGATCTCTGCTGCTCTCTGAGTCGGCCTCCCCTTTGTCGTCTCGGGGATGCTGCCACTGTCTGGAGGAAGCCATAGATTTGAAGCTGGGTATCGAATGCCACACAATGAAGTCCTGTGGGCCAGTGTCAACTTCTATTCAGTATGAATAAAATTCTCCTATTGATTGCAACTCTGCAGCCCCCTTCCCCCCCGGAGTGGTTGAGTCAATGCAGCCCACCCACTGAATCCAGTACAGTGAGTCACAGGCTTTTCATACACTGGTGTGAATCACTCACACACAGCCACTTCGATGACTTTAGTGACAGCTGCAAAGAGAAAACAATCATCCCCCCCTACCCCCCATGAGGCCCCTCACTTCACAGTGACCGTGGGTTCCCAAGCCTGCAGTCTGGCCCCTGATGCTATAACTCCCTTAACTACTTTGCTCTTATGCTCTATATTTGCTCTGCTCCAAACTCAGGTGCCTCCTGATATGGGTCCAGAGATCTACCTGGTCTCTTGACGTTCAGGAGGATCTGGCAGCTACGCCTTAAGGACTGAGTTCAGGTCTACTGGCTATTGGTCCTCAAGTACCTGAAGCCACAGGTTGTGGCTGGTGCTCTGGCAAGGAGAACTGGGACCTTTTGCCCACAGCAACTGTGACTGGAGAGTGAAGTGGGCCCAGCCTGGAGTCCCTAGCCCTGCTGGCTGTGATGAAGGGGTTGGGCTCTCCTTGAGAACCGTGCTGATGTTCGGAGGAGGTTGGTGCTCTGTGAGAAGCCCTTCCAATATCTTTCTTGCTGCAAACCTAAACTCTATCAGGACTGAGTCTGCTGTTCTACTGCCCCTGTGATCCACAGGATCTTCGCCTCAGCCCCTCCAGCCCACTGGGTTTCTCCAGCACACTGGAAACATCTGAACCCCAGAGCGAGCAGCTGACAATGAGGGAGAGCTGTCAAAACACTCTTTACTGCTCTTCTCCCGTGTGCTGCTGGGGTGACAGATGGCAGCAGTCATCTGCTCAGCTGGTGGCCAGGACACTTTGTTTGCTTCCCTGCTAAAGGCCTGGGCTGTGTCTGCCCCCCTGGGACCGGAGATAACTGTTTTAACACTGGGAAGATGCTTGTTAATTAACTTCCTCAGTGCCCTCCCCCTCTGCACCTACTGTGTCTGTGAGTGAGGCTCTGAAGCACTCTAGCACTGGAGGGGCACTGGCTCTGAGGGCTGGCCCCAGGCCTGGCCCCCCTCCTCTTATCGCTTGCCAGGCTGGGTGTCAGATCAAGGTTGGCTGCTGTTCCAGGTCTCACTGTTTCTCACTGCTGGAAGGATCTCTCTCCTGGGAAGAAGATTCACTCCAGTAATTAGTGCAGCAGCCATGTGGCTCTGGTTTCCAAGGACCGTGATCTCATTCAAGTGAAAAATCAAATCCCCTGAGCTGCTGCGGATGGAGCTTCTTTGCACAAATGGTTTGGAGGTGTGTGGAAGCGAGGAGTGGGGTTGACTTCCTGGGAACCTTCCAAGTCCCAGCTGCCTCCTCTTTTCCTGCATCCTTGGCATGTTTTTGTTTGTTGCCTGTTGCTTTTGCAAACTCCCCATGGTCCTTTCTGGCTCCCCACCATCATGTCCCTCCTCCTTTCCTATTCCCTGCGGCTGAAATGAAATGCTGGAGTATTTCAGAGATGTCAAAACATACCATTAGTTGCAGCTGTGAGGCCTGCTGCCCAGGGAGCTGCTGCTGAGTGCCATGTCAGGTGGAGAAATGAGCCTGGCTTACAGGAGAAGTGAAGCAGGATGGGGGCTTGACAAAAGCCAGACTCTGGTCTGGGGATCACGCCTGTCCCTCATCACCTCCTTTGTTGAGACTTTGGTGCAGATTAAGGCTGTCACCCTCCTCTGACTCCTGTGAGCTAAGGTGCTGGGTAGTCAGGGAGGTGAATTTTGGGCTAAGCTGTCAAGGCTGATCCTGGTGAAAGAAATGAACAGCCCTGAAGACTGGAGTCTGATGTGTGTCTGTGTGACTGAGTGTTGAGATGGGGAGTCATGTTCAAAGCCTGCTGGGAGATTGCCTCCAGCTGTGGCCTGGGGCTGTTTCCTGAAGCAGGTTTGAAGGCTGCTTCTTGGAGCCAGATTCAGGGAAAAATATGTTGTGTTGTCTGGTTCCTGCCTGCCTGGAAGGGGCGTGACTGTGAAAAATTTTAGAAGACATTGAGCTATTCTGGATGTTACCCATATTGTAGAGGTGGACCGAAGCTCACAAGTTCAGCACGGTCCAACCCACTGAATGTTGAGCTGGGGAGGAGAAGGGGGGTCCTGTGGAAAAGCACTGTGAGTGGTCCAGTAGAGGGCATTTATCCTACCAGGACAGCATTGCTTTAGAGCAGGGGTAGGCAATTATTTTGGGTGGAGGGCTGCTTACTGAGTTTTGGCAAGCCATCGAGGGCTGCATGACAGGAAGCCCAAGGCAGATAAATATTAATTTTCTAAATGTTTTAGGGGCCCTGTGAGCTAGATAGAATGGCCTGGCAGGCCGCATCTGGCCTGTGGGCCACATTTTTCCCACCCCTGCACTAGAGCTCTGCAAAGTTTCGGGTCACTCTGAGGCTACAGGTACCATGTTTCAGATGAAACACAAAACCAGACCCAATCATATCTGGCCACTAACTTTGCTCTCTGCTTGGGAAGAGTGGGCACCCTGGGTGCCCACACTCTACCTCTGAACATGCCCCAACTATTTCAACTGAATACTGTCTTTTCCAAAATGTCCTCTGAACACCTAACGCCAGCACCAGTCCCAGGCTAAACCACTCCCCACACACTGTTTTCCTATCTTCCAGGAGATAACCACGCTTCATGGAATATCCCTGGGTCTATCTAAGTGGTGCAATGTGGTGCTGTGCCGAGCCGTGCCATGCAGGCTTCTGTTCTGGAAGTAGTGTAGCTGCATCAGTGAGGCGCTATGGGTGGCCAATCAGCTCTATGGTATCAGCATGATGCTGTAGAAACATTTCTTGGGAGTTTTCTGTGTGTGTGTTTTTTGTTTTGTTTTGTTTTTAAAGAAAAAAACTGAGAACTTCTCTTTTAAAAACCTACTAATTGGTTGGCAGAGTGTCATTGTGATTGCAGAGCCAAGTGGTTGCAGTTAGGAGCAATCAGAAGTACCATACCCTGGGCTACCTTAATTCTACTCTCTCCCCTTCCTACCTCGATACACTGGCTTCCCTTTCTTATAACTTGGCAAGGTGACAGGAAAACTCAAGATTGTCAAAGTTCCTTGGAAGGGGCTGGGCTTAGTCTCGCTTCAGAAGTCACATAGGATTGGTGCCTATAAATAGGTCAGAAACCAGCCAGAAAGGGCTCCTTAAAGTGCTGAGATGTAGACAAGACTGGGCAAATAATGAGATTTCTCTGCATTAAATGAATCCACAGAGAGGGTGAATATAGTTGTGGCTGATATTTTAAAAGAAATCTTTGTCTTTTAATTCAGCACAAATATTTGTCTTGGTCTCTGTCCTCTCGTCCCAATGTTGTCAGTCATCTGCAAAGAAAAGGAAGTCAGGCTTCCCCTTATGGGAAACACTGCATGTGCTGATTGACCAAGGACAGCTGGGCCATCAGTAGAGTGGATTTCTTCAGAGCAGTGCCCTATCTGTGCTGGCAGGACATTAGCAGTGTCAACTACTTCATTACAGTGCCAGCTGAAATCTCCAGCACTTCAAGCAGTCTCTTCGCAGGTTCTCAAAGCAGCCTCCGACTGATGCCACTACAAGCTCTTTCTTACCGCCCTGCCTTGTCAGACGGCTTGCTGAAACTGCCAAAGCTTTGAGACACCTGAAAGAGACTGCTGAAGGATCCAGATTGGATTTGCAAAGGATAATTAAATGTGTTGTGGAAAGCAAAGAGCTCAATAGCCTTGCAGCAGGCCTAATCATTCAGTAGTTAGGAAAAAGCTCCTGTTAGTTTGCATATCTAGGGCATGTCAGAGAGGGATGTCCCCAGTAAGGAAAGTCCAGAAGTGGCTTCTAGTAGCCCTGCAGCATAAAGTTAATGAAGGGAATATGAGCTGTGCTAGGCAGTGCAGGTATGTGCCCTATCTGCTTCTGTGGGCTGGACCTAGAGCTGCTGGTCCCAACTCCCAGGGCTAAACCTGAGTTTCATTTTGCACTTAGAGCCCTTTCTTGTAGGTATATGACCACCATAGTGTCTCCTTCCCAGATTAACAGGGCTTATTCTTTGAGTCCAGAATGATTTACCAGAAACGTTCCAAGTAAATCTGGTAATTACTTTGGGGTAAACTTGATTAAAGAGGGTCTTTTAAAAACTTTCACACATGTGCATCTTTGCTTTGTCCTGAATGATCTTCAAAATGGAATAACGCAGATACTTCAGACTCTCCACTTTGTTCATTTTAATTGGACTCCTATGCACAGATGATATTTGAAGAAATTAGGTTGTAATATAATAGAGTCATTAATGATTTTATCTAATTGCTATGATTAACAGATCAACAGTTCAGGTGGCTCATACAAGGGGAGGGGCATTTTGAAATCACAACTCAGCCAACCAGCGTGCTTCATCTGCATGGTCCCTGTGGGTTGCAGTGATGCAGTCAGACTTGTCATTGGGAGATAGCTGGGTTCAGCTTTTACTGCTCCTTACAGGTCCTGTTGCTAGCTTGGGTATCCAGGCACAAGGGCTCTCCATAGCACTGCTGGCTTGGTGCTGCTGGGCATGAAGAGAGCGCTGCTGTGGAGAGGAGGCAGGAGGGCTGGAGAAGCACAGGGACAGTAGAATAGCAGGGAGTTACTGAGGCACTAGTCTCAGGCACTGACTTAAGGGGGTTGCACACCACTGTCAGCAGCCCAACTGCAGCTGATGCCCCAGATGAGGCTGCTGCAGGGTGCAGAACTAACCAGTTATGCCTCTGACTGGGACTGGGGACCTGGGGCTCTCTGCCTGTTGTCAACATGCCACTTTTACTAGCCCAGCAATCATGGCTGATGGGTCACCTGCACACTGAGGGCTGGATTCTCCCAGCTGTCCTGGTGTTACTGCTGAATCTGAAGCCTTAAAGATTAAAATAAAAATACTTTCAGGTTACTCCCATAAACCTTCAGCTCATTTTGGCATCTTGTGCGGTAGCTTTCTGCTTTGTGTTCAGGCAGGCATTTTTAAATAATTGTCTTTCAGCTTACAAGGCAATTCCAAGATGCAAAGTAAGCACAGAAGTCGTGGTAACCCCAAAATGTCTACTCCTAGCTGTGTGGTTATTTCATCATGTCATTACAGGGCAGAGCTGAAGTTCATAGATTCATAGATGCTAGGGTCAGAAGGGACCTCAACAGATTTCATAGATTTCATAGACATTATGGCTGGAAGGGATCTTGGAAGATCATTGAGTCCAGGCCCCCCCGGCCCAAAGGGCAGGAAGTCAGTTGGGGTCATAGGATCCCAGCAAGATAAGCATCCAATTTGCTCTTGAAGGTGTTCATCAAGTCCCACCCCTTGCCTAGGCAGGAAAGAGTGCTGGGGTCAGATGACTCCAGCCAGATGCCTATCCAGCCTTCTCTTAAAGACCCCCAAGGTAAAGGAAAGCACCCCCCCCCCTTGGAAGCCCATTCCACATTTTGGCCACCCTTACCATGAAGTTTTTCCTGATATCTAGCCTAAATCTGCTCTCTGTCATTGTAACCATTGTTCCTTGTTAGTTAGTTGTTTGGAGGCTTAACTATGCATTTCTTACCTAATGACATTTGTGTCCTTTCAATATAACTTTTAAAAGTAATTGAATTCCATTGGTACAGAGGTTGGGGGGATGATTCCAACATCCCTGTGATGCGTATTACTCCTAAGGCTGAGGGCATGTGTTGGTAACTTACCACTGCCTTATACCAATGTTTTTTGTTATGGATGACATATGTCTTTGTACTAAAAGGACATACTGTGTTGCTTGAGTAAGGTGAGTGTAGTATTGTTCACTTCTGTGTAGGTTGGTATTTAGAGGAGTGTGAGGGGGCTTCTTGCATCAGACGGTCAGCCTTTACCGGAGGCTATGAGTCTAGGAATTGCCATGCAAATCAGTTTAGTTGTCCTTTTAGTTTCGTGATTGTCTGGCAGTGAACCATATTAGATGTTCTGCAAAAGCTGTAGAAACCACTGAGTAGGCAACTGTGCTTCCTCCTAAGCTCAAGCCGGTAGCAGTTACTGTAGGAACAGCTGCCACTGTGGATTTTTCCTCTACTCCTATAATGTGGAATGGTGTGGTCATACTTAGAAAAATCCTCTTCCACAGCCTGGCAAGTGGCTTCTCCCCCTCATTCCAGGCCCAGCAGCCATCTGTATTTCTTCCTTCATTTTGCTCAGTTGCTCTCTCTGCATTTTCTCCCTTAAAGCTTTCATAGCATCATAGAAAGTTAGGGTTGAAAGGGACCTCAGGAGGACATCTAGTCCAACCTTTGTTATGTTCCACTATTGATATGCCCAATTTTGGCTTCACCAGGGAGTATCTTTCTCTTTCTCTGACTTGGTTTGTCTGTGTGCTTAATACCCCTTCTTACTGTAGTAGTATTAGGATACCTCCTATAAGAGGATAATGCACCCTCTTTCTTCCCTCTTTACCCCAGGAACTGCATCACATTCTCTTCTTCCCACTCTTAAAAGCAATTTGATTTTTACTTCAACCCTTTGCTCTCTCCCTCCTGTTTATAGAAATTTGGAACAAATTCAGTCCTCAGAGTTGCTCATGCGTGCTTGATGATGCCACTGGTGTAGTCATGGGCAGGGCATGAGCCTCTGAACCTTTTCCTCCTCCGCTCTTTTCTAGCACCTGTTTGTCTTGGGTTTCTTCCTCTCTGCCCAGGTCTCTCTTCTCCGTGGGGATTTGCATGTGCCAGGCCACTGCACCAAGCACAGTTTATTGCAACTTCTCACATGCATAACAAACCACTGGCATTTTCTGTATCAGTGATCCTTCCCTGACTCCCATTCTCAAACCTGCTTTCACAGTGTATGGCTCCTTCCCAGCCACTCAGGCTGCCTCTTCCATGTCTTGCTCCAAGTTCGTTAGTTCCCTTGTTATCACTTGTGAAAGGTCTGTTTATTTCTTGCCATGTGATTACTGTTGCTGTGTAAAACTGTGCATTTCCACTGTCTGCTGTTTTGTGTTCAGTTACAGTATGCTAAAGTGTCTTTATCAAGGTGGTTGAATCCTGCTCTGCAGCTAATGCTCTTTACCTACCATTTGTAACTTGTATTGGGGTGAAAGGTCCCCACCCCTGTGGAAAGATGTCTTGTTGATCAGCTGACTCCCTTACCCTCCTGCTCTCCGGGCTCAGCGGTGGGCTGCAATCACCCTTTTAGCTGAAGACAACTACTTGGATGTACTTGCCAGTGGCACTCCTCAGCAGATGTCAGGAATTTCTGCAGGGTGGCAGGAAACCCTTTTCCTATCACTACCTTGGCCAAGCATCCTGACTGCATGGCTATCAGCCTAGGGGAGCCAGAGGCACAATACTGAACTTAAGCTTCAACAGTAACATGTTCACTGTCATGATGGTTATCGTGAGCGGGAGTTGTGCATTAAGGTCTTTATCAGGAAGAACATAGTACAAGGGCAGCTGGTATTTCAGGGGCATGCCTGAGACTGAGTGGACCCAACCAGCTCTAATGCCTCCAAGAAAGAAAAGGCTTTGGTGACAGCATTAGTTCCCCAATGCAACTTGTTGACAATGGTGGCATAACACATCTGTACTTAGGGCAGCTCTTTGTTTCCCTTTGGGGTCTGAAAAGAGTTAGTCTGGTGTAGCCTTGGTGCTCATACAGTTGGGTCTATTAACTGAGGCTATAGATACTAGGCTGGGAGAGATCCCTTTAATCTCCTATACAGACACAGATTTTACATAGCATGGAAACAGCTTGCAGCTGACCATTATTGCAAGTGGCCTGAGGACTCAGGATGGCAACTTTGCTTCAGGTCATGTTTGGATGGTTTCCCATACAACCAGCAGGTCTTGGACTGTAGAGGACTGAGGCTCATTGTGCTACATCCTGCACAGAACCTATGTTTACAGGGAAGTTATGGGGTCTAAAATGCTTTCTCCACTTCCACTGATGGGCTACCTGGATTGCAGGTCACAGCAGATAGAGATCAGTTTCTATAGAACTTTTACTTCATTTTCTACCTGGGGAGTTGTGGGGGGGGGGGGGGGGGAAGGGGGGGATTGGAAAGTGCAAGGAGTGAGTGGAGCCTTATTAGTAGTTTAGCAAATAGTTTATTCATTTGGAAAACTTGGTTTCAGTTGACCCCCAAATGTTTTGCAAATTCCTGTTGAATTTGCGGAACAGTTTTGGCTGGAAAAGCGTTTTCAGAGTTAGAGCCTCAAGCCAGTGAAGAGGTCAGCCTCAAATCTCTCTTTTCAAGGGGACTTGAGGCCACATCTCCCACCTTCCTGGTGAATGTCATAAATGCCAGGCATTCGGCTGGCCTAAGGCACTCCGTCTCTGGTGTTGACACTGCCTCACCAAAGGTACTGATACAATCTGAGGTTCAGGATCAGTGACCATCCTTGGCCAAAGAGTTTGCAGTCAAAACAGGCGGAGGATGAGAAACTTTTTCAGAACACAACAATGGATTCAGCAGGAAGCACTAGGTAAGCCTGGCACCAAGCACTGGGAAAGCAGAGCCCTCCTCTGCTTCTCTTGTCATGTTCTCCTCTCCTGGAATTGTATCTCCATTAGCCCCCCCCCTCCTTTGTGTCAGACCATCAGACAAACTCTGTGTGTGTTTGATGTTTAGTGGCTTACTAAGCAGCCTTAAAACTGTTTACAAAACAAATCTGGGATGATGCAAGCTAATGTCTGGTTCTGTGCTCTGCAGCTCTCCAGCTATTTGTAGATGTGTTGCCTGTACCAAACTGTATTTTGAAAGCTCAGGTTTGCAGTGCAGACTGTGTGGGCTCTTTCATGATGTCCTGTTCCTAGGTGGGGGATCTCTTTCCAGCACTCAGAGGTTACATCCATCCTGCCTTGTATTCTGCTTTCCGTCATCCTTTCCCCTCTAAGATGAAATGATTCTTGCCTCTCATGGAAAGCCCCAGACTTGTCTGGACTGCAGTAACTACTTCCTACCCACCACCCTTCAATCTGTTCAGCTTCCAGGAGCTACTCTCCCTTCCCTGGGCTCTGACAGTACCATTCTCCCTCCAGCCCCTGTATCTGCTCTTTGTCCGTCTGTCGTATGTGCCCTCTCCTTTTTCTGCTCTGCAATCCTGCATCTGTCCGCCGCTGCTTCGCTCTCCTAGTACTCCCCAACCCTGCCCTTTGTCTGCTTTCTCCCTCAGGCTCCCGTTTGTTTTCTCACTCTTGCCTTCACACCTGTCTTTTCACACTACATCTATATCAACACCCCTTGTGCTGACCACCAAATGTCTTTGCTTTTCTCCATCAACCCCATTTCTAGCACTGTCCTTGCCATAGCCTGACACTTGGTCCTGGGGATCTACTTTTCCCTCTCTCCCAGCTGTAGTCTAAACTGAAAAATTATCGTTGCTTCCTGTATTCTTACTTGATGTATGGCACAGCCCCTTTCTTCGCCTGCCTTCGTGTTCTCAGCTTGTCTTGTTCAGACAAGACTGTGAGCTCCTTGGGGCACAGGCCACAGCTTGGTCAGGGTGGGATTTTTAAAAGCACTAGCCTAACACTGAAGCACTGAGAGATCTCCCCCTGGCTGCAGCAAGAACAGAGCTGGGCTCATACCAACTGCTTGGAAAAGCCCCATGCTACCCCTCTGAGATTCTGGGTGGAAATGAGGCTACCCTTTCCTTATGCATTTCTTATTAGGATGTTAACATAAGAAAGGCTGGGGCTGGGAAAAGGGAAATGTGAACACTGGCTCATATATTGGAATGAAATTTTATCCAAGGAAATTTAAATGTTTAGTCTATTAGCCCATGGATTAGTCTCTACAGAGTGAGTGCCACCAGAATTTGACAATGGATTGGACAATGCCCCAGCAAGGAGCAATCCCTGCATTGGCACGTGACAACCAGACTGGATAGTCATCCAATTATACTGGTTACAGTGGGCGCTCAAATCTAGGCACTGAGATTCAGTAGTGAGTTTCCCTGATCCCATTGTCATGCTGGGGGCACCCTAAGCCTCCCCAAGGGCCTGATCCAAAAGCTATAAAAGTCAAGGGGAGTTTTTCCATTAGCTTCAATCAGGCCTTCAAGTCCTGAAGGTGGGAGTTTCAAAAGCCTACCTCTGCCCTCAGTAATATCCAGGAGAGGCCCACTGTACCTAGTGGGAGTGCTGGTAAGCCAGCGTCGAGTGCTTTGGAGAATCTCATTCACAGGCCTTCCAGTGGAGTGGACTCTGTATGCAACTTCGAAAGGCTTCCCAAGGGCCATGGCTTAACTTGCTTCCTGGTCAGGAGTCTGGAAATGTCCCCAGAGGCATAAGGACCAGAACTGACTTTAGGCTTTTTTTGAGTACATAGGAAAACTTAGTTTTTGCTGCTCCTGCCTCATATGCAGGTGATTCCTGTGCACTGTCAGCATGCACAGGTCTGGCCATATGGCTGAGGGGGAGGTAGAGGTTAACCTTTGGGGGACACATTCAGTTTAACTGAAAAGAGGGATGTGGGAAGGCTTTTGGGTAGGACTCCTGGCTCACTGCTGTAGGAGTCCTCATTGTGGATAACACGTGGCTGGGGAGACTTAGACAGAACTGCTTTTCCCGAGAGAAGGCAGCTCCCCTGAAGTCAGAAAGCCTTGGAAACCATCAGCTTCCCTGAAATCCCAGTTAGAAGAAAAATGGGGAGGAAGGGAAGGGATTTTTGCCAGTGCTGAATCATCCTGTTTTGACATCTCAGAAACGAAACGTTTTGTTTTTATTTTTAAATTACTTTTTATTTAACATCCTTTGTACGTTCTGCCACGATATAAAATGTGACCTCAAAGCAAAGCATGTCACTGCTGTCCAAACAGAATGTTTCTGCTGACCCCAAACAAAAGTTTATTTGGAACTTTTGGAGTTTTGAAATTCACAGCTTTTGTTCCTCATGGGAACGAAGACATTTTGACCTTTTGTGCATGGGATTTCTGTCCTCTGAATAGGATTAATGGCTTTGAAAGGGATAGTTGTCCAAATAATGTAATTAAGGACTACCAGGCCCCCAGGGGCCTGTAGGATTTTGTTTCTGTTCTAGTGCTTTTACTAAGCACCATAGTAATTTATTGGGGATTGACGAGGGCTACTTCCATGTAATGATCCCTGGTAATGTCTCAGCCAAGAGCTACCGAATTGAGAAACGCCAAAGCGCACAAAGATAAAGATACGGACACCATTTTTGCCATACAAAAGAAGTAGTACTTTACTAAGAGCTTGGCACTGCTCCTTTGTAAGGAATTCTTACCTCTGTTTTCATGAATGGGGAAATCAAGGCACAAAAGCTTAGTGACTTTACCAAGGCTACAAGGAGAATCAGTGCTAGACCCAAGAATGGTATGCAAGAGGCCCCTGTTTGTGTTTGGTCGCACTAGGGCACTGGCTCTTAAACTCTTTTGTACCAAGACCCATTTGTAAAGATTGGCCAGTCCCAATCCAGTGCCTCTCACTCCCAGCCTGCTGCCCCTTGCCCCGTAGACCCCAGCCCTGCAGTGTGTGGGGAGGAGGGGGCCCAAGCAGCCCCTTGCAGGCTGGAACTCTGACAGTTTGCAAGGAAGAAGCCATGGTTCCCCATGTTTTTCTCCTTTAAAGGAAAATCCATTTTAAAAGTTTGATACATTTTTAAAGTTTGTTTGTGACCCTGTCATATATTCTTGTGACCCACAGGTTGAGAAACAGTGTACTAGACCAGTGGTTCCCAAACTCTGACAGGCCGTATATCACCAATTTAAAACGATGCATCCTTAAGTACCTCCAGCAAATTTTTGTTATATAAAGTAATTATAATAAATCTGTTAATGTGTACCGCTGACAGTTTATTTGTGTACCACTGGTGGTACCCGAACTGCAGATTGGGAGCTGCTGCACTAGACCATGCTATCAAGATCTTTTCCCCTGTGGCCAGAAGTCATCCTCTCAGGTGTGAATTGCTCACACTCCTTGCAGTACAGTGAAGGCCCTTTAGCTGTGTATGTTATGGTTGCTAAACGTCACTGAGCTGCTGGAAGGGATGCTGAAGAACCTGTAACCCTCAAGAGACAGTGAAGCACTTCAGCCTCACTGATCACTTTATTGCCACTGTTGTCCTCACAAGGAAATGGGTTGCAGCTCCCAGTGACTTCTAGTGGAGGTGGGAGTGCACAGAGCTTGTTTTGCATGTTTAGATCAAAAGGGAGCTGCTACTTTACCCTTCTGGTTCTCCATAGTGGGGGACTCGCAGCAGCGACTGGAGGCAGCAAAGGTCAGCTCTGATTACAGTGCCTCTTTCCTGTCTCCAGCTTGAACAGGTCTGTGTTCATGTATCATCTGTCCAAGCAATGGGCTGCCTAGCCTGGCAGATAGAAGCAGTGCTCTAGTATGATTACATCTGCCTTGGCACCTGGTTGGCAGGATGGCTGTGGCTGTTCTCTTTAGGTGCATTTCCAAAAGGAGTCATAAATTCATGTGGGCTGGTTGCTTGTAGGGTTGAAGCTGTGTACCTGATGGGTTAGAACAGACTCGTTGATTTTTATCCAGGTGATTGCTTCCAGCTGATTGATGAAAGTTATTTCACTGTCTCATTTGACTTATTTGTGACTGTCGTGACTTACATTTAGTAATTTTATCTGTTTTACTCATGCAGAAAAATGTTAGTGTCATCAGGCTGGTTATTAACGTAGAACGATTGCCTGTTCTCCTTGGCATTCTAATGGGTTGATCTAATGCATAGGGTTGTTGGTGAATTATTGGTGGTTAACCCTATGCTGATCCCTGCTCTCCATTGGCCTTGCATTGTAGATGTTTTCCCTCTTCCAATAGGACAGCTTACTGCTCAGCATCTGCAGCCTCTGTGTTCATTAGTTCTGGGCTTCCACGTCTGTCTCAGCAACATGTCCTGGGTGGCCCACTGTTGAATCCTGCCCAGGGTGCTCTGGATGCTGTAGTAGACTGTGGCTTTTGTCTAGTGGAAAAGCACATGGGTGGGGGTATAACTGGCTGAATGCCATTCAGACTCCTTGGGTGGGGGTTGAACCCAGCCAGGCTTGCCAGAGCTAAAGCATGAGATGTAATGCCTTTGGCTACAGGCCTGAGTTCCTTAGGAGGTTGGTGTAGCAGATGTGTTTCCTTTATGAATCAGACTCCGAGGGAGATGCAGAGCAGTGGGTTATAGAAGCATGATGGGATCAGGGGTTCTATGCCAGTGGGTTACATAAGCTTAGTAGGACTACTGCACCTGCTAGTCTCTGGTGTACACATGCCACTTCAAGAAGCCTGAGACCTTGCTTTCCCCTCCAATCTTGTGAGCCACCCACCAGAACCCACTCAGTCCTATGCAACTCGGTTCTAGCCCTGTATCTGAACTATGCAGAGCTCAGAAACTGCACTGCACAGGGGTGGATCCAGGGAGGGGTGAGGTAGAGATGCAGTGGTGCAGTTTCACCCCCCCTTTTGATTCTTGCTCCACCCAAACTTTAAAACACGCTGCCTGGAGGGGCAGCAGCATTTTTCTTCAGGCAGTGCTGAGAGAGTCAATTGACTTCATGTCTCATTTTCATCTCCCTGATTCCTGTTAATCTCTTTCTACTCCACAGGTGTTAATGACCCTCTCTTCTTTTTAATGGCCATGATGTTTCACTGTTCTAATGATCTTTTCTTTTGTAATGGTGTTGTCTGTTAGCCGTTCCTGGTAATATAGCTCCTCTATTTTACAGCCCAGGAAACTGTTTTTAGTACTAGCTAAAAACCTTAACTCACGTGTAGTAACAGTAACTCAGGTATAGAAATGGCAGATAATGAAGTACTGGAGGCACTGTCAAGATGCTCAAGAAAGCTAGATTTTGTGTTATGAATCTGAATAAGAGATGTATAATGACTACAGGACTAATGATGCAATATCCTTTGACTATTTTTTGCCTAATTTGTTGTGTCTATATATCTAGTCTAGAAAATGACTGCACATTCCAGTACTTATATTTGTCTTAAACTGAATAATATATAGTGCTATCCTCCTGCCATATTAGTAAAACTTCTGGTTTCTTTTTAACTGAAGAAGAATGTATTGTGTTATATGTGATATGTGTCACAGCATCTGCCCCTCCCTTCCCAAAATCCTAGATCTACCCATGTGCTGCATGCTTGGAAACTTATCTCGTGAGAACAGGGCTGTGGAGCATGCGATGTACGTTTCGTGTTTTCATTTAGTCCCGTACGTCCATCTTGCTGCTATGTGAATAGACAGCAATCCTAGCAGATCTCCTTTCCCTGGGGGGGAGCAGGGGTGGATGCAGAGGGGGCACAATGGATGAACCCTGCTTTGATTCCTTCTGCACTCAGCAGTGGTGATGAGGGAGCCTGACTGCCCAGCACAATGTTGAACTGGGTTTGAGGGAGGAGAAGGGTAGGAGAAGAAGACTGGTAAAAAGGAAACTGGGCAGGAGGGGCAGGGGGAGAGACTGGAAGGTGCCAGGGCAGTGATTCTTAATCCGCAGGGAGGGGACCCCTCTATTCCTCATCCTCAGTCTGTACCTAGGGCAGCAAGTGCAGCCCCTACTGCCACAACCATCTCACCTGGGGGTCCAGAGCCACCTGACCTCACTGCCTCTCCTACCAGCCCTAGGAGGGTGGAAGAAGCAGGGGGTTGGCTGGGTTGGAAAGGGTGGCTTTGTGCCCACTCCTCATCCCCTGCCCATGTGCCGCTCAAAGCAGCCAGCTCAGGGGCTCCGGGAAGGTAGAAGGGGACAGCTACAGGTGATGGGAAGGAGTGAGCAGTGCACTTACAGGTTTCCCTCACCAACCACGGTTTTGCCAGTCACAGTTTTTTGATTATCCACACTTCAGAGAAGGGGTACAGTCAGAAAATCCCCACAGCCTCCCTGGCCCTGCTTGCGCCTCTCATACCCCCCCACCCACAGCCCCTGCTCCCCCAGCCCTTAATAGTATCACAGGCAGTAACCACAGGAACTTTCAGGTACCTAACCCTCATGGTTGGTGAAGGAAACCTGTACTTCGTTTCATGCTCTGGCATCCCCTATTCTGGCTGCCCTGAGGGATTCCCCCTCCCTAAGCCTTGTGTTCTGCTATACTGCCCCTCCTACCTCAGTCCCCCCACCCCTGTGCTATGTGCGTGCAGCCCAGCACCAGCACCTCGTCTGTGCCAGCTGTGTCCCCAGGCTCTGTCTATTTTGGTCCCAGGGCTGGAGTTCAGTGGGGAATGCCTGGGAGTAAATAATAAAATCACAGAAAATGTGGATTGGAAGGGATCTCAGGAGGTCATCTAGTCCAACCCCCTGCTCAAAGCAGGTCCATCCCCAACTAGATCATCCCAGCCAAGGCTTTGTCTACTAGGTCTTGAAAACCGCCAAGAATGGAGTTTCCATCGCTTTTCTCGGTAGCCTGTTCCAGTCCTTGTTCCAGTGCTTTACTACCCTCCATAAAGCCATGCATCGGCCCTCCCGTTCTCAGTCCTTATCAGTGACCTGAACCTATATCCAGGTGCTGTGCTGGGAACAGACATGCACAGGCCCAGGCAGGGCCAGGGAGCAGCTTGAACGGGTGACCATTTTACTTATAATACATTTTATATGATATCGTATTATAGTGTAGCAATACAAGTAATATCACAGGCAGTAACAGAATTCTTATATGATAATGCTCCTGCTATATGTATATTCATTTTTGAAACAGGGTGCTGCTACATTCTGAAATAAGAAAAATGTCTTGTCTTGTGTTCTATGCAGTGATATACCACACCAGCTGCACCCCACTTTTCAAAATCTTAGATCTGCTCATTGGAGGAGGGGAAAGTCACTCTCCTCATTCACTCCCCTGGAACTCTCCCAGTGCTGCCCCATGGAAGGACTCTGGCCTCTGAGTTGGAGAGAGTCCCCCACATCAGTCACCACCTGTCTCTTGGTGTGGGGCTGCTATTCAGGTTCCAGGGCCTGGCTCTGAACTGCACATATTTATTGGGGGAATTTCTTTTCAGCTCTGAACAAAGCTGAAAGCCTGAATTAATGCTTTAATTATCTGGGATTCTTCCCCAAAGGCTACACTCTTCTTTTTAATTTTGGAGATCTCTCATACACGACATCTTTCTTCTCCTGATCTTGTCATCACTAATGCTGAAAACAGCTCCCAGAAAGCAAGACTCAGACACAGATGACTGTCCTGCATGAAACCCATAACTGCAGAGAGAGCAGCTGCACCACAGTGCCCAGGCTTCTAGTGCAGAGGGAGATGGAAGGGAAGGGATGGCAGGTCACTGCTTAGTTTTCTGGCCTGCCAGATCTACTGATTTTTAGGTCTCTGACACTCCTGACTGTTAGCCTCTTCAGCACAGGAGACTGAGTGCTCTCAGCCCAAGCTTTCAGGGGTGTATCCATTGGTGGATGAAAACATCTTGCAGGCACCTTGGTATTCAGAGAGTGGGTACACTGTGCACCTTAGGAAAACCAACCCCCTTTAAGGCAGCTTAAGCTGGGGACTCAAGGGCACTAAGGCTAGGGACAGACATCCAAAAAGCCTGAGCCTGAATTGATTCAATCTTTGCAGGTTAGTCATAGTTTCCTCGTTTCTAGGGTCAGAAGGGATCTGAGCAGATCATCGAGTCTGACCCCCTGCCATGGCAGGAAAGAGTACTGGGGTCAAACAAACCTGGCAAGGTGTTCATCTAATCTCCTCTTTCAGATCCCCAGGGTAGGAGCCAGCACCACTTCTCTTGGAAGTTGGTTCCAGATCCTAGCCGCCCTGACCGTGAAGTAGCGCCTCCTGATGTCTAGCCTAAATCTACCTTCTGCCAGCTTGTGACTGTTATTCCTGGTCACTCCTGGTAGTGCTCGGGGGAACAGGGACTCCTCCAATGCCTGCTGGTCCCCTCTGACTAGTTTGTAACAGGCCACTAGATCCCCCTCAGCCTTCTCTTGTGGAGGCTGAACAGGTTCAGATCCCATAGCATCTCCTCATAGGGCCTGCCCTGCTGCCCCTGATCATGCGAGTGGCCCTCCTCTGGACCCTCTCCATGTTGTTCACATCCCTCTTGAAGTGCGGTGCCCAGAACTGGACGCAGTACTCCAGCTGCGGCCTGACCAGTGCTGCATAGAGGGGGAGGATCACCTCCTTGGACCTGCTTGAGATGCATCTGTGGATGCATGACAAGGTACAGTTGGCCTTCCTGACTGCCCATGTTCATCTTGGAGCCAATGAGGAATCCAAGATCCTTTTCTGCCTCTGGACTGACAAGAAGGGAGTTCCCCAACCTGTAGGTATGGTGCCCGTTGTTCCTCCCCAGGTGCATCACTTTGCACTTATCGGTGTTGAATCCCATCCTAACCTGACTAGGCTGAACTAGTTGGTAACCTCACAGACATTCTCTCTGGACTGAGGAAATTCAGGAACATGCCTGTAGTGGCTCAGGCTAGAAGCCAAGGGAGTGCCAGAGCAGCCCTCCCTTCCCTTTCTCAGGGCTGTGCTGGGGCGGGTGTGGCCGGGCCCAGGCAGGATGCTCTTATTATTCCTCCCAGTCCTGAGCAGCCCAGCAGGGAATGTTTATCACCCCTAAGTCTGTGTTTATCAACCCATTAAAAAAACAAAGCCTCTCTCTATTTAACTAAATTCTTCTTAAGCTGCTTTTCCAAGGCAGGACATTAGGTACCTGTTGATTAGCTCCCAAAAGCATGTCTGCCTTTCTCCTCTCCCGTAGCACGGACCATAGCCAGCATGTGGTCTGCTAGTTAATGCTGAGGTGTTTGCGTAAGGCAGAAGGGTGGGGGGAATAATCCCTGGTTAGCAGAGAGAAGCCAGGTAGATGCTCTGTGCTTGCAAGTCTCTGCCGAAGCTGCAGCCATGGGGTAGAGGGGAGGGGCCAGCCCTGCTGTGGAGCAGAGAGCCCCGCCCAGCCCAGAGAGCATGCCAGGATGCTGGGGTAGTTTGATTTAACTTAAACCAGCAAGGGGTCTGGGACAGACATTGCATAAACTGGTTTGAGCCAAACCAGTTAAGTCTACATTCAACCAGGTTTATCTCAAATTGGTTTCTGCTATTCTCAAACTGGTTTATGTGCACAGAACATCTGTTCTGTTACAGGTTTAAACCAGTTTCTGATCATTTAAACCAGTTTATATGTAATGTCTGTCCCTAGCCTAATCACTTTTGAAATTGCAGGCCTTTGTGTGTGAGACTATCCTTAAGTAGGGGAACTTGTGATACATTGGTTTCCAGTACCCTACTGCTTCATATCGGACCCTTTGTAACCAAAAACTGGATCAGTTTTCTGTAATATTTTGGCCCTTGCATAATTACAGTGAGGCAAGGACTCAATTCTCAGCTCTAAACTGCTTCTAACCATTGCACTTGTACAGAGATTGGTCTGGAATGTGGAAATTGCTGTTTGATCCTAGCCTGAAGTGTAAATGTGTGAATTGAGTGGTTACCTTATTTGCTCAAATCCAAGATGAGGCATTTTTCTTTAATCGGTGGGGTGGGGGGTGGGGAGAGGTGTCATCTTGGATTTGAGTGCTGGCATGAGGCAGGCGGCTGCTCCTTTCCAGCTTGGCTCCAGGCTCAGGGCTGAAGCCAGAGCTGAGCTGCTGCCTGCCTTGAGCTGGAATGGCTTGTTTGGCAGGGGAGAGGGCATGCAACCAGGGAGCACAGAGGAATTCACAGGGAAGAGGTGGGGGTTGAGAACCTGTAGCCTTCCCCCCACCTTCTTCCCCCCATGCTACCCCTGTAACCTGACCTCTGCCTCCTGAAGTTGTTGTCCACCTCCATCTCTCCTCTCCCTCCAGTTGCCCCCCGGCCCTTACCTTCTGCTCCAGCTTCTGTCTCTCTAGCTCTGACCTGACCAGGCTGGGATCTGCTAATGATTTTCCCTGGCCAGGCTGGGCTGTGGCTTGGCAGGGATGCCACTGCTGCTGATTGCCCTGAAGGAGCAGAGCTGTAGCAGAAGATAAGGACGGGGTGGACAAGGGGTGGGAGGACAGGTGGGCGGGGAGGGGGATAGGAGAGCAGGCTGCAGGGAACCGGGAGGCAGGGAATGGGGGGGACAAGCACGGGGGGGCATGTGGCAGGGGGCACATGGTGGGGGCAGGCAGCGGAGGTGGGGGGACAGGAACAAGGGTACAAGGGGCAGGAAAGCAGGAGGTGTAGGGGTTTAGCCCCTTGCCACTTTATCTGATGTAACAAAGGCAGGGATGAATTTAAGAAGACGTTTGACTAATTAAATTCTTACATGGAATATTATAACAAATTTATAATTTTCCATGTAAAGAATCTTATTGGGGGTAGTCTTAAACTCAGAATCATTTTGGATATGGGTGAATACAGTAATACTCTAGTGCAGTCGTTCTCAGAAGAGGATTTCACCAGTAATGCTAGCAATGGGGGCTGGGAGAGATGAAAGACTTAAGATTTTTGGTTGTATCGGGTTGGTGCATTTTTTTTTAATAAAAAGTCTATAGCTGGGGATTAAATGAACTCCTAGCAACAGTAGTATTCTGGTGTCAAGACTAGCATTAAAATATTAGAATAAAGAATCCTGACCAACAAGTGTAATGGAACATCTTGTAGCATTTTTACCTTGAGCTCTTATTCATCAGTTCTTTTTAATCATTCTTAGGTTCTTTTTTTTACTACCTCAGACAAGACTAAGTAAATAAGGGTAGTCCATTCCCTGGAGCTGTAGAATAGATTTTGTGGTTTTATAGTTTTTCATTCCAGGCAATATTAAATTCCTATTCTTATTAGAGAACACGCATACATTTCAGTTGTAACTGTGATGGCCCTTATTTGTGCTCCTGTTGCACACAAACATTCATGTTACTTTAAGACGTTGCACTTGACAGTACTTAGATGTGACCTAATGAAATTTCTTCAGTGTCATATTAGTTCCATTTGGCATGCGTTAGGATCAGTGTGGGGGTGGTGCCTTTATACAAGAGTGCAAAGAACTTGGGGTCAAATGTTGTAAGAGTATGTAGGCACCTGCAGCTGCAGGTAGGAATCCAATGAGGCTTTTGAAATCAACAGGAGTTCTAGTTACTGGTGCAAATCTCACCAGACACCTGAACACTTTTGAACATCTAACTGGGGGAAACTAACATCCCCACAAACAAGGCTTGTATAGACCAGACCAGACCAGACCAGACCAGACCAGACCAGACAGGAAGACTTCACAGCAGGACTTCATGTTTCCCTCTGTCCTGGCATACTACAAGATACTTCCAGAGCACTTTTCATCCATGGATCTCCGAGCCTGACACAAAGTGAGTGAAGCTACACACCACCTTGTGAGCTGGGGAAGTATTACTGCTCCTGCTTTACACATATGCAGACTAAAATGTAGAGTAATTTCAGCCTTGTCTAACATAGACTTGCCACTGGTTTAACTAAATGAATATTTTGAAACAGATTTGGTTAAACCACTTTGTTCATAGAAGCTAATTTGAGTTGCTTCCATGCCAGTTTAAGGTAAATTAATATCAGTATATACAATGGGACATGGATCACTTCCAACTGGTTCCCCTGCAGTTACCCTTAGACTTTCTAGCATGTGGCATCTCTTTTATTGTCCAGACTGGGAGAGAATGTTGTATTCGGAACAGTGCTGGAGTAATGACCCTGGAAACTAGCATCCTTTCTAAACAATGCAGACTTGCTAGGAGTAGCAGCTGTAGGACAACTGCTTGTGCCACAGGTCGCATGTGTAGGGGCCAGAGATGGGTTAAGGCTCAAGGCCCATTCAACCCCTAAAGATCCCCTAACCAAGATACTTTGTGTTTTTAGGTAAAGCAGTTGAAGTTACCTACTCTTCCCACGTAAACCCCCAATGGATACCAGCCACTGTCTGTCCCCATTGGCCTGGTAAGAGTTAAACTGGCCATTAAAGGCTCCAGCCAGAACCTCATTCCTACCCGTAGTTAAGCCCTTAATTCCCCAACATGCCTTCTTTTCCTAAGGGAATGAACTGCAGCTCTTGATAGCCTTGCTTTGTTCACTGCAGTTGTATCCACATGCGGAGCCTGGACAGCAGTAAGTAGGGCGGGGTGCTGCCCTGATGTTTCTGTTATCTCAATGAAACACGCCACAATGGATGGAAAGGAGCAGGAAGCAGATGAGGAAGATGGACAGTAGCAATTCCCATGCTGTTAGAGGGGCACTTTGGCTTGGTGTCTCCCTACCACAGGCAGCTGGGAGTACTACTCTCCTGGTGCTTTTGGCTCAAATGCGACCCTCAAACTCGGATGCACCTCTGCCTTACAGTACATGCTGTATCACTATCATTAACTTGCCGGACCTGCCAGTGACTACTGATGTGTATCACTGGGTGCAGAAGATGAATAACCTCCATTAAGTGATGGCTAGTTCCCAGAGCTATATATCAATGGCTGTATTTAATGCATTTCTGAAGGGCTGGCAGGCTTAGACAGTTGGGACCAGTCTTCTCATTTTTTATACAATTTGGCAAACATGTTCTTTGTCTCATTTCAATCTCCTCTCTCATTCTGTGGGTTTGGAGTTGGGGCACCGTGTGCCTGATTCTTATAATCATAGGGTCCCTGTAAGTAGATGACTTGCCCAGTTTCCTTATCAAGGCCAGTCACCTCTGAGTTCAGGTTTCCAGGCAGTTTATTTTTCATGGCTAACCTTGTCCTGACTGCAAGCAAAACAAGCTCTGCACTTCTTCCTCAGCACACCTGTCTCCTCTCTTCTCTCTCCCCTACACTCTGCTCCTACAGCTTTTAGCTCTCTCTGTAGCTTAACTCTCATTTACTGGTCATCAGGTGCAGTTTGTTCCCAACCTCCCAGCCATAACTGCAGACTACCTGCAGCTGGGTCTCAGCAGGCCAAGCAGCTCCTCACAATCCCTAATCCCCAGAGTTTAAAAAAAAATCATGACTGGCTCATGAAAATCATAAGATTGGTTTAAATCCTGAAGCTTTGTGGGGGGGAAAGGATATGTTGAGCTTTTGCTTTATGGTCTGGTTTCTGAAACTTTAGAGTGGACTTAGTCACATTTTCAAACTATTCTCCATAGCTAGAGGGCTGAGCTGCTTTTCTAATTCCAGTACTTCCAGTTTTAAGAAAAATGCCAAATGTTGTGAGAACTGCAGTCAAGTTTTACAGGAGTTGGCAGGACATTTATGGGGCTAGATTACACTCTTATAGCATATAAGGGATCTTTAAAGCATCTTTAGATATAACCCCTGCGACTACCTCTGCACAGAGGACCCTATTACAAGCTGGAAAAGGGACCTGCTGCTATGGCTTGCCAGAGGGGTCATATCCAAGGGTGTTGGATACGTAGCCTCAGAGCACTGTTTCTGTGGCTGTTCTTTACTTTACAGCATCTGTAACTTAAGCAAGAGCATCCCAGAGGGAGCTCTGACAAGCATCAAGGGCTGGGCAGGCCTTTGCATAAGCCCCAGAGCTTAAGAAGCATGAAGGTGATTTGAGGACCACCACAATTTCTGCCCAAGTATTGATGTGGAGTAAAGTGAAAATCAGTTCCCTATGGATCATTTCTAGGAGAACCTGGGTGGTGGGTGGGAATCAGAGAAGGGAAAAGAAATTCTGACTAAGAAATAGAGACGGGATAGATGCTGCAGATAGGCCACCCACTCATGTCAGCCGAGGGGTTGCTGAAGAGGGAGATGTCTCCTTACTCCCCAAATACTGCACAACAGGTTTGTCATGCTGCTTGTGTCACTATTGGAAGGTGCTTGGATGTCGTGGTGATGATGCTGCATAAAAAACCCACAGAGAATAGTGTGGAACAGACTTTCCTTTCACAAGGATTTTAATGGTGCAGTATGAGGGGAAGAAGTTAATAGACTTCGCTTGGTTCAGCAGCAACATGGCAAGGGGCACTTGAGCTCCTCACCTGTCTGGAATCCTGTTTGTGGATCATAATAAAGCCAGTGTTTCCAGGGCTTTGGGATGGCAAGATGCTCAAGGAAGCTTTGATGGGTTTGCCTTTGGCCTAGGGCAACTGTGTAAGTAATTGCCAGTGAGATTTAGAGTGAGTGGTTTTACACAGTGGACTGTAACTAAACATACCTGGCTAAGAGTAGCAGAAGGAGCTGCACTGCTGTGTGGGGTCATGGCAGAGGGCAAACTGAGTTGCATGTGTTAAGGGGAAATGAGGTTGGTCACCACACAGCATTGTTGTGGAATGAAACGATGGGGGTGTTGGACTTGATGATCTACTTAGGTCCCTTCTGACCCCACATCTATTAAAGCTCTTTGCTAGAGCATGACTAATTGTTGTACTGCCAAGGTTCACTGTGGGTGAACCCTACACTAACACTGAGGATCATCTCACAGGGCTGCCCTCCATCTCAGCATCATACTTTGTGTCTGCACCAAAGGCTGTCCACAGTGCTTGAAAAGAGCCCTTCCAGGAATCAGGCACTAACTATGTACTTGCTTTGCTCTAATTTCAAACAGGTAAGGCAATTAATTACAAGCGAATAAGGACAGGAAGTGGGATGCAGAAGGCCTGGAAGTCAGGATCTGGTAGTTGTGGATTATTGCTGAAGGATTTAATTGCTGGAGGATTAATGTGCTTGCAGGTGAGTTTTGAAGTCTGTGGCAGAGGCAGGTGAGGAGGAGGCCTGAGCAGGGGCCCTGATGCTTTTCAGAAATTGTGGGGTCAGGCTGATCTGCTTCCAGGGGTCAAATCTTGGGGCTTTCAGTGTGGATGGTCAGTGATTTATAGGCTTGTGGGCAGCTTCAAGGGCAACCCAAAACAGTAGTGTAGATGTGGTGTCCATTACTTGTAAACTTTTCCTAAAACTTTTAAAATATTGTAACTAGGCTCAGCCACACTGGAAAGATGCAGGCACTACAGTGAATCTAAAGGTAATTTTCTCATTTGTGATGAATCTTGGTTAATACTCACAAGAGGGACTGTAGGGAGGGTACTGCTGGAGAAATGGAGGAAATTCCAAGGCTTTATTACTGACAGAAAGAAATACGATTTGAATGTCATATACTGCGGTAAGTACCATTTAGAAACTTGTGTAAAACAGAGAATTGGACCCAGTGCTGTGCTAATTGTGGAAAGTGGGAAAGAGAAGGCTAAGGACAACTTAATTTGGTGTTATTTCAACTCGGGTGTAAATGAGGAGCCTGTAACAACTCTTCCATGAAGCAAGAAAGACGTGCCATAGTACAGGGTGGCACAGCTGTGCAGCCCCATTTTCCTGATGTGTCATTCTGAGACCGCCTGGAGAAGTGGCTAGGGGTAGGGGAAAGAGAAGTGTTATTCTGGCGGCAGCTCACCAGTTTGGGACACTCCCCTCCCTACAGATTACCTTCAAGAGCCATTTCCACACTCACTCTATGCAGGGCCTCAGATTGGAAGGGAGAACTTGGCCCTTCATTGTCAAACAGCAGAAGTAAAATTTCACCTGTAGCATTTGCCATCCTGCACCTAAAGGATTCCTACAGCCCACAGCACAGGCCCAGGCTGCAGTGGGATAAGCGTTTATTTCTTGATGGCACCCAGTGTAGGTTGATGCAGTTTTTGTCTGTGCTTAACCGTGCATTACTGCCTCTGTCAGCTTCTCTTTTGTATTCTAACTTGGGTGTATAAATGCTCCCTGGAGCCCGATTGTATGAAATGCCAGGTGCCCTCAGCTCTCAGTGACGTTGGACAGAGCCAACAGCTCTCACCCTTTGTCCTTTCTAATCTGTCAGCACTTATTTAGTGTCTTTTGCCTAACAATCCCAGTGCACTTGACAAGCAGACTGGCGGACTCTCACAGAGGCACAGGTCATAACTGCATCATTGAAGCTGAGCTGGGGTCGCAGTACTGCCAAGTGATGTACACCGCAGCCCTCTCTGGGATGAAGCACAGCTGCTGTTCAACACAGTATTGCACACAGCAGTTCAGGACAGGAAATAGAGCATGCTCCCTCTCCCCCCAAAAAAACAGCAGGAGGAATGCAGGTGGGACCACCATTACCTGCATAGAATTTAGCTGGGACACCTGTACCTTTCTCTAAAGCTGTCACTACACAGTTACTTCTATATAAACCAGCTGGGTGGATGTCCTTTTGGCCGAACGTACAGCAGATGTAACAGGCTGCCTTTGCACTCCTTCTTGTTCATTACCTGCTTGCGCAGTCAGTGCCTTGTGGCATTTTTGGAAGTGTCATGTTTGACTGCAGTATGGGAGGCTTCCATGTTGCTTCTGTTCAGACCAGGAAAAAGGGAACTCATATTTTACTTTTTGGCTGCTAAAATAACTAGCTGCTAAAATAAATGTTAAATATGAATGCAGCAGCAAGAGAACTCAGCTAGCGTTGTTCTTTTTAAAGGAAGTACATTGGCAATCAGCTATTTAAGTTTTTCTTTTAACTAATGATTTGGCATTCACAGAAGCAGGGGTTTTAAAGATGGCAAGATGATTTTCCTGCAGAGGATTTTTTTTTTTTCTTGCTTAAGTAGTACTGGAAATGATCAGAAATTCTTTATCTCCTTCCTGCATTTTGGCTTTGCGCACATAAGCGCACAAGCTTGGAATCAACGGAATTTGTCACCGGTTGCTGGCAGGCTGTACATATACAGTTTTTGTGTCTCAGGAGACAGATGGGTGGGATTTTCAAAAGCACTCAGCATTGATCTAATGTTGTTCCCATGGCAAAATTCCCATTGACTTCCTTGGGAGTATTGCTGCACAAAGGCTGAATGCTTTTGAAAATCCCACCTGTTTTAGATACACTCTCATGGACTCAGTCTGCAAACCCAGCATGGTGGGAAGTTTCCCTTGATTCCATGGGAAGTACCATGTCTAGGTGGATTGTGGGACCAGGTTTGGGAGGAAAATGGTCTGAGGATGAAGATAGCATCTTGGGGTTTGGGAAGCCAGAGTGGGAATCCCTGTTCCACCACATGTAAACTTTGCTGCCTTAAGGTGGGGGTTTATTACATTGCTTGACCTTACAGGATTGTGGTGAGGATGAGGACGTCAGATTGCACGGTGCTTGGACACTATGTGAAAAGAGCTTCTTTGTCAAAAAGCTTTAGCAGAAAACAGCTAAGCTTTGCAATCTGTCAACTTGGGGAAAAAAAAACAACTTAGAACAACTCCTTTGGAGTAAGGCCCAAGAAAACATGTGGCAACTCAAAGAGAACATTCCTGCAGCTGCAGGACCTCTGCTCTCTGTGCTCTGCCAGGCCGTGGCACTGAAGCACCAACCAATTTCATTCATTTACTGATGAACACAGTTGTCAGGCAGCCAAAGCCACCTGCACTGGGTCAAGTTTTGGCCAAAATAAGAAGTGAAAGAAAAATTGCGGAGATGGCAAGATACTTCATTTTGGCATTTCTAAGTCAAAATACGTTAGTGCCACACCCCCACAACTAAGTTCACAAGATGTTTTTGGAGTCATTTAGCAGAGACAGAGATGGGGCCACCTGCTCTTTGTTGAAGTGGCAAGGGTACTTGTGCAATTTCAATCCCCTCTCTGCCTGATTCAGAGCAGAGACTTAAACAGGCCCTCTGTATCCTAAGAGAGTTTCTTCTACAGGATATTAGAAGGCATCAAACATGCTTCTCCCTCCTTCCTTTGTTTCTGGTCATGCTGCTGTTTAAAGATAGGGTGACCATAAGGAAATCTGGAACAACCAGGACATCTGGGACACTGGCACCCCTCCCCCCCCAAGTCAGTGACACTGCTAGGGTTACCATATTTCTAGTTTGAAAAAAGAGGACACCTGTCAGGGACGGGGGGTAGGGTTACCATATATTCATTTCCAAAAAAGAGCACCCCTATCATGTGGGTGGGGGAAAGGATATGACTGGTGGGGGGACAGTGATATGACAGTGTCCTGCCCTTGCCCATTCTTATGCCCCTCGGTCCCAAGCCACAGCCTCCCCACCGCCTCCCCACCACCTCCCCCAGCCATGCTGTTGTCCCTCACTCACAACCCACAGACCTCAGCCCTGCCAGTGCCCCTCACTCCCAAACTGTAGTACCCTGCTTCCCCTAGCCCTGCCGAAGGGGCCCCAGCTGCCTCCAGCCTGATCAGGCCAGTGTGCAGTGCTTGAGTTCAGCCCCAGTGTGGGCTGGAGGGACCAGGAGGGGAGGCTTGTGACACCCTCCATCTTGGGCTGGTGCTGCTGTGCCACACTAGGAGGCCTGGCCATGGCCCACCTCTCCCCTATAGCACCTCCTAGCTGCTGTGTCCCTGCAAGCACAGGCAATGGCCCCTGTGCTGCCAAGACAGCCATGGCCCTGAAAAGGTCCCCACTGCCCCCTTCTCCCACTGGAGGGGGCAGGCAATGCCCCCCTGAGCTCCTCTGCCCTGTCCCAACCCTAGCCCCAGCCCCCCAACCCAGACTTACCAGCCTGCAGCTCTCTGCTTACAATTGCCGCACCCTCTGTTCCCACCAGTGGAGCAAAACAAAATCCTGGACATTTGAAAAACCCACCCAGATGGAGATAGGAGAACATGTCTGGGAAGACTTAGATGTATGATAACTCTAGACATTGCTGCGAGTAGTGGCAGGGGCACGGGCACAGTCCAGCAAGGAAGCGGACCTGTATATTGGCACTGGATTTATGACCCAGGTACCTTGTTCTGAACTGACTCAAGCCATCAGACCAACCACAACCTTTCTTTTCAATAACAGGAAAAAATTATTGATACAGTGATAGCAGATAAAAATAGTGCAAACAATTCTACATATACCACTCCCAAGGTTCACAGAGTCAAGGTATGTCTGGCCAGTACTTGGGCTTCACTCTGAGGTTCTTGCTCTGAATGTCAGATGCCTGCAGCCTCGAGATCAAAGACTGAGTCCCAGCCCCCCCTGCCCTCCAGTGGAGTGGGTGAGATGGTCTGGTGGTGTGCCCTCTGTCTCGGGTGGCCTCAGTTTCTGCTCTTGGGGACCCTTTGCTACTGTGAAATCCCTCCTCTTGTACCTTCTTCCTCCTGTGATAACTCTTCATCTTTGTGTATTGTTGGTTTGTTTCCCTGTGGTTATCATGCTGTCCATATGCTGACAGGACAGAACATTACTTTGTTTCACAAACACATTACATGCACACATCCTAATTTGGTTGTTCCAGTGTCTTCCTGACTTGGTTTGTTGTTCAGAGCCAAAAATCCCAGGGTCTGTGCAATGTGACCTGGCACTAATGCTGCACAGCCCCTTATATCTGTTATGTAACAGTGTGGTACATGACTTCAATTTCCCAGCCTGTGTCTTCTTGCTACCTGCCTGTCAGATGCAGTGGGCCTTGAAGGAAACTTTGTCACAAACAGACTTTTAGGAGTCAATTAACTCTTGTCATTGCCCTGGACCATTATTCTAATCCAATCTCTACTTTATTTTCAAACCAATTCCCAAAAGCAAACCTCTAAATACCATTTTCTAGTCATCACTGTCTGGTTGCTCTTGCCTCCCTGTGCTCTGTGCCTCATTTTAATTTTCCCCAACCATCTGGGACTGGCTTTCAAAATCTGGACTGTCCCAGGCAAATGGGGATGTATGGTCACTCTATTTAAAGGTGTCTTCAAACTTTGTCAAAAAACCCTGTCTGATTCTGTAGCTGGTGGTAGGAATTTTCTCAGTGGTTTTCTAAAAAGCATATGTGACTTTGGATGAAAAATATTTAATTCAACACTTGGGAAATGTTGAGGAAAGGATAGGAGCAATTTGAATTGGTTCTGCTTGGCAGTCTTGACACTGAATAGTGGTGGTTTGTGATAGAGAATAAGATGTGAAGAGGATATAGTCTCTTGACTTTAGTAGGACTGTTGTCATTAGATGGGGCAAGTCATGGTCCATGTGTGGAGGGTCAGAGGCAGAGGGACAGTCAAAGGGGAGTCAGTGATTGGATTGTCGGGGCATTATCTGCAGTAGGTTCTGACACTGCTGCGTACAAGATGGGAGGATAAAATGAGGTCACGAGATGTGGGCCCTATTGGGAAAATAGAAAAAAAATTGTCATGGACTGTGGATTTTACTCTGGGATTTCTTTGATAAAAGAAGGGGCAAAGTTAAGGTTCCAGGATATTTCTTTTTTCTCTTGAATAACTTAATTCTAGAACCATCCTTTGCTCAGAAAGTTCTTTTTTTGTCTGCAGGTTTCCTTATTTTAAGGAGAAAAAAGAATTTAAACTTTTAGAAGGTTTTTTGTGTTGTTTCTCCTTACCAGCCTTTAATATTCCCAGAGAAGAATTTTAGACAGGGTAAAAGAAAAGCCGGAGGATACTGTGTAGTTGCCCAACCCCTCTGCATCCCTGTTCATTGTAAAAATTAATAGGAATGAATGGGCACATGGATGAGAGAGTGGGGGCTTGTGTGTATGTATTCAGGCTGTGTGAGAGAACCATGGCCGAGGAGACTTGCTTGTGCAACTACATGGAGGCAAACCACAGGAGGAGCTAGAGAGCAAGTGTGAAAGGGTGAAGAGCATTGTCTCTGCAGACCTTAGAAGCCGCTTTCCACTGAAACTCTTGCTGGGATGTGCCTTGAGAGCTGTCTTTGCTCTTGCAGTTTTCTCTGCTCTTTCATGGGCCTGGGAAGGCTGCTCAGTTCCCAGCATCTCTGACAGTTCTTCAGGAATCCCAGCCCTGGCGCCTGTCTCCATGCCTGGAAAAGCTTCTGAACTCTACCAGATGCTTGAAAGGAGTTAACAAAGCAACAGGCTGTACAGGGACTGTAGAGACCAGACTGGTAAGACCTCCTTAAACCAACCAGTGTAGGTACAGCTCTTAGGGGCTCTCCATCCACCTCCTTTGCCCTGCTGATTTTGCTAAAAATATCTGAAAGTCTCTGGCTTCCTTGATCTCTTTGTGGAATCTGTGCATTGGGAATGCTGAAAACTGGCTCCTAAATCAGTATTTTGCCAAGTTTGGAATATATTTATTTATGACTCCAGGTTGCTTTGAAAAAACCCCTCACAATGGCAGTACATCTTGTGTGACAGTAGCACTGGAAAGATGTAACAGCATTGGGCATTCAGCTAGTAAAAGGAGCACATTGGATCACGGCCTAGCAACATAACAACACAAGACCAGTGATACAGTTGCCACCTAACCAGACAGTCAGAGAGCACATAGAGGCAGCCACAGCGCTAGCAGGTGTTTCTGTGAGTGAGCGGTGTGGGTGGTTCTGTACCTTCTGCCAGGGAGGGGATGATGGAAGATAGTTGCAGGGTTTGCTTGTCTGAGAATGGGAGGGTGTACTCTCTAACTTGTCTGGCGAGATGGAGGTGCAGTAGGCATGTTCATATTTATCCAGACTGTGCTGAATGGGCAATGCCAGGGCCAGTTCTGAAGGCAGCTTGCAAAATCCCACAGATCCTGAGTTTCATGGATATATTTGCATCGCTGGCATAATACACCATGTGGGTCATAATGCCTCCTGTGCCAGAACCCTGTTGGCCTTGCTCAACCACAACTACATGCAAGCAAGTGGCCAACTGGTAGTGAAGATCTTGGCTTAGAGCTGTGCCAGAAATTGTTCCCTTTGCTTCCACACAGTATATAATACAATAATATGTAGTGTTATTATGTATTAATAATACATAGCAATAATAGTGTACAAAGGGCTGTCCACCTTCAGCACAGCCAGGAGTCACACACGGTGCCGGTGTGCAGCCCCCATTGTATGCTGAGGCAGCCATATGCTGTGAGGGTATCTCATCCCTTACTGTGCAGGCAGCACTGGCAGTGCAAACCCCCTGCCCCCTCCCCCATTCCTTGAGGCCAGCTTTGTGACAGTGGGAAAAGATGCTGTCAGGGCCCACAGACCACATGCATCCCATGGACTGCCAGTTGCACAGTCCTGGTATACTCCACACCTTTCTTAGCACTGCCGCATGGGAGGGTGGGGGGAAAAGCATGAGCACAATTGTCCAAGACCAAATTGTCAGGCATATTGTACAGCAGAGAGATGCCTGTTCTTCCTAGCCAAACCACCACTGGCTCCCCATACATCTTGGCTTTGTCTACACTGCACAGTGCAGAGCTGTGTAAGGGTACCCACATTCATTCTAAACAAGCTGGCACTGGAAGCCCTAGGCTAATTTACCTTGCTAAGAAGCTCACTTGGCTACCTCTGCATGGCCCTGCACAAGCATTTCTGTAGTGAACATGCTGGCTTTAAACTTACCATGTGATTCTTTAACACAAGAGAGGGAGAAGCCAGGAAGGCTAATTTCCCCAGCTCGTATCTCCAAATGCCCCATATCTCTTTCAGCTGCTTTGCTTGGCCTGCATGCATGGGTTCTGTTTCATGTGTTCTGCTCCACTGTGCAAGACTGGAGCAGAGCAACAATCTTATCCTCATATTGTTTTCAGTAGGAAAAAGTTAATGCTCATTTTTAACTTTGTGTTGTAGGCGTCTGCCACGGTTGATGGTAGGGGATTGGGTCTGCAAGGCTGCTTCATGTTCCATTATGTTACTCACTCAGAGTACCTCAGGGCAAAATACATGGAGTGATTGTGGGTGCCTACAGATGTTTAGGGGCCATGCTCTAACTTCCCCCCCCCCCCCACAAGATGTTTACCTGTTGGGTGGGGGGGAGGTTGAGCTCTGCACCCCCCTCGCCCCAGTCCGGGGGGCTGTCAGCAGGGGAGGGAGAGGAAGCAGCAACTGGGCTTTGCCTGGCCAGAGCTGGAGGGGGTAGAACAAAAGACCCCTTGCCTCATGCCCCCCACCCCCCAGTTACCCTGGCTGGGGTACTGGGGGATCTGGGTTAGGCCCAGGGGAGAGGGAGCTCCATTCCACCCTCGTTCCCCACCCCCAACCTCGTAGCTCCCACCACAGCAAAGCTGAGTTGGCAGCTGCTGCTGTCAACGAGCCTGGGTGAGGGGTAGGGGAAAGGAGCCCCTCTTTGCCTTATGGGCCCAGCCCAGATCCCCCTATACACCAGCCAGGGTAGCTGTGGGGGGCTGCACAATGAGTGAGCTCCATTCCACCTCGTATCTCCATCCAGCTCTGGCCAGGCAAAACCCACCTGGAAGCTCTGTGCTGCTTCCTCTCCTTTCCTTCCCTGCTGACAGCCCCACAAAGGTGCAAAAACATAACCCTCAAGGGAGCACAAGTTCTCTAAGGTGCTCTGCTTTATAGCGCTTTCAGCTAATAGCTGATTTGACAAGGGTTCATTTTTTTGCACAACTGGCCATTTTAAAAGTGCTCTGCAGCTGTGTGTATGTGTTACATCATGGCTGTAGAGTGCTTTCGGGGACCCAGTTGCACAAAAAAATGAGCCCTTGTCAAATTGCTGAAATGGATAAAAAATGCAATGTATATGCAGTCATTGCTCTTTTAACCCCTGCCCCCCTTCCAGCCTCCCCCCCACCCCCAAGTGAATAGTAGCTTATATTTCTTGAGCCCAAGACTTCTTGTGCATGGAGATGTTATGACACTGGAAAAGGTAGTGTTTTAATTATAAGAAAGCTGGTCTACCCACATGTTGGGGACAGTGTACTATGTCAAAAGAAGTAGAACCGCTCTCCTAGAGATAGGAAGCTAGTCAGGAAGATGTTAAACTAATAACAAAAGGGGAGAGTAAGAAAGAAACAAATGAGCATTCATTTATAACCAAAGCAAGATGTTGAGAACAAAATTAATCAGGGCATCAAGGGACATGAAGAGAAAAAATTCTTTAATTGCCTACACATCAATGCTAGGATCCCAACTCTTAAACAAGAAGAAATGGAATTGCTCATTTATGAGTATAAATTTAAGCTCATTGGTATTATTGAAACCTGGTGTGAAGATCTGCATGATTGGACTGTTAGGAAGGATTGAGTGGGTAAATGGAGAGGATTGAGTGGGTAAATGGAGAGGGAGGGGGAGTGATATTATGTCAGAAATAGCAGCACCTACTTCCGAGGCACTGACAACTCAAAAGTAAATTATCTTGGATGCTTAGGGACCAATGTCCTAGCAGATAGTGCACAATATGGGGTACTAGTTGATAATAACTACAGGCCACTAAGTCGTACTAGAGAGCAAACTGACCAGTTCCATAAGCACATATTTATAAAGTGGAGGAAGTGAAAGCTCTGTTTAACATAGAAGACAGCAATCTGATGGTGCATGCTGGAAGTCTCATGCTGCTGGTCCGAAAACATTGCATGGATTTCTAAAATGGAAAGCAAACAGGGACGGTGAACGGCAGTTTACAAACAGTTCACAGATCAGTTTGCCACCCCTTTTTTTGAAGGGGAGCTTTTAAGGCAAGTTCTGTCTTTAATTTCTAAGAGTAACTGACCTACATATATTTAGTGTAAGTAGCTAAAACTCAGCAGTTAGACCGATACTTAAGCCACTGGTTTAACTAGAGTCCAGGTCAAAGGGGTGGGGGGGAGTTGACTAGACAGTTTGCCCAGAAACTCTCACTTTTCTTCACTGTAAGCTTGGTGAGAGGATGTAGGATAGGAGGGAAAAGAGAACCTTTCAGGACCAAGGAGCAGTGAACAGGTCAACTTACAGAACAGTTTGCTAGGGAAGGTCTGCTTGATAAGAAGAGAGAAGCAGTGGATTAAGACCCAGAAAAATGGCTGGAGGGTGTCACAATGCCAGAGCCACAGCCATTGTCAGATCATCCTCTGCTTGTACCTGTGAGGTGTCTGTTCATGCAGGACTGCTCCCACCAAGGTCCTGGCTTGGTGCTGTGGAGACTGCAGGGGGTTGAACTACATGACTTCCTGAGGTCCCTTTCAACCCTAATTTCCTATGCTTCTCTGAAAACATTGTAGACAACAGTTTTCCAATTCAAAAAAGTTTACATCAAACCCAGGGAAATGACAAATAAAAAAATCGATCACAAAACTGAAACCAAATGGTTGCTTTGATTCCATTCATTTCCTTTGCAAAAAGAATAAAGTTCAAACCATTAATGTACACGTATAGTATAATTAATATGTACATTTAAAATATGAACATATTTAAAAACTTGATGATTGAGAAGTGGCCCATTTCATAATTCTGAATATTCTTATGAGACGTATCAGCAGGAAAAATAGTTTGAACAGAAATATGTAAAAGGTGATGGGGAACTGTGCTAAAATATTAATGCCCCCAAAGCCATGATAAGGCTACACTGGCTAAAAAGAAATAAACCCCAACTTAGAGCAGAATAAAGAATGGCAGTAAAAAAAAATAAAAATCATGCATATATGACAATGCAAAAAAGCAGAAGTTGATAGCAGTGAATATAATTGAAAGCCGAAAATAGTGGAAAGATGGTAGGGGAAGAAAAAAGCCATTAAAATTAAGAATGATAAAGAGATTTGTTTTCAAATAATTCTAGGAACAAAAGGAATTCTTCAACAACAGCCTTTATCCATTACTAATTGGAAATGACAGAACTGTCAATAGAAAAGAAAAGGAAGAAGCATTCAATAAGTGTATTGTATTTGGAGAATAAGCTAGATGATGTACACTGAACATGGTATGAAGTGCTTTCCATTTCAAAAGTAGCTAAAGATGTTACTAAAAGTACTTAAAGCAGCTAATAAAAGTAGACATCTTTACATTAACAGGTCTGGGTAGCTTGTATCCAAGAGTTTTAAAAGAACTGGCTTAGGGCCATTATGTTGATTTTTTTTTTCCAGTAAGTCTTAGAACAGAGAGGAAGTCACAGAGGAGTGGAAGGAAAGCTAATGTGCCAATGTTTACAAAGGGAAAGTAGGAAATTGTAACCTGTCTGCCTGACATTAGTCCAAGGCAATATGATGCAACTGTTAAGGACCTCTGTTACAAAAGCAATAAATACAAGGTGGTTATTAATGCCAGTCAGCATGGTTATATACAGAAAGCCTTGTCAAACTAATCTGATATATTTTATACTACTACTAGGGTGTGGATAAAGGTAATAGTGTTGATGTAATAGTCTTAGATTTCCATGATGTGTTTGACTTGGTGTCATATGACTTTTGATCGAGAAACTAGAACAATAGAAACTCATTGTGGTTCAGATTAAATGGATTTTAAAAATGGCTAATCAATAGGTTTTGCAGTATAATTGTAAATCAGATACATCATTGTGTTGCTTCTAGTGAGATCTTGCAGTGATAAGTTCATAGCCTGAAACTATTAAGCATGTTTTATCAGTGACCTGGAAGAAGACATAAAATCATTACTGATAAAATTTGTAGAGGGTAAATAAAAAGAATCCAGGTCACTTGAAAAGTCACCTGAGTCTCTTGGTAAGCTGTGTTCAGACAATATGCCTTTCCCAATGTTATGGCTACCATCTCAAAATAAAGAATGTAGGATGTGCTTAACAAGAGTGAGGACTGTATTCTTCAAAGAAGGGCTCTGAAAGACTCGAAGGTCATGTTGGACAATCAGCTGAACCTGAGATCCCAATGGGTCAAACACAGTCCTTGGATGCGTAAATGGGAATATAGAGTAGGACTGTTGAGATACTGGTCCCAAATACAGTAATAATGTTATGATTACTGTTGGAGTACTGTGTCCAGTTCTGGTGTCTACAATTTAAGGAGGAGGATGAAAAAAGAGTCATATGAATGAATGATTAAAAGATTGGAAAAAGTACCTTAAAATGAGCCTCAGACTGCTCAATCTATTTGGCTTATCGAGAAGAAAGTTGTAGGAGGGGGATAACTTGATCAGTATTTAAATATTTATAATAGATAGTGCTTCAGTCTAGTAGAGCTCTGGAGTGCAAATCTGTGCAGCTTCAGCTTAGGAAATAAGGTGAGCATTTTGACTAGGAGCATAACAGTCATAGGTTGCGGTGGATTTTCCGTTGCTAGGAATGTTTAAGATGGCATGTTTTTTGTAGTTCAAACAAAAATTAATGAGAAAAAATCCATGGCCAGTGTTAGATGGTGGGGTGAGGAGACCCTAAAAGATCCCAAAAGTCCCTTTTGGTTTTATAATCTATGAAATAGCAGCAGGGAGAGAAGAGTGGATATCCTTCAGAGATTAAGTGGAGAGAAACTAAGACTACATTTTCTGGGAGGAAGAGGAGATAACAGAATAGTAGGGTATAGCAACCACTGCTCCTCTCCCATTGCATCCTTTATAGTTTTCTAGTGAACATCACTGCATTTTGGGCTTTAAAAAGGCTTTGTCACCCCTTCTTGTATAATGGCAACTCCAGTCCCTTTACAAGATGAAGGAAGGTGCTCATTACCATTCATGACACAGCACTCCCTATCGTGGCTGTGTGTGTTAAAATCTCCAATGAAGCAACCATGCTGTGTGGTTGGGGAGCAATATCCCATAATACGAACTAGCCACTTTAGATGATTCAGGTTGTAGTTGACTTAAACCTATTTGCTGGGCATATACTTATTTTAGAGCAGTTGGGGTAACCTTTTTGGTAGACATGCCACAAACTAGCCCCACATTCCCACTGAGTGCCAGTCCAGTCCCCTTGGTCTGTCCAATCTGCTGCTTTGCTTTCTGTCCCTAGCCTGATCTCTTGTTCTGCTTTCTAAAAAAAAACAACAACCCATGTTTGGGAGGACTGGGGAGAGGGTGGGTAAAGCATTGGATCTATAATAGATCTAAGATGGGTTGGGTAACAAAGGGTTCATTTTGTAGCAGAAGAGCTTCTTCTCTGCTCTCAGGTAATGGGGGACAGGAGTGAAAAATTAAATTGGACAAACTTGAAACTGAACTTTGCAAGTGGTACAGGTGAAAATATAGTTATCAGCAGTTGGAGACTAGTCATCTTCAGCTGGCAATTTAGTTGCTCTGTTCTGTTTCAGATGAGAAAAGTCAAGATGGGGGCAGGGGTCTGACTGCTTCTGGGTGCGTCTAAAATTTAGAATTTGGAATAAATCTTTATTGTTGATGCTTGTCCATTTGAACTTTAAGATGAGAGAACCAGGGACCAAGTGGGAAGTGCTTGGAGTGTAGGAGTGACCACAGGCTAATTTGCAAAATCTCTTAATGGTCTTTCAACTCGTTCCATAGGGATGACTATGACTTTAGGCCCTGCTTTGAACATTACTGATGATGCCTGTGTTCCAGGAGGGAAATGTGTCCCATAGTCATGAGGCATGGACTGCTCCCTCCTGATCTGGGATGGAAGTGTGTTTCTTGAAAATGATGAAGCTTGCTGTCTCCCACCCTGTGCCTAACTGGTGAATGTGGTGATGGGATCCAGGCTTTGTGGTGGTGAATGTCACTGCATGTTTGAGTTGTATTGCTATTTGGTATTCAGTTGAGTCGGGAAGGAAAGCTGTGGAGACTGTTGGATGGTATACCAGAGTGCTGTATCAATACCAAGATGGAGTGGAGTGCTGAGGACTCTCTCTGCCTGATTCCCATGCTATAAAGGTTTTGAGGGGGGTAGTGTCTGTTGTCACCTTCATGGTCACTTCCCAGTTTTTTATATAAAACTCAGTTGCCGCACTGGGGAGGTCCGAAGTAGAAGGACAGCTGTCCCTGAATTGAAGGGAGAAAGCCCACAATCGAAACCAGTTCTGTTTGCAGTAGCGTAACTAAGGATGGGTAAGTGGGGCACAAGCTGGGCACTGATTTAGAGGAGGTGCCAGAATGGAGAAACATGAAGCGAGAGACAGCAACATGACTGAGGTCACACAGTAGTGTGGTGGCTGTGCTAGGAAGATAATTGAAATCTCTGGACTTCAAGTCCAGTGTCCTATGAGAGAGAACACACTGCCACACATTCAGCACACAGCAAGCTCCCAGACCAGTGCAGTGAGGGCGGGGGAAGGAGAAGTTGCCATCCACCAGAGCGGGCTTTATAGAACTGAGCAGTGGTATAAATGAGGGGTTTATAAGGCCTATTCTGTGCTAGAAAAGTAAAGATAACAGTGTTGTCTGACTCCAAGCATTCAAAAAGATGTGAGGTTGGGGCCACCTGCAACATGACAGCTACTTCAAACTGATGGGGTTGTTTTAAGAAATACAGCCTGGTTCCATTCTGGTTTCTGAGCCCTCGGGGTGCCCTGGGGTCATGTTTGCCAGCATTTCTCTGCAACCTTAGGAGCTAGAAACCCTTTTTAAAGTAGAGATTAACATTTTCATTCTGTGGCCTCATTTCACCAGTTGGAGCTTTAAGAAAAAAGTACAAGATACTGTCAGACTAATAATGCCATCATGCAGTTTAGCAGCACTGTAACAGCAAGTTACTTATCCGCACACCTTTCAGATAAGCTTCCCAAAGCCTCTCTCAGAGGTGGGGTCAGCATTGCCAGCCCAGCTTTCAAGATGGGGAATCCTCATGCTGAGGGTCAGAGGCTCCTTCTTGAGCTGCCAGAGTGCAGCTTTGTAATACTTCTTGCCAACCCATTATTCTGCATGAAGTGGGGACAAGAAGCCCCTAAAAAACTGAGGCACTTGTGCTGGCTGATTAGCTTCATTTTTCAGTATAATTGGTGGCACCTCAGGCTGCCTGGGAGAAGAAGATGTATAAGTGGATAAGTCAGTACTGATGGGATGTGGCTCTTTTCTGACAGAAGAGAGTAGAGCTGTCTAATTTTTTTCCTTACCTTAGAAAATATTGGTGTGTCTGGTTGCGTACACCAGGGCTCTTAAGCAGAGAGCATTCTGCAGGCTA